>NC_089821.1:89152826-89456397 GCF_035046505.1 Tiliqua scincoides
AAACTAGAATGTTAACTAGGGGTAGGATTAAGATAAAATGTAATCATCTCAAAATGAAAAGTTGGTGGTTGTAAAAATTTTCTTACCTGCACAAGTTTCATTTGATTCATCTTCACTGTTGCCACAATCATTTGCTCCATCACAAAGCCATCTCTTGGGGATACAGCGGTTATTATGACACTTGAATTGATTGTCAGGACAGGAGTGATTAACTGGGAGAAAAAAAAATTAAATTACATCCTAAATATGTATCCAGAAACACTGTTGCCAAAAATACTGGAAATATGACTTATGTGAGGTTGTATTTGCTGTAAAAAAAAATTTCAATAAAATTCACATACCAACGCTATATCCATTGTCCTGTTTTAGAATCCAATCCCAATTAAAAATAATGTGTTTGAAAAAAAGGCAAATATGCCATGACTCTAGAAAATAATTGGGGATTCCAACTCCCTCCATACACAAAAAGCTGCAGAATCAGAAGCAGTACCCAACACAGAAAGATAAGAAACTGAATAATTTCTCAGCCTTGCAAAATAAAACACACAGACTACAATCCAACATGGATGTAGGTGTGTTGAAACCTCATTAAATCAGTGTAATTAAGTATGCTGATCTTTATTTGTACCATCACCAAATTTATTTTCCCCCCTTAACAATTCATAATTTTCTTTTCCTCCTTATTATCGTTTTTCCTCCTATTTTTCCTCCTTACTCCTCCTTATTAATCTTATCTTTTGTTAATACTCTCAGTCTTCATTTAAATGTTTGACTTCCTTGGATTTAAAACAAATAAAAAAACACCTGAGGAATAATTATATATACTCGTATATTTGAAAATACAGATAAATCTTTGACCTTTTCTCAAAAAAGGAACAACAATAAAACTCTTAATTTGCTTCGTATAATTGCGCACATCACAAATATCAAAGATATTTGTGCTTTCAGGGCAGTGACAGAACAAATGGCATATTGCTATGATGTTTGGCAAAGGGCAGGCAATTCACACATTTCCCCCCAAAAACAAGTTGTTTAGAAAGGAGATAGGGTAATCTGCAAGAAAATCAATCAGCAATGGATGGAAATGTATGCGGAGAGATACTTAGTCCCATTTTGTTTATTTTAACATCAGCAACCATCATCTCACAAACGTCCCATGAGAATATGTTTTCATTTAAATAAAAAGTGAGGGGTCAGTGTGATATAGCAGTTGAGAGTGATGACAAGATTTCAGAAATATCCAGGTTCAAATCCTCACTCAACCATGAAGCGCAGTGGGTGACCTTGGGTCAGTCACTGTCTCTCAGCATAACCTAACTCAGAGGGTTGCTGTGAGGATGACAGGTTACAAGTCTTGATGCCTGTATGAAACCTCTGGGTTTTACAGGTATCCTATCTCTGAATAATAGATGCAAAGGGATGGCAACAGGATACAGATGTCTTGATGTATTGTGTGCTCCCAGAGGCACCTGGAGGGCTACTGTAAGATACAGGAAGCTGGACTAGATGGCCTGATCTATCAGGGTTCTTCTTATGTTCTATGAGGGTAAAAGTAGTGATAGAGAACAACATGTGCCATCCTGAGCATCCTGGGTGGGATTAAAACAAAACTTTAAAAAAGGAATGAAATAAAATTTGTTTCATTTGTGGATTTATTTTAATGAAGGAGAAAGTACTCACTGTCCAATATTAAAAAGGCTTTTAAACTGCAGTTAGTTGCACTTTTGTTATTCAAAAGTGCGAAGATGAAAGCTCACCATTCAGTTCCCTAATTAGTTTTGGTGTATGGATAAAAAAATGTATACTGTTGAGGTAATGAGCATTAAATTGTTTATGATGCCCGTTCAATACATTATTCAGTTTTTAATGCAGATTTTTATAATGCCATAACTTATTACTACATGTGTTCACAATAATTATCTAAGCATACAAATAAAATTAATGTAGTCAGGGCAATGCATATCAACCAATAAAAGAGTTTACAAGGGCTCTTCTAACTTATAGCAACAACAATAAAGTAAGTTGAAGGGTGCCAGACTGACTTATAAAGGCAAAATGGTTCACAATGAAGGATAAAGCCTCCAGTAATTCAGCACAACAGGAAGCTATCTTAATGCTAACCTACTGTGCTCTATATGTTGAAGACCCAGAGGCTAAAAGCTCAATATTCATGCTTTTGGTCTATTTATCCTACATTAACCATCTTTATAAGTCATTTTGTTATGTATATTAGACACTACTAAATCTAAGAAAAAATAACAAGAAATAAAAATTTTAACGATTTCTGTTGCCCTTGACCCAACTCTTCATTTTATGCCAGGGGATTTTTAATGCAAGCTTCTACATTCTGCGCAGACAAGTAGATACTCTGTCATCTCCGCTTATTATTCAGAAGATTTTATTTTAGAAAGATGCAGCACTTCAGTTATTTTGTTTTATTTTTTACTCACATGACAATTTTGAAGTGCTACATGGGAAAATGATGCTCTGAGTATAATTTCATGGCCTCTTTTCAAGTTCAACGCTGAGTCTTAAAGATTGTTTATATGTGGAAACTGATATATTATTGTATGGACACAAGGTTAGATGTGATACTTCATTGTGTAATTCTGTTTTATTTCTATATGATCACAACCAATCACTTCTCAGTGTATGTTAAAGCATTAGGATGAATAACTTCCTGAAACATGAGCTTAAATCTCTCCAGCTGAAGTCAATGAGATTTTAAAATGCCTAACTTGTGGTTGGATCACGTCCTGTATTTGTAATGAAGCCATCCATTAGCTTTACTTTGAATAATTCAGGGGACTTGTTACTGGTGGCCAGATCAAACAACCCTTCCTCTAGCTGAGCCTGAAAGAGCTATAGACTAGATTAGCTGGAAAAAAGTTCTAAGTATCTAAAAAAAAAAAAAAAAAAAAAAAGTTCAGCAAAGCTTCCAAAATGATAAAAATAAACCTTTGCTGGACAAATATAAAAATATTTGAAAATATTTTCAAAAGAAAAATATAAAAAACAAAGTTGTGGCTTCTACAAAGCATAAAATTAATCAAGATCTAAATGTGATAAAAAGCTAACATTTGGGCTATAAAGTTTTTATATTATGCTAACAACCAACCATAAAACCATCCTTTCACAACAGTCACCAGAAGAAAATGATCTCTGCAAAGAAGTACACATGTTGTTTTATATCCTGTACAATGCTGCTCAGTATGTTGCCTGTTAACTTTCCAGTGCCTATTAATGTAATTAGTCATTGAACACATAATGGGGCTGTACTGGGAATGGGTTCAGACAATGAGGTGACTCATACTACTGAGATCTTCCCATTCTCTGGATCATGCCCATCATGACACCTGACAAGCAGTAAATAGGAGTCTGACAGCCCAATCCTGAGCTGCCCGGCACACAGGGTTGTAGCAGTGCCAAAATGGCTGCCAGGCAGCCACAGGTGACTCCAAACATCTCCTCAGAGGAAGGAGACATTTGTCCCCTTCTCCCAGGTAAGGTAAGAAGCCCGCAATGGGGCTACTTGACTCTGTGCTGGCTGTTTAGCTGGCACAGAGTAAAGCAGCCCTGGGTCAAGCCAGGAACTCCAGGCAGCTGTAGTCATTTTGCTGCCTGGTGGATTTAAATTCGCTACTCCCAATGAACACAGTTTCATATTATCTTGCTCTAACATGGTAGGTTGGAATAGACCTACATCATTAAGAAAAGTTCAGGATGTCAGATCTAGGAATGGCATACACAAAGAACTTGTTGTGCATATCAAAGCAATCTATGTTCTAATATACATGAAATATTTCACAATAATATTGTGAAACAATATATGTTTACAAGTAATATGTTCTAAGAATCGCTATAGAAGTATGTAGTATATATACTCATAATTTTGGGAGTAGCAGCCATACTACTACCTGTAGAGAGGATTGAATCTCACTTTTATGTTTGTATAAAACTAAGATAGGGACAGATAAAAATCATTTATGGTAGTGGTGAAACTCAAAGAGAACAAAGGCATAAAATAAAACATTGAAACTAAAACTTTCTCTGTTATACAGTTGCCAAAGAAAGAGCCAAAATAATAAGATCATACTAAGGATGTCTCTTGCCATAGCCTTACTATATCCAAAATGGCAGTTCTGGGAACACATGGAACGTCCCACCATGTATACAAATGCATATTCAAAAGACACATTTTCCTGTATAATGGAGCAAATTGTGGCAAGGCCACTGCACAAAGATCATAAATAGGTTTGGAAATAAATCAGTCACAAGTTGTAAGTAAAGAATCTATTCAGCATACCATCCAAGGGTGACAAACAGCCCAATCCTATCCCGTTACTCCAAAGCATGCAGCTGTGCTGAGGGAGTGTGCATTGCGTGCTATGGTGGAGACAGGGGTGACTAAACGGCCACTGAAAGGTAAGTTTTCTACTTATCTCTCAGTAAGCCTCCTGTTTGCCTATGGGTCTCCTTGGACCCACACCAACTGTTTCGCTGGTGTAAGTCTGAGGAGAGAAAGAGGTGGAATGAGTTGGAAAATTGGGATAAGATCCAGCATGTGCTTTTGCTGCCCAGGTCCACCCCTTCCAGCCTGCTTCAGGCCCTCCCCCTCCTCACTACCTCCGCCATCTTATCAAGTTTGGCATGGGCCAGATCTGCCAGTGGCAGGCATATGGAGTAGCTGACTGTTCATGTCAGTGGTTCTGAAACACCCCACAGCAGCATACTATTTATGATGGTGCTACTGCATTTTCGACAGGAGACTGTGAGTTCTGCTATCAACCACAGCATTGGGTCTGCCCCAGCCCCTACCAACTAGTAAACTCAGTCAGTAGCGTCACTAGGGTTTGCGTCACCTGGTGCGGGATGCCAGTGCGTCACCCCCCATGCAGTGGGCAGCAGTGGCATCCCTAGAATTTGCGTCACCTGGTGTGGGAGGCCATGCAGTGGGCGGGGCAACACCCCAGGTGGTGGGTGTGGTGATGTACCATCGCCTCACCCCCATTGGTTTTTTGGCTGTACCTTTTTATAAGAACACAGATATTACAATGTGGTTTGTTTCGTTGCATTCTGCATGAAATTATGCATTGATTGATATATAACATGATGGTATAATTCCTCCAAACTCTGATTTTAGTGATTCTGAAAACTTGTAGAGTCACAAACACACACACTAACACCTTATTGCAGCAGTTCTCAATCTTTTAGCACCAGGACCCACTTTTTAGAATGACAATCTGTCCAGGATCCATTGGAAGTGATGTCATGGCCAGAAGTGACATCATCAAGCAAATTAAAATAAATAATTATAAATAATTAAATTAAAATAAAAGAAATAATTAAATAAGAGGGGGCCAGCCCTGTTCCACCAAGTGAATTTTCTCTGTCGTCTGCCTGCAATAACACCCCCCCCAAAAAGAATCAGTGAGATTTTCAGCCCTCCCCACTGCCCAGTTTCAAGTTCTTCTATTTCAAGCATATCAAGATAAAGACCCACCTGGCTTTACAAGTGCAAAATAGAAAACATTCCCCTTACCAGCTGAAGCCTCTGTTTTGATCTTTTTTAGTGGGGGGGGGGGGGGGTGGCTGCCTTCTGGAGCATTTGTTGAGCATTTCTGGAGCATCCAGTTTCATCAGGACCATTCTGGTGGCTTCACATTCCCCTTTGCCTGGCCTGACCACCAGCCAAGGCACGTTTGCTTACAAGCGAGTAAACGCGACCATGAGGCTTCGTTTAGCTTTCCATAGGGCTCAATATATTCATCTGCTTGGAAGGAGGGACTTCCTTCTCAGGTGTTTTTAGGGGCTGCATTCATTGGATCAAGACCATTCTGGTGTCAATGGATTCCCCTCAGCCTGCCCTTTCCGACGGACTAAGGCAAGGTCACCTACTTGCGAGTAAGCATGCGATACGGCTCAGTTTCACTTTCCATAGCGCTCCATGCATTTTTTGTTCTCTGGTTTTTTGGCCATAACATTTGATAGAAAGGAGATATTTCACTCTGGCTTTTTGCATTGCATTCTGCTGGAGATTCTGCATCCAACGGTATATAACGTGATGGCATTACCCCTAACCACCGTGATTTTAGCATGTCACCCCCCAGTATGTGTCACCCCCCTGTGTACGTCACCTGGTGTAGCCTGCACGACCCGCACCCCCTAGTGACGCCAATGAACTCAGTAATAACAACATATATCATAATTTTAAAATACGGGGGGGGGGGGGAACACCTTATGGACCAACCAAGAGTTTCTTGAAAATTCTTCATCAACCTAATCACAGCAAAGCATAGAGAGCAAACCCAGTGGCCACTCTCAGTTTTGAAGAACCATACTTGGACAAGGATAATTGCTCAGTGACAAGGCACAGACTTTGAAAATACAAGGTCCTGTGTTCAAACTTTGACAACTCAGGTTAAAGAATCTTAGGATCCAGTGAACCGAAGAAGTTCCCACCTTCAAACACTGCCGATCAGAGGACATATACTACTGGTCAGTGGGATAAGAGAAGTACATAGTATACTCTGAAGATCAGGGAAGAAGGTTATCTATAGACAGGGTACTATGATACCATTTTTTTTTGACTGAATGACAGCCCAATCTTATTCTTCCCCCCTCCTGACAGGCAGAGATGCCAAACTGACCAACGCCGCACTTTGTGTGTGTGTGGGGGGGGGGGGGTCAGGAGGCTTCAGCAGGGAAAGGGGATTTTAAATTGCCTTACCCCTGTGTAAGCCTCCCAACCCACAATAGGTCTCCTTGCATCTGCACCAGCAAATTTGCCCGTGCATGTTCAAGGAGAGAAAGGAGGCAGGGAGACTGCTGCCGAAGAGGATAAGATCTGGTGTGGGCCTTCTGTGACAGATCCCCTCCCTCCCATAGCCTCCCCTCCACCATTACACCCCTCTCCCTGCCTGGTTTCACCCCTTCCCTACCTCCATTCCTGCCACCCCATCCTGTTTCTCCCATCATCTTAACTGCTCTAGCGAGCTGACTCTGATGATGCCGGGGCAGGAAGGCACAGGCCTTCCTGCCGGTGCTTCTGGCAGCATACTAACTTGTGTGCTGTCAGAGTGCCTTTTACAATAGGCACTGTTTTACAGCAATCAGTGCTGTCACAGGAGCCTTGCCTCCATTGGGCTCTAAGGGTGGCTTTGGGGGCTACAAAACTTTAGTGGAACAATTTCCACTTCACTTCAGTACACCTCTAGTGCCTTGTTCACTTTGCCCTATTCAGAAGCATGGCAAATGATTTGACTGGTCAGTCAAAAGCAGGATTCAGTGTTACCCTACTTTTCCTTAGTCCCTTATGGCATTTTTACATTTCAGCCTACAGCAGGTCAAAAGCCATTGAATGTTAGGATCCCTATTCTGATAATACACTATGAAAAAGGAGCCTGCTGTATTGGATCATTAGAAGAATTCTTCCACCACCACCCCAAAATACAAATTTAGAATACAGATAATAGTGGAGGCAGCCTCTGGAAACTGTTATTGAAACTGTAACTTTACCAATAGGAATAGTGGCACACACCAGCTATAGAAGTCAATGTGAGAAAACTGAGGGGACTGCATCTTAAACTTCCATGGAGAGTTTCATTGTCACATTAAACTAATACAAGGGTTCCTCCCCATGGGTGAAAATTTCCTTTTTGCAAGTGGAAGGAGCTTCTGACCATGAAGCAGCACTCTGCCAAAGGTAAGAATATAACCTTATATAACACTGTATATTTAAAGAAGTGTAGCAACATGAACAGTCTACAAGAATACATGAATAGAAATATATCCATTACCAAGAGCATTCAGTGTAAAAAAACTGTCATGTTTGATCTTTATAAAAGGATGCAGAAGTCTTTCAGCTCCAGAGAATCATACAAACACTCTCCATGAAATGCTTTAAATTCCTTAAAAAAAAAACACCTCATGAGACCACTTGCTTCATTTCTGAAGGCCTACTCCTATGATAAACTGTCACACTGCAGTCTGCGACATAAACACACCCAGTGGAATGAAAGTCACTTCCAATGATGAGGTACTGGGAAGCAAGTGTATGTTAATTAAAAAATAATGTGGGTAAGGTCAATTATTGGTTTTCCTCATACAATTGGCTTTGCCCATGGGACTGTTTACAAAGTACTGATCAAGTGGGAGCTATTCACAACTGGTTCTGTACACAAAATGTAGGATTACAACACTGGCAAGTCTCTCCCAAATTATTCTGTATTTGCATGTGTGTTTGCATGCAAGGACCCTATGATTATCTATGAATTTGGTCAAAGATTAGTTTTTTCTCTTAACATTTCAATGATGCATTAAAATATTTTGAAAGCAGTTTGAAATTGCCATACAAGCAGGGATGCTGAAGATTCTTGCTGACAGTTATCTTCAGGCACTGTAAGCATTTCTTGTTCATACAATGGTTTTTAAGTAGTAAAGTTGTGCTGAACATAAAGAACATCACACTTTCTTGCTTGTATTTCAGTTCCCATATGTCACCTTTCGCAATATACCGAGGCAGCAAAAGCTGTACAGCATCTTGTTCCAAACCTATGTCTGTTTTCTTGGACTCCTTTCAAGACACTCTTGCCAAGAAGCAATGAAGTGTTTAGCAACCTTCTGCACAGTAATTCTGTCTTCAGGGTATTTAAATTGATTTTCCTTATTTTTGCAAGCAGTTTGCCTCCTGGCCCAGCAACCATGCATGGGCAAGGGGACATTCGCATTAGAGGAAGAGAAGCAGTCACATTAGACTATGATGAACAGGGTCCTCTCAATACGCTGTAGAGTCCATGTGCTCCCGTTCTCCACAAATATGGAACTACTGTGGTTTGCATTAAATAGATGGATAAAATGAATGATTTATATAAACTGCACTAAATAGAAAAACCTGCAGCTTCATTGTCATCCCCCTCAGACGCCTTACATTTTAGTGCATGTTAACACTCTCCTAGTTTTTACAATTAGAAAAAACCAGGAACTACACCTTTCACAGATACATACAACAAATCTCGGAATGCTCATCAGAGCCATCCATGCAGTCATCATCGCCATCACAACGCCAGCGGTCTTGGATGCATCGTCTGTTCTTACACTGGAACTCTCCCAGTTTGCACAACTTGGGTAAGACTTCTCCAGAATTTACTATAAGGGAACAAATGAACAAAGAAAACATAACTGCCTATATGAAGTCATACATTGTTAGTTCTCCTGTTCCTAAGTACCTTCAGTTAAGTCTTGTATGGTCATCATAGCATCATCTGACAGTGACTGTAGGATCTTTACCTGGAAAGGCCAATTGAGGTGCAGTGCAAATGCCAGTCCCCCTGTTGCTGGGCCATTCCGCCCCCTACTGAACCCCCTTTCAAGTAAGGGGAAGAGAGGAGGAAGGGAGAGGGAGGTGGAAGCCCCCATCCCTTCCTTTTGGGACTGCAGCAGCCAAGGTACTGTGGGTGCTGCTGCCATTGCTTGTTCCCTGCTTTCTCTGCCCATTCGGTTGCAGCTGAGGAGGCAAGTAAGAACAACCTTGCTCCTTAACTTCTCTTTGGCGCTGTCTCTTTCTTTGGCCTTCTTTTAAAAATGAGTAGGAGGAGCAGAGCATGCTGGGCTCTTCCTGCTCACTTATGAGAGGGCAAAGAGGAGGTAACAAGGAGGGTCATCTTCCATGAGCAGGAAGAGGTTTGAAACACTGACCATCTTCGGTAGCAGCTAGTTTGAGGAGGGGACTACGTTCAGTTCACCCCCACTCCAAGGCACCACTCTATGCAATGCATTCTGGTCATGGAATCAGTGGACCAGCCAAGCTCCTCTGAATGCACTGTTGAGGTACTTATAGACTGTTTTCACCTCAGTCTTATTCAGTGATTTGGGAAGGGTACAGAACAGTGAACATTTTCAGCCCACACCTTTTTGCTTCCCCAACAGGCTAAAGTACTATGGGCAGCATCTTCTACGGCCAGGAGCTCCCTACATGAATGCTCCCTACGTGAATGAAAGGAGTGCTCCACTCATGCAAGAACCCCTTGCTCCCTTGTTGTGAACAGAACACTCGTTCTCAGTAGCACAGCTGGGGGGGGGTGGAGCTGTAAGTGCCACGCAGCTCCAAAACTTGCCATGTAAGCTGCCCCTCACTCTCGGAGCCTGTCTGGGTGCAAAAGCAACATGGAGGAGACACCTCTGCATTGCTTTCACTCCTCAGAATGGCCCTGAGAGCAAGGAGGAAGGCAGCTTAAATGGCGAGTTTCAGAGCCATGTAGCACTGACAGCCCTGCCCCCTGGCTCCGCTACTGCTCCTTCTGTTTATATAAGCAATCTTCCATTTGCAGAGGGAGCTCCTAAAGGAAGAAGCATTAATTAAGATGCTACCTGCTGAATGGGGTTACTTCAGTATGGAGTTAAAAATCAGTGACTGATGGTCATTGATGTGTCTCAGGGCCAAAAATTAGTCATTATGTTAAACACATCATTGTCCCTTGCATGTTTGCTTTGTCATCTTTACTGGACTGTAGCATGGGAGAGAGATTAGCATACTGTTTAACATAATATGTTGCTTGGTCTATAACTACCCAGCTGCAAAGAATCATGATGTTCCCCCATTACGAACAACATTTCTTGCATCAGAAATAAATTTTTGATACCAAGACATTGTCTTGATTATGTAAATGTAATTCAAACTTACTAATTTTAATGTATGCTTTACATTTATGCAAGCTTTACATTTACATATAAATGTAGGCTTTACATTTATAATCAAAAATAGATATTTAATTTGCAATATACGCCTGTTATTTCACACTTTCTCAGATGGACCTTCCAAAGGCTCTGTCATATTTTGTAGTCATATATTGAGATCTTATCTGTGAAGGGCTCTATGTGGGCAAAAACTTAAAAGAGAATCCAGGCAACACAAATACTCCTGGGTCTGCATTCTGGCAGCACAAGGTCCTTTACAATGGTGCAAAAGCTGGGTGGGTGCTGCCATGTGCCACTGGGTTGCTGCTGCAAACAGTAAGTGGTGTGATGCGCATGGCAGCAGTTCCAGGAGGCTCTGTAGGCTGGTAAGTTGGCAATGGGGCAAGCCATAGATGGGGAAAGGAAGTAACAGGGCATGTTGATGGAAGAAATAGGGGTGTGTCGGGGGAGGGAAGGGGTGGATCCAGCAGCAGTTGGGCATGCCAGAACTTATCCCCCATTTTTTGGTCCACCCCACTCCCAGCTCTCCTCAGACTTGTGCCAGCCACTTAGCTGGTTTAATTAGTCTAAAGAGACCCACAGGTGATTGGGCAGTTCTTCACTTTCACTTACCTCATGCAGGCTGTTCAATTGCCCTCACCCCACCATAGCATGCAGCACAGCTTCTGCTGGCACAGCAGCATGATATAACAGGCAGAAAATCAACTTGCCAGTCCCTTTTCAAAATATGCAAGGGAAATACAGTAGCTCAGTGGTTTGTATGCAGAATGTACTAGGTTCAGTTCTTTCATCTCTAAGGAAGACTGGGGAAAACCCTGGACAGCCCTTGACTTTAAGTACAGACACAATGCAGAGCCAGATAGACCAATAGTCTGACTCAGTGTAAGAGTGTAAGTCTTTGTCTCTAGGAAACCTCATTCAAACTGAGAGACCTGCTGCAAAAATCAAACAAGGCTGGGTGAATTCACATTATACAGTAAGCACCTTGTCAACACATTAAAAACAATGTGTGGAATGTATTTTAAAATGTGCTAAAAACATTTTTTGTTTTAATGGACCATCTGATGATTCTTTTGCTACAGGGTCCTCCTTTTTTGGATGAATTTAAGGCACTGGTTCCCAAACTGTGGCCGAGGACCATAAGTGGTTTGCAAGACCATGAGAAGTGATCCACAAAATCTCAGGGGGGAAAAATTGACTTTGATCACTTCTAGTGTCTTGCAAGAAATCTCCCACAGCAAGAAATCTCCCATAGACCACCAGAGAGGGCAGAGCAAGAAATCTCCCAAAGACCACCAGAGAGGGTGGAGAATAGACTGCCTACAGCTGCAGCCACTGAAGTGTAAGGTGTGGCTGTAGGTGGGCCATTCTCTATCCTCTTTGAGTGAGCACTCAGGAGACAGACCACCAGACAGAGTGGAGACCAGACCACCCGCAGCCACATGTAAACCACGACAATTCCAATTTTTGCCTCAGTGGTCCACAGGCTCCTAAAGGTTGGGAACTACTGATCTAAGGAATAGTAATAAGGCAGGATCTGCCCCTCCTTGAAAATGCAATAGAAGACTATCTTATGATGATGATGATTTATATAGCGCTTAAAAGATCACAAAGTGATCTTAACAAAGAAAATGAAATTTTATATATTTGATTTAATATATTGCTACTTACTATCTTTTTTTCAGATTGTGATTTTTTTTTTTGAAGCAGAATTGTTTGCTCATGAAAATTTACAATGTCACAAGTGGAAATTAGCCATTCAGTAATATTTGCTCAAAGCACATGATACCTGGTTTCACTGCCATATTGGTGGGCATGTACGTGGGCCTCTCTCCTTACACAGGCTTCACTGGTCCTCGTGTTTTTTGTTTTTGTAAGAGAACAGCAGGATTTCTTTTATTTCCATTTAATAAGGGCGAGGGGAGTTTCCCATGTACATATTAAAAATAGTTAAGCTCAGACCACTCAAATCATTGAAGTGGATTTTCCAGATCACTGGAAAATTCAGGCAGAATTCCACTGAAGTCTTTGGAATTTCATGCAAAATTTACAACTACATGTACCTAAAAGGAAAGTGAAATTTCCTCTGGTCTGTATAATTCTATGTTCAGTCCTAAGGGGAATGCTGGAAGAATCTTGACTGCAGAATTCAATGGGCTTTTTCCTGCATTTGCACAGAATCACATTTCACAGAACTCAGCTAGCTGGATATTTATGCTCCTGAGCTCAACTTTTCTGTAACATAATACAAACTCAAATATTCACTAGGAAGATCATACCCGTGCAGGTTGTGCTGTTTTCTTCCAAATGCTGATTATCAGCACAAGCGCACACTCGACCTCCGGGAACAGCTAAGCAGAGAGTGCTGCAGCCTCCATTATTAGCACGACATGCATTGTCACCTGTAATAAAAAAGAAACCAAATTAAAAAACAAATAGTACCAACAACAACATGCCGAAAGAAAAGAATATAGAGAGAATGTGCAGAAAATTGTCTGCTTCATGTAGTCGTAGTACTTTGACCATCAGAGAGGAATACTCTGATTACATGAATTTGAGATTTTCTACCTTATTTAAAATGCTGGTCATTAGAACATAAGAAGAGCCCCACTGGATCAGGCCAAGGGCCCATCTAGCCCAGCTTCCTTTACCTCACAGTGGCCCACCAAATTCCTGAGGGAGCACACAAGACAACAGATACAACCTGCATCCTGGTGCCCTCCCCTGCATTTGGCAATCGGAGGCAGCTTACCTCTAAAACCAAGAGCTTACACATACCTACTATGACTTGTAACCTATAATGAACTTCTCCTCAAGAAATTTGTCCAATCCCCTCTTACAGGCATCCAGGCAACATGCCATCACTACATCCTGTGGCAAGGAGTTCCACAAACTAATTGGACACTGGGTAAAGAAATATTTTCTTCTGTCTGTCCTAATTCTTCCAACACTCAACTTTCGTGGATGTCCCCTGGTTCTGGTGTTATGTGAGAGGGAAAAGATCATCTCTCTATCCACTCTGTCCATCCCCTGCATGATTTTGTAGGTCTCAATCATGTCCTTCCTCAGGTGCCTTTTTTCTAGACTGAAGATGCCCAAACACCATAGCCTTTCCTCATAGGGAAGGTTCCCCAGTCCAGTAATCATTTTGGTTGCTCTCTTTTGCACTTTTCCCATCTCCACTATATCCTTTTTGAGATGTGGCGACCAGAGCTGGACACAATACTCCAGGTGTGGCCTTACCATCGATTTGCACAATGGCATTACAGTATTAGCTGTCTTATTCTCAATGCCTTCCCTAATGATCCCAAACATGGAATTAGCTAATTCATGGAATTCATGGAATTATGATCCATGGAATTATGAAGCGAAGGACGCGTACAGACAAATGGTTTGTGTATTGCAAATGCTAGCAGATTCAAAGTCAACCCCAGGTATAGCAACTTACATTTCCCTCTTTATTCTTATGGGAGAAGTAACAGGGTGTGTCACTGCACCGGGGGGGGGGGGAAGAGACAGAGAGAGAATTAAGAATTAGGAGCCCAATCTTGATCAGTGTGCGCCTGCTCCCTGCCAGTGTACACTATCTCAATATGCCATAAGGCATGTCTGAGGCCATTACTGCCAGCCCAGTGTTAGAGCTGGCCCAGCGCAAGCCAGTACTGGGATAGCGCTGGCAGACCGCCGCCCAGTACTCCAGGAAAAGCACTGGGTGGCGGAGACTGGGGGTGTGGGGGGAGGTGTTCCAGGGTGGGAGAGGCAGAGAGAAGGCAGGGAGAAGGTGTGGCAGGTGAAGGGAACGGGATGGGAGGGGGTGAGTTCCAGAGCCCCTTATTGGTCCTCACAGCCTGACACGAGGCATCTTTCCTTTGCGCCAGCTAAATAGTTGGTGCAGAGTCAAGTAGCCCCATTGTGGGATTACTTTCCTTACCCGGGGGGGAAGGGGACAAATGTTCCCTTCCCTCGTGGAGCTGCTGGCGGCTGCCCAGTGTGATCAGGATGCTGCGGCAGCCAGTTTTTGCACCACTGCAGCCTTTTCTGCTGGGCAGCTCAGGATTGGGCTGTTAGCCTGCTTCTATTTGCAAAGCTTTGCCCTCAAGAGCAGGAGTGTCAAAGGAGTTTCATAGAGCAGGCTGAATAGCATACAGGGAGCTTGCAAAGGGCTGGAAGTGAGGTCATTAAGCAGGTCATGGTCAGAAATAAGCACTTTTTTCCTCACTTAGAAACTCATTAGTTGCAAATGACAGAAAAGAAAATATGCAAATCTTGGCCATTTCAGTAGTGACACGTCAGCACAGCTCAACAGATGAGAGCAGCTGATGGTGGTGCTGGGAAAGCCTGAAGGCTGAATAAAAAGGTCCTCCAGGCCCCTCTGAAGTCCTCTATGGCTGTAAAAACAACTCTTATCTACAATCAGCAGTCACTTCTGTTTTTTGGGACAAAAACCGAAGAAGGGATTTGGGAACCACTGGTTTAAAGCATTTCAGAAAGACCAGGGGAAATTTATCCAGGGCTTTTGAACATCCCTACTATTGGTTGACTGAATAGTTGGTCTGCTTGACTGAAACCCCTTTTCATCCCTCTCAAAACCTAAAGTTCCCAGACTAATTCAACAGGTGTTTAGATAAGAATGAAAAGGAAAGATGTTTACAAGCTCTCTAATTGAGAGCTTGTAAATGATCTAAATGAGATCTAAATGATCTCATTTCACTTCTGAGTCCTGTATCAATAAAGTCAGATTTAGATTGTTCCATCCCACACAGCTTGCCACTGTTGAAGCATAGCTTCCAGGTAAGGCCATGTTGATTCAACTTTATTGCCTGGCCTTGGAATCAATATGGATATCAGAAGTCACACAATCCCTTTTTGGGGCTAACAGCAATTACATTTTTCATATATTTACCTAGAGACCTCTTATTAAAAACTTGAAATGGTACAAGTCATATAACATGAAATAAATAGATAAATATTGCAATAAAGCAGTGTTGAGGGCATTATATAAGCTAGCATCCTTTGGTAAGTGAAACAAAGCCATCCTGCTCTGCTCTGCCCAGTGCAGAAAATGCCTTAACTATAGAACACTCCAGGTACATGTTTATAACAAAAACCTCATTTCAGGGCTGGAAAAAAAATCTCTAATGATGCCTATTAAGGAACAATTGTGGATCTGCCATCTTTTGACACATACTACTATCAATGAGCATATTACCAGTATCACTGTTCCTAGTGCATTTCTGATACCAACTCAAGCCAGTTTCTGTAGAAACAATATAAAGAGACTAGTTGTGACCAGGGCTGGCCCAAGACTACCTGACACCTGAGACAGCATGCCAAATAGTGGCCCCTCAGTGGTGAACTAACCCCTTCCTGCTTCAGGGACAAAGGTCAGCGATGCCACCCGCACGCAAGATGCTATCCCCATGCGCAAAGCCGCCCCCTACCTGTCGAGCATGACAGAGCCTCGTGCAATGTTAGGATCAATTGAGGAAGCCTTCTAAGGCTTCCCTGCGGTCTTAAACTGTACTCCCGGAAAATCATAACTACAGTTTCCGATCATGTCGGGAGCCTCAGTGAGGCTTCTCACGTTGTCCTAGAGTCAGGACAGATTATTGATGATGACCAAGAGTTTACCTCCTTTACCAATTTGAGTATTAAATATGATCTACCTAGTTCTGCCAGCTAGCAATACCTGCAACTACAGCATCTATTAATTGCTAAGTTTGGTCCAGCGGCAGTGGCTGCCTCTCAAACTCCACCAGTTTTATATGCACCCCCCAAAAAAGCCCACAACTTTTTTGTATAATTACTTAATGTCATTAGAAAAATATGACCTTGTTTCTCTTTGTGACATATGGAATCAAGTTTTGGAATGTCCTACTCAGACAATATCATATTAACAAATATAGTCAAAATTTCCATGGAACCTTTAAATTGTGTTTGATTCAGCAGAAAATTTGTTTTAGGGTTCATTGGACCCCTAAATGACTTGTTACTAAAGAACTTAGGCCCAAATCCTAACCAATTTTCCAGCTCTGGCATAGCGGTGCCAATGGGACATGTGCTGCATCCCGCAGTTGGGTGTCACTCACAGAGGCCTCCTCAAAGTTAAGGGAATGTTTGTTCCCTTACCTCTGAGCTGCATTACCCTTATGTCAGTGCTGGGAAGTGTGTTAGGATTGTGCCATTAGTGGTAAATCTGTGTTTAGTGAACCTGAGGCAACATTAAGACACATGCTTTGGTCTTGTGCGGTTATCCAACCTTTCTGGACTGAGGTTCTCAGTTCTATTAATAGGATTTTGGAAACAATCCTTCTTTTAATTAGATAAGTATATCCTTTTGAATTACATTCCTATTGTGTGGAAACTTTCTGATGGCCAGAGGAGGTGATTTCTCTGTGCTGTGACTGTAGTTAAAAGACTTAAATTGAAAACATGGAAGGCGAAATGCCCACCTACCATTTCACAGTGGACTAAGGATCTCTTAATGTGTTCTACTTTTGAGTCAGTTATTTACAAAAGACAACTCTGTATGGATAAATTCTTGGACATTTGGAAGTCTTTCTTAACTGTTTGTTTATAATGTATCATTAATGATTTTTTTATTTTTTGTTATTCTCTTTTTTTTCCCTCCTCTAACACATAATGTTGTATTGACACTTTGATTTATAATGTATTTAATGTCACAATTTAAAAAAATTAAATCACAATTAAATCACAATTTTAAAAAAAGTAAAAAAAAAAAAGAGTCACACAGGTTCAGCATCCGGGGCATTTGCCCAGTGCTAGGTTCGCAGCTGTGTTGCATATCTGATGTTGTGCCAGCCTCTGCTATTCCGACTCTCTAGTGTTCTAGTTTGGCACTCTCCCCTCTTCCATATGTTCTCTTCCTCCTCTTCTGAACCAGGGAATGGAATGAAAAGGAGTAGTGGAAGCAAGTTGGCAGACACAAATGAGTGTCCCTCAACAGTCCACTGCCTGAGGGCGAGCCCTGGTTATGCTGTTGACACAAGACAAGATTCTGATGCCTGAGCTTCAGTGAGCAAAGCAACTATTAGGACTTGACAGGATTACTGGTTACCTCTCTGAGGAAGCCTTTGGCTAATCCACTACCATATCAAAAGTGAATGTAACCGCACTTGTTTACATTTATACCTTGTAACCCTTGCCTCACCTTTTCCATTTCTCTAACCTTGTTTCTGCCTCCTCTGCCATTATGACCTCCCTTCTCCTGGTTAAAATTAGACTGTATGCTCCTCAAAGCAGAGACCTGTGAACTGTGTAAAGCTACACATACACTGGGCTTGATATTTCTCTGTATGCAGTTAATCATTGCATAGGCTGGCAAGAAAGTATGCAATATTGTGGATAAACTTATCTTTCCAAACAGCACCAAAAAATAGTATTTCAAAATTGCAATTTTACTAAACAGAGAACGTTAGTTAAAAAAAACTAAAACGATAAAAAATGTATACATTCTAGAACAGACACACACACACAAATATGTAACAATGTATGGATAAAACATCCTTCTAGCTGTCCTCTCTGCAGGCTTATAAAACCTGTTAACTGGTTCATTAATGTCAATTGACAAGCAACAGGTAAGACCCATTACTCAAGAGGTAATGGACAAGCAACAGGTAAGACCCATTACTACACCTGCCTGCTTGTAGGTGGCATTAAATTGTATTTGTGTTTTTTGCTATGGTTTAGTGCAGGGCTGCTGGATACACATATTTAAAATCTAAATCAACATGCAGCTTAGTGAGCCACATGACTACTACCACAAGTCCTGTAGGACAAATAAACATGGGGATTATTGATTAGGCTATACATGGATTTTTAACAAGCCGTTTATATAAATTTAACTAGCAACATAGGGTTATATTCTACTCCCATTAAAGTAAATGGAAAGAATCAATTTGGCATCAGTAGACACCAGACTGAATGTGGATAAAGACTTCATTATTCCTCATCAAAACAGATCCCTATACCATTATGAAACAGCAAATCAATTATCACAGTGTTTCTTCTATCCTGAACGACTTGGAGACAGACTGGAAAATTTACTGATGGCAGACCTAAAAGAAAAACAAATAAAAACAAAATCTCCCTGCTGTGGGTAGCATAAAGCAACACAAGACTTTTCAAATTATCTTAAGAGAACACCAACAGTGCAGCAGAAAAATTACCCTCTTCCAAAGGATGTGTACAAGGGCTAGGACTATGTTGCCATGCAATGAGAGAGGCACTGTACACTGGAAAAGCATCTATTTCAGGGGTATCAAACATAAGGCCCAGGGGCTGGATACGGCCTCCGGAAGCTTTTTATTTGGTCCTCAGGCTCTCAGCTCCTAAGCTGTTACAGCTGAAAAGGCGGCCCACATGAAAACTGGGCTTTCCCAAATCTTGAAATATGATTAAGATTTGTGTACTTTCTCTTCTGTCATTTGCCGTTAATGAGTTTCTATATGAGAACAGGGTCTGATTTCTGGCCATTAGCTGCTTAATGATGTCACTTTCTGCTTAATGACATCACTTCTGGCCCTCAGCTGGAGCCCTGAATGCTAACTTCAGTCCTCTGTATGAAAGGAGTTTGATATCCCTGATCTACTGCTTACCTAGGTCTGCTATTTACGCCTATCCAGATCTGCTTTTCTTTATTTACAAATTTATGAATCACTTTCTTAACATATATATTCAGGGCCATATATAAAAAATAAATAAAAAACAATAAAACAAAAGTCCAAGACAGAAAAAAAGTGTAAAGATATCCTAATAAACTTATGTACAAATAGCGCAGGAAGACAACCAAAGATAAGTCAGCATGTAGCTATAATAATCCAACAAGTTATATTTTCTCACGCAGAGAAAGTTATATTTCTTCTGAAAAAAGCCTTCCCTTTTTTAATACCTTAATATGCCACCAGCAAGAGATCTAATCAAATATCAGACAAACATCCAGTGTTACCCCATTTCAGAATCTGTCAGATCTCTTGAACTATGCAACACCATAGTATGATCACGTCAAACAAGAGTGGTCATACTGCATTATCCTATAAGGACCATACTCCATAGCATTCATTTTTGGGTTATCTAACTTCTCCTGTTCCACTCCTCCGACCCTTTATTCTTCAGTGTCCTTCTTTCTGTCTAGTCATTGCCTTCCCCCTTCCTTCCACTTCCAATGCATATAAGATCCCAAACCAATTTAAAGCTCTTTAATTTGCATTTCTGTTATGCATAACAACATTTCAGTTCAACAGTTCAACATATAAATTACATATGAATATGACCAAAATGTGTAAATAGATATCTCAGTGCACTTGGAGTGTGTGTGTGTGTGTGTGGGGGGGGGGGTTTAATGGTGTGAACCAAATCTGCGAGAAACAAGATTGAGTACAATTGAGGTGAAAATAATGGAAATGTTGCAGTGAAAATCCAAAATTTCGTTATATACAAGAATCCTAGTTCTACCTACAAAAAACTAGGAGCTACCAATTGCATTTGGAAATCCTAGTATTGCCTATCAAAAACTAGAAACCACTATGTCTGTTGGTAAAAGCTCACATCTAAAATACAAGTCCTAGTGTTGTTGTTGGCAACCTTCAGTCTCGAAAGACTATGGTATCGCGCTCTGAATGGTGGTTCTGGAACAGCGTCTAGTGTGGCTGAAAAGGCCGATTCGGGAGTGACAATCCCTTCCACACTGGGAGCAAGTGCAGTCTGTCCCTGGTCTGTCTCTTCAAACTGGGAAAGGCCATGCTGCACAGCCTTTAAGCCTAAAGCCTTTAAGTCACAGCCTGTAAGTCCTAGTACTTACAGCTATTTTCAGGACACAGACCCAGTAATTTCTAATTCTTACTAAGAAATACTAGGATTTCCAAACACAGTTAAGAGCTTCTAGTTTTTACTAATTAGAACCCATTACAGTGAATGTATAAATTATAATGAATCACTATAACGGAAATAGGTGATGGTGCATGCCTGCTTGTAGTCTTGAGCGGAAATGTATTAAACACAGATGTCAAAAATTATTTGTATTAACATAAATTTACATTATTCACCTCAATTTGTATTAATATAAGTAGGGTAGAAGGTGGAAGAGTAAAGCATAGATAGCCTTAAAGTGCCATCCCCCTGGAGGCTACTTTACAAAGGGAGTAAGAAGTGGTGGACCAGCACCTCCATATCTAACAGCAGACTGCCAGAAAATTATGTTGCCAGCACCTCAGATGCCCTTATTTCCCACTATTCTTTTGCCTCTAGGTTGGCAACTGGGATGAATACAATACTCCTCAAGGTGCTGCATTTTACCCAAGGTCCTATAGTTACAGACACTTGCCAATTTTGCAAACTACCAAAAGCAAAACAAACAAAAGCTTCACTAATAAACTTCAAACAAGCATTCAAAAACACAGTGAATATGAAATTACAGAAGGGATTGTGGAATATCAACAGACCTGTAAAAAGTGGAATAGGGTTTAGACTATGCCCAGCTCTCTCTTCTTTGGGGGGGGGGGGTATGTGTGTGTGGGGAGGGGCTGGCGGGATTGCTTTGCTATGTGTGGTTTTGCTTACTGCTAAATGAATATTTCAGGACAAATGATTGTATTTTTCATCATATTGTTTTTACATATTTTATAGAATTTCATGTTGTGTTACCATTTAAAATATCTAACAGACTGTGGTATTTAATTCACGTATTAAGCTAGGCAAAGAGTGGGAATAGGATAATGGCACTATTCTTGTAGTGTCCTCTAATAATATAGTATTATGCAGATCATATGTATTTCCTTAATCCTTTTACTTCAGAAGTGCACACCAGCATTTACAACTTGTTAGTAACTTCTTTATCTCTCCATTTACATTATTATGGCAGCTTGGACCATCCCACTAGCCCATTGGTTCCCAACCTGTTGTCCAAGGACCACAGGTGGTCTGTGAAACCCTGAGAAGTGGTTCCCGAGGTCTCAGGGGGAAAAAAGATGATCACCTTTGATCATTGCAGTGTTTCACCAAGTGACCGCTTCCCCACAGACCACTGAAGTGTTAGCTGTGGCTGTAGGTAGTCTGTTCTCAGTCCTCTCTGGTGGTCCAGCACTTGCTGAAGTGCCAGCTGTGGGAGGGTCCATTCTCCACTCTTTCTGGTAGCCTGTGGAGGAGCACTTACTCGGTGAGATGCTTCCTTACCATCAAAGACCACCAGAGATGGATCAGCAGAGAGGACAGAGAATGCTCCCCCCCCCCCCGCAGCTGGCATTTTCAGTGTCTTGCCGAATGCTCCCCCATGGTCTACCAAACTGAACTGTATTTTTTGTGTGGTGGGGATGGAGGGGTTGCATGTGGTCCACAAGAATTCCAATATTCACCTGAGTGGTCCGCGGTCTCCTAAAGGTTGGGAACCACTTCACTAACCAAATAGTGACAAAATACTCATCAAAGACATGTAAGCTTTACATGCACTTTATTTTTAGGTACTGTGTTTGCACAGACATCTTGCACACTATGCATTAGTATTTTCATGACATATGAGTTGTAATGATCAGACCAATGATTTGGTGGCTTTTCTCTTGGAACTTTAGTTACACTATCCTGTTCCAATTAAATCTAATAGATTTGGCTCAATGAATGGGACCCTCTTTTGTTTTGATTTGCAGCCAGCTTGGATGTGACCAGAATGCAAAGAACTGTGTGGAAGTCATGTCAACCTCCAGCGGTTCTGTTTAGATGTTGTAGAAAGAAAACAAAACCACCACCACCACCACCAATTTTTTCCTTAGGGATGCTTAGAGGCAAGAGGGATGTGCTTCAGCCTGATGTGAAGCAATCTACTCAAAAGGAGGAAATCATTTAGTGGAGGGGAGAGACCCTGTCCCTGCATTTTATTACCGGAGTCTGCTTACTCGACCTGTATGAGAGATCTAACACCCACATTAATCTATTCTCCTGTTCTCAATACCATACATTTACAGTGCTCTCTCCTCTAAAGAAAGTGGCCCATATTCATACATAACCTTGAATTTTTCATTATTCAGGAAAGGTTGAACACAAAAGAGTTATTAGTCATTGGGAAATGAGTTTCCCAAATTATACAGGGAAATGAGAAGATATACCACTAGACCACGGTACAAAAAGCTTATCAAAACATACTTAAAAGGACCTCAAACCTATTACACAAACTAATATTTGAAGCCTTAAAAACATATAAGGACAATTAAGACTGTACTGCTGTCCATAATGTATCAGGAACAAGTAAGCACACATGCCTGGTGCAGGCAAGCAATTCCCACCACCGCATATTCATGTGTGGCTGCTATGACTGTATCAGGCCTTCAAAATAGCTCTATGTCTTACTCATGTCTAATTTGGATCCTATTGGGCAGGAGGTCTGGTCTCGAGTGTAGAGCCTCCGTTTGCCCGAAGATAACAGCTGAAGGTCGCCAATTCGAGGCTACCGGCACCGTGAAGCGGCTGACAAGCCGAGCCAAGTTTTTCCATCTGCTCTTTGGCTGCCCTTCAAGTGAGATGTGAAGGATTGTCAGCTTGCGTAGGAGGAAACTGGAGGCCAGAATGTGATACCAGATCATAAAAGGATCCATCTGAAATGTTGTAGTTCTTGAAAGACAGAACCTTCTTCAATTGTAAAAATCCCTCTCGGGATTTAGTATAGCCTGCCTGTGTAAACTGCCTTGAAATAAAGTCTGAGGAGAAATCTGATGACCATGAAAGGTGGTATATAAATACCTGTATTATTATTATTATTATTTATTTTCAAGGGGTGTTGCTTGCAACTAACTTGCTGGAATCTGTGCCCCAGATCTTCTTTAGTTTTGTGTTCAGCTGGCAAAGACAGAGGCTACATTGGGAAAAAAAAATCCTTTCTATAACCAATGTTAAAATACTGTTTGGTATGAATGCAGAAAATATTGTTTTCAATACCTTGTTGCTTGTGGGGATCATAAATCTGCAGCCCAAACAGAGGTGATCTCTCACTTCTTAGAAGCGTCACATTTCTAGTTGTCAAATCCAGTTGGAAAATAGAGCCATTCATATAATCTGTCCAGAAAATATAATTCCTATAGTGTGACAGCCCAAATGGATGGTTTAGTTCTTTTCCACTGTAGACCACCTGCAATTAATCAACATTATTTGAATAGATGCTAATGTTCAGTTCATCATTAAAAGCTTCAGAATTCAGTCAGAAATGGGGGAAAGAGTTGTGTGAACAATTCTATGCACATATAAAGATGATGGAGTCTAGTCTCTAAAAAGCACCAAATAAATAAGACTTAAACAATACTGAACAACTTGACACACCTTTTCCCATTTAATTTACCTATGGTTCGCTATTATGAAAATCTGCACAATTTGTGGTAGGCAATTCTTCAATATTACCAAAGCATTTGGTGTTTGCTGGATCACTAGGTTCCTCTGACCAAATTCTATCCAAACCATCTAGTAGTGAACGAAAGGATTAACGTGGCTAATATTTTTCAGGTTGCTTTTTAATGCATCCGAGAAACGATTATTTGGTGTTATCTAATTACAGGTGGAAAAGCCTTGAAGAGTTTTGTCCTCCACCAAAAATTAAAACAGTTTTAGGACCACACTTAACAACAGTTACAGAATGCTTGTTCCACAGTCCTGAGATTGCTGCACAAATGGCTTCTTCAACTGATCACAATTTCACAGGTGGATAGAAGCACAATGCAAACAGTGCTAATGGGATAAATGGCAACCCTTCTTGCACCAGTGGAATGTGGCAAAGGGAAAGCCACAGAAAGTTTAGATTTTCTCTTTGCAGAAAGCCCTCTACAGTATCTATGTATCTTCCTGGATGTTTGTCCCATTCTGAAAGCCATAATAAGAGTTGTAAGATAAGACTATATGACGGGCGAGGGGGAACAATATGAATAGGATTGTTCATGGTTCCTCAGTGAAAATCTTAGGCTATAATCCTATGCAGAGTTACTTGTGAGTAAACCCCCTTGAAATGGACTTGCAGAACCATTCTTCTCTTTTGCTAATGCATCCTTGTTAGGGCTGTTCTCATTTTGATAGAGGATGAGCTGCTGCCAGGAAGTGGTTAAAACAGCACCAAATTTTTTTTTTCATATGATAGCAATTAGCCATGTTAACATGCATTCAGTGCTGTAGAAGCAGCATTTGATTATGCTAAAAAAATTATTATGGTACTGACTTGCAGTGTCAACAGGGTTGGTTCCATGGTGGGGTCTTGCAGGGCACAGGCTAGAGCCCAGGCTACAAAGGAGCCACACCTGGAGAATCCTTGGTGAGCACTGGCAGCAAGAGCCTGCTGAAAGGTAGCAGTGGTGGACTTTCCCCCTGCTCCCAGGGCAAAGGTCCGCAAAGTCACCCCCTCCCCCACAAGATGCCGTCCACACCTCTGGAATGTGACAGAGCCTTGCATGACTGT
Organism: Tiliqua scincoides; assembly: GCF_035046505.1. NCBI lineage: Eukaryota > Metazoa > Chordata > Lepidosauria > Squamata > Scincidae > Tiliqua > Tiliqua scincoides. The sequence continues at coordinate 89,177,959 of NC_089821.1, forward strand.
AGGACCAACTGGGAAAGCTTTGAGAGGCTTCCCACACAGTGCTAGAGGTGCACGGACCCAGTGTCGGGGGGGGGGGGGCATTTGCTTAGCACTAAGTCCACAGCTGCTAGGTAAGGTGACCTGTTGCTGCCACAATGCTCCCAGCACCTCCTGGTACATTTCTTACTGGGAGGCAAAGGGAGCAGCACAATAGCAGTGATCACCCTGCCTTCTTACTCCAATGCCATGTTACCAATCCCAAATGTTCCACCCCTAATGCAGCACAGGGGGCTGGAATTTGTAAAATGGTATCACAGAAGAAGACAATGACAGTCCACTAGTGCCCCACCACACCCCATCATCTCAAATCCGGTAAGCCAGCTAGAGGCCCAGGAGAACCTAATCAGGAAGTGGTACAGAGCAGGTGACAGCGGTAGATGCAAGTACTTGTAGACACCACAGCTGTAGCTGAAGCACAAAAGAGGATAGACATTCTTCTGCTTCAAATTCCTGGGTGTGTGTGTGGGGGGGGGAAGAGCTGGAAAATAAGTCTGCTTTAAAATAGCCAGTAGAGGAATCATCATTTGAAGACTTCTGCAGAGTTTTTGGCCCACAGTCCCTTGGCACACTTGTGCAATGTCCAAACAACACAACTCAGTGTTAACACAGAGCTTTGGACAGCAAGCTTCCTTTGTGTTACTTTTCTCTCTGAAGTAAAGAAATACATCCTTTACTCTTTATTTTTTTCCCCCTGTAGCAGAGTGCCAGCAAAATTACCATAATACTCCTTATGCTGGTTATCCTCACAGAGTCAACTAACTAATCAGGTTTAGAGGGGTTGAGATAATAAATTTAAAAATAGTTCTGTAGCAGTACAATTCAGTAAAAAGGAAAACTGGTGGACGACACCAGAGGATATTTTCTTTTACCTCTCTGTCGGTTCCATTCAAAAATATTCTTTCAATATGATCATAATAGGCATCACACCAGTACAACACATTGCTTCGATAGTCCAAAGTTAATCCATTTGGCCACAACATCTTTGATGTCACAAAAATCTGCCTGTTATATCCATCCATCCATGCCTTCTCAATTCTTCCCACGCTATCATCTATTTCATCTTCTTCCCAGTCTGTCCAGTACATCCAGCTAAGAAATGAAAAATAAGAACATTCATTTATTATTGGAACCACATAATATAGATTGTAGAAAGCCTATGACACAAAGGCAGAAATGTCTTTATGTTTGTAGTTTGATTTCACCTTCTAAATGTAGTTTTCTTTCTACCAAGGCCAATAAACTAATAGCAAAGGCAGGGGACCAAAGGGAGGAGAGCGCTACTTGTACTGCTGTCTTGACTTGAATGCTGCTCAGCACCGAGAATATAATCAATTACGTGATTAAAAAGTGAATTGACTGACATGAGAAGTCAGCGCTCCATTAATGAACTGCTCCGATTTAATCACAGCAGGGTTATGAAAGATTTTTTTTTTTCTTTCAAAACCTGGCAAAATGACTTTATTGTAAAGGGTAGAATAGTAAGATGACTGTTCGGCTAATTTTAACTTGCCTTTCTAATGCAAACTACTTGAAGAAATACCTCACAAGGTTAGTTTCCTCAAAAGCATCACTAGAGGCAGCAGCGGCTTTGCTCTCATTGAGCATCTGAAGAAGGAGGAAAGGGGTGGCAGCAAGATTACGAAGCCGCCAAAACACAAGGAGAAGGAGGAGGAGGCGGTCTCTACATACCCACGGCCATGCTCGCGCTGCTTTTGCTGCTGCCATCCTGGCTGACCCTCAAGTGGCACTCCCTTCCTGCCTGGTACCTGGGCTAGCCCAGCCCACTCCCATTTGCTAAGCCACTGAGTTTGCTTGATTAAGAACAACGGGTGAAGTGACCTGGAATCTTTGCTTACTAGTCTGATCCTCCATGAGAATTGTTCTTAAAATTATAAATTTCCATCAGAGGTATGGTTGGTAGGGATGTGAGAGAAAATTCCTCCCTAGTTCCAAGGATTGTAACCAAGTGTGAATCAAAACATATTTAGAGCAATGGTTCTCGAAATCCTCCTTAGGAGGAGGGAACCATCTAGGGCCCAATCCTATCCAATGCGCGCCAGCCCACTGCCAGTGCACACTGTCACAAACGTGCCGGAAAGCACCAGCCCAGTGTCAGAGCAGGCTATGCGTGTGCCCTCGCTGGGCTGGCACCAGTCAGAGGCTGGCAGGCTGAACGCCACTTGGCGCTCCATGAGAGTGCTAGGTGTGGAGAGATAAGTGGGGGCATCAGGGGAGTCATTCCAGGGTGGCGGGAAGGCAAGGGCAGGTGTGGCAGGGGAGGGAGTGGGCTAGGAGGGGTGCGGGACTGGCGCAGCTCAGCTATGCCAGATCTGAAGCCCAGTGTTGGACCTCCTGGCCCAACATGGGACTGCTTTACTTTGCGCCAGCAAAATAGCTGATGTAGAATCGAGTAGCCCCATTGCGGACCACTCTCCTTACTCAGGGGAAGGGGCCAAATGTTCCCTTCCCCTGAGGAGGGGTAAGGAGCTGCCTGCAGCTGCCTGAGGTACATAGGATGCAGCTCAGGGTGTCCATAGGGCAGCTCAGGATTGGGCTGTTAAGTGCTTGTGGAGGCAGTGGGATTACAGCAATGCAAACCCAAACTGCTGCTGGGTAAAGAGGAGGAGTTTCTGGCTTACCTGAAGCCCGTGAAAGGGTCCAGAGGGTGCAGGGAGCTCAGTGGACACTCTGCAGGGCTCCCCCAAGCCTGGAAAAGAAAGAAAATAATAATCAGAAGTCACTTCTGGTTTCCAATCGTGAAACCGGAAATGACTTCCAATCACAATTTTCTTTATTTTTGAAGCTTGGGGAGCTCTGCTACGTTGTCCACAGGGTTCTCTGCATCCCTCCGGACTCCGTCGCTGGTTCCAGGTAAGCAGAAACCTTCCTCTTTACCCAGCAGCAGTGCGATCCTGGGTATCACATTGTTGCAATTGTAATCCCCCTGCCCCTTAAAGGGTCTAACCTAAGTGCTTCCCAGGCTGGTGGGTCTCAACCAGTTTGGGAACACTGATCTAGAGTCTTCCAAAAGTGAATTTTTAATGAGGGTACTCAAACACCTTTATTCTCTAGTTATTACTGCAATTATGTCAGAAAAGGGTGGAATTCTAAAACAGAGTGATGGTGAGAAGAGGCAGGAATTGTTCTAGTCTCAGTGGAATATGGCTGTAGCAGTAGAAGCAAATATTTCAGTTAGTACCATCCAGCATATACTGGGACTGGCATACACAGTACCAGCATTCACATCATGCAGAGACAAATCTTTGACTACATTGCTCACAGGTTATCATTCAAAATAAAAGTCATACTTAGAAGGTTCAAGGCTTTGCCCATTTTCACCCATAGTGAGATGTTTGATTAATATTTTAGAAGATCTAAGAGGGGTTGTTAGAGTTTGCAGTAATGACTAAAGTTGAAGACACAGAAAGCATTCCCATGCTTTGGGAAGGAAGACTGGAACTATAGTGGGAGTAAAGTGTTAAAGCCCCCTACCACAATAGTGGTGTCACTGTCACTCCATTTCAGGCACTACCCAGGGTTATCGTCCCCCAAAATGGAGCCCAGGCATATGTATCAAGCCTTAAGCAAATCAAGAGACATAGGGGCAGGGAGCCTGGAAGGAATACGATACCTGTTACTACAAATGATGTTTCATAAAATGTATATTAACATTACTGATGTAGGCCTTAGAATATATAGGCTGAAGTCCTAAGTGGCTTATGGATAACTATGCTCAGTTGAAAGCAATGCGACATAGCTCCAAGGACCTGTCCTTAGGAACAAGCATTAGATCCACTGAGCAGTAGTTATTCCAAACAATGTAAAAAAAAGTTATCACTACATAGTAGAAGAACCTTTCCAGACAACAAACAAATCCAGGTTTGTTCTCGTGTACAGTAACTGTACAATACCTTTGCACTTTTCCTTTGTTGGCCTTATAAGGTGTTTGTAGCATCATATTATGCTACATCTCTTATGAGAGATGGAACAGCCTTGCTGTTGTACTTGTGTTTGACACTGAAAAATCACAGAGGGAAAGTACACACCACTGTGCACGCCTTTCCCAGAAAAGGAAAGCTCACATGAGCAATCATCCTAATCCTAACAGTGGGGAATGCAGTGGAGGGCAGAGGTGAGCCTTGCTTATGTCTGAGACTTAAAAAAAATAATTAGAAAGGTCACCAAATATCATATATGATGCCACAATGGAAAAGACAACTGTGATGCTTCCTCAGTCACATTTCTCACAATGCTAACTATGGCCATTGACAGGTTAGCAGAGGACAAAATTGAATTTTCCCAGTGACAAAATATTCATTGCAATGCCAAGACAATGCCATCCCCTTGCAGTAGAACTGTTACCATGAGGAAAGTCACTGATATCCCCTCACAGCAAATAAGCACAATCTATATTTATGGCAAGCTGGAAGTATCAATGCCTGGAAAGACACGACAAATTCAAGGAATGATGAGTGTCTCATTGACGTACAGTTTCATGGCACAGATGAGACACTCCAGACTTACGAACTGCATTATAAATTTGCATAAAACTTCATTCAGATTTACTATAAGTTAGGCAGTGTCAGACATGTACTTAACATAAATTTGAAATGCTTTTATTTTGTAAGACGGATGCCGAACTTGTTGAAAGACACAAGGAAAAGAAGAGGAACCATAGCTCCTGTTTTAGTGAGTGCTGTTGCTACTCATAGAAGGTTTGCTGGAAGGATGCCTTTTCTTTTCCCCCCAGATACGGGGCACTTAGCAACTTGCAAACAAAAGACCACAGTTTCAGACACAGCACGTGCTCATCTGAAGGCACCCTTCATGAAATCTTTATGTCAGCTGTCTAGAACAGAAGTAAATAACCAGATCAATATACTCTTTACTCTTCTCAACGGCACAATGAATCAATAGCACTTGCAAACATTTATCTGACTTGTTAAAAGGCCATTACTTAAAAACAGCCCTCTTTGTTTTGCAATGACTGCCTGTCATGTCCCCAACTAGACTCAGTGGAAGCAGCATTAGTTCTCACACGTGAAATTAATTAAAAAAGAGGCCTACTTTCAACACTGCTTAGCTGTAACGGGAAGAGGACGAAAATGCAACAATTAACGTTCCTTTTACTAACAAAAAAATAATAGTAACAATGGGTGTATTGCTGTAAAATCTGGGTTGGGTTGCCAAATGCTGGGTACAAGATGCTCATATAAACAGTGCTTTTTTTGTAAAAAAAAATAGGTGCAGGAACTCACAACTTTTTATTTATTTATTTATTTATTTTTAAACCATTTTTTATACATGCGCGCGCGCACGCGCACACACGTCCATCCCGTGTGAGCTCCCTGGTAGCAAAAGCACTCCTGCCACAGCTGGAGTGAATCACCCCATTTTTTTTAGGTGGGGAGGTGCTCCATTGGGCTATAGGAAACTCTCTCCATTGGGCTATAGGAAAGCCTATACAGTAGTTAAAGTGTTCAGAACAAATATATAAGGTCTTCAGCCCAGCTGGTGGCCATCAGTGCCTCAAGTGTTGGTTCCAAACACTTTGAACCTAAGACCTCTGGTGGCTCAGTGGTTAAATTATAGATCTGTGGAGCCAGAGGCCTGGGGTTCAAATCCCACTGAGGAATATTTTTTTTTTTTAAGGTGGGAAGGGTGCTCCATGGCTGCAAAATATAAAGGTTGGTTGCTAGTTGCCAAAAGGGGGGCCAGTTGAGGCTGCAAAACTCCTCAAAGTTCAGTCCCAGGCAGGCTCTTTTTTTAACTTTTTTTTTTTTTAAGTCCCAGGTAGGACTTAACCCACAGCCTCCAGCAGGGGGCTCACTCCAGGAGCTTAACTGTGGGTTAAGTCCTAACTGGAACTTAAAAAAAAAAAAAAAGGTCAAAAAAGAGCCTGCCTGGGACTGAACTTTGAGGAGTTTTGCAGCCTCAACTGGCCCCCCTTTTGGCAGCTAGCAACCAACCTTTATATTTTGCAGCCATGGAGCACCTTCCCACCTTAAAAAAAAAAAAAATTATTCCTCAGTGGGATTTGAACCCCAGGCCTCTGGCTCCACAGACCTATAATTTAACCACTGAGCCACCAGAGGTCTTAGGCTCAAAGTGTTTGGAACTAATACTTGAGGCACTGATAGCCACCAGCTGGGCTGAAGACCTTATATATTAGTTCTGAACACTTTGACAACAGGCTTTCCTATAGCCTAATGGAGAGAGTGCTGGGCTGTGGAGCACAAGGTTGGAGGTTCAAATCCCTCCCTAGCCAGCAGTGCAGAGCGGGGTGGTGCAGGCAGGGGGAAAAAGGTGGGGGCAGAGAGGAGGGGGGAAAAAAGGTGCCGGAACGCCGTTCCGGTGCGTTCCATTACAAAAAAAGCCCTGCATATAAATCACAACTTTGGTTCACTTGAGTACTTCTTATTTTTACACAAATGACATCCTTTGCCAAGTGTTCCATTCTAGAGCAGACAACTGGAACACATTTGTGGCACCATGCTACAATCTGAATTGGAACAGTTCCCACACCAGATTGCTAGTGTCTGTTTTAACACTGCTCTAACTTACATTATAACTATACTGTACCAGCCAATCCATGAAGCAACCTGAGATGAGTGGCATAAGGGAGGAGCCGCCATGGATTTGGGGTGCCCTTCACCCCAAGCCTACTGCTGATGCCTCTTCAAATTGCATTGATCTGCTTCCCAACTCATTCACTGCATTCCTTCCCTCACGCAGTCTTTTTAACTTACAGGTGCTGTGCAAGGAAGGAACGAGGTACGTGGGAAGAGAAGCAGGCTGCCACTTCCCATGCTGAAAAAGCCACACAGGCAGCAATGAGTGGCTTCACTCACCTTGTTTGTTCTTGCTGGAAGGATGCCTTTTCTTCATCCCCAGATACGGGGCACTTAGCATCTTGCAAACAAAAGACCACAGCTTCAGACATAGCACGTGCTCATCTGAAGGCACCCTTCGTGAAATCTTTATGTCAACTGTCTAGAACAGAAGTAAAGGAACCATGCAAGGAACAAGTGGAGAAGCACAGAGGAGCAGAAGCAGGAGTGTGTGTGCACTCACGTGTGTGTTGCTTTCCGGAAAAATCTGTTTGCTTGCCTTCTCCACAAAGCAGGCTTTGCTTTGTTTTCCCTTTTCTCTCTCAAAAATCCTTGTCATTCTCTAATCCTACCTTTCGTCCGCTCCTGCCTTTTACTCTTTAAGATCATTCTAGAGCTATCACCCAGGTTTTCCACCCTTTCTCTCCATTCTCTCATCCTCAATCGCACCTTGCAATCCCCATCTAGGTCCCTAATCTCTCTCTCTCTCTCTCTCTCTCTCTCTCTCTCTCTCTCTCTCTCCACCCTCTTTCTCTTCTCTAGGTCTTACTTTTTCATGTAGCTTACCTCAATATCCAACCACACTCTTTCACCTGCCTTTGATTTTCCATTTTAGCCCCATATCTCCTATCTGTTAGGTTCACCTTAAATCTGTCTTCCATCTGTATTCTTCCCTCTTCCTATTACTTTATTTCCATCCTTATCTTTTCTTCTTATCATAATTAATCCTTTTTTAAAGACAGCATTTGCACCCAGTGCAATGTTTATATTCAGGCATTATAAACATTGCTTTACTAGATTACAGGTTCATTTAATCCAGCAGTTGGTATTCAGGGGTAACGCAGTTTCCATTTAGCTGTCATTTTTTATGGCTATTGATAGACCAGTTTTCCTCAATTAATGTGTTTAACCTTTCAAAAAACTATCTAAATGTGAACATCATCACATCTTGGGGCAGCTAATTCTTTACATTATGAACTAGGCTGAAATTTTAGGATTGAATTCCAAAAGCAGCTATGTGGTGTTACACATTGTTTATAACGTGTAAGAAGGCTGATGGTTGTTTGTTTTAAAAACACTTTAAAACACACATTTTGTTACCCAGAAATCATCTGAGAGCATTCATTGACTTTTAATAATTTGTATCCTCCAGAGTTCAAGAGGACTGAAGATTACTGCTATTGTCCTGGCACAGATTTGCATTTTATTAGGTCTATTTTGTGAGTTAGAGTAGACACACACTGTATAATACAGAACAACTATGATATATGCTTGAAGGGTGCGGTAGGAGAGAGAGACCCACAGCTGAGATCTCAGCCAGATCTTTGAAGTGAAGAAATGCAAGAGAAATAAAGCTGCAAAATTTGTATTTTTCTCCAGATATATGTGTCTGCAAAGGCCTTTTCTTTGAGTGACCCAGTTTAGTATATACAACCTTGCATTAGGGCAATGATTCCTTAGAGATGAGGACCAAAAAATATGGACTAGTAAATCACCATTCTTATTTTGTCCCTATTTTTGCCTTTTAAGAGACCCTGCAAAGGTTCAGAGTTTAGTTCCCTTTTCAGTTTCTAGCAACTCAGAGCCCAATCCGATGCCTATCAACTCAGAATTAAGTCCCATTATAGTCAATGGAGCTTACTCCCAGGAAAGTGTGGATAGGATTGCAGCCTCACAGCCCAATCCTGAGCTCCTGTGGCATGCAGCTTCAGTGGCACCAAAACGGCTGCCGCCAGATCCTGCGCGCCACGGGCTACTGCAGGTGGCACCTCGGGAGAAGGGGACAATTTTCCCCTTCTCTTGGGTAAAGGAAGTAGCCCTGCAATGGGACTACTTGATTCACCAATGACCAAAAGATCAGCAGTGAGGTAAAGACGTTCGTGTAGGGCACCAAGCCCCACACGAACGGACAGGATCCAGTGGAGCAGCGCTTCATTGAACTTGCCTCTCTTCCTCCCCCGGCATGCCTCCCGCCCACCCTCTCCCCACCTCCCTGTCACATCTCCTCCCCACCCTCTTTCCGCCCTCTGCCTGCCTCCCCCCTCTCCGGAACGCCTTCTCCCCACCCCCACTTATCGTGCTGCAGCTCGGCATTCTCTGTGACCACCGAGCGGCGGCGGACGGGTGCCCGCCCAGCACTAGCCCAGAGTTCACTAATGGCGCGTTTGCAGTAAGCCAGCATGCACTGTTCAGGACTGGGCTCTCAGTCTCTGTGTAAGAAATGAATTCATCCTGCATCTACTTCTTAAACACGTATAAGAACACCATGTCTGCTATCCTACGGCACTTGGGTGTAAACCCTATTGAACACAGGGCTCAATCCTATCACCTGCCAGTTCACAGCACCACTGACATAGCACACACTACATGCTGTCAGGGGGCAACAAGATGGCCCAGGAGAGTTCAGTAAAAATCTTTTACTTACCTCCCTGTAGATCACCTGGTCTCTAATGGGTCTCCTTGAACCTACACCATTTATTTAGCTGGTGCAGATCCAAAGGGACAGTTCAGGATGGCAGAAGGGGGATGGTGTGCACAGCTTCGACCAAACTCTTCCCCCTCCTGCCCACAGTGCACACCCTGCCCTGTTTGTTTCACATGTTGGTGGAGCTTATTTTGAGTTATTGATATGGTAGTCCAGAATAACGCAATAGTCATGCTGTTATCACTAATATGACTAGATGTGAATTTTGGATCTACAACTTTTGGCTTGGTGTAATTTGTTGTAATATTTTAAAACATTGCTAAAAACTGTGTTTTATCAACATGGGAGAGGAACAGTGCTATGGGATCCACTGCAGGGCCCCCACAGGTTGGGTGAGGATGCCATCTTGTCCCTCACCTCAGGCAGCAAAATATCTTTGGTTGGCCCTGTGATTATATGCTTTAAATTATTATTGCCCCCCTGTGCTTTCTTCCAAGTATAATCTGTGAATGCAACACATCTATACAAATCCACAGGATATTTCATTAAAGCATTCCAATTTGGTCACAGGCCAGTTTATATTGGTACTAGAATGGCATGAAGAACTGCACTATGAGTTCCTAATTCATCCACCATGAAAAACAAGTTGAGTCTGCATGATGGATAGTATGGAGAATGATTTGTCATGCTGCAACTTATTTTTTATTTTCCAAAGCTTTTAATGTGCATTTTCGGCATATATCACTTTTCGAATTGATAGCTTATGGTTCAACATATAATAAAATGTTGAAGAACATTCCTATAACTGCACAGAGATTGAGAAAAGAAGTCAGGAAGGAAGCATAATAAAGTGCATTCTATTGACACTGTGATCTATTAGTTTCCAAATGAACTGCTCTTTGAGTGTATGCTCACCACTTACTGCTGTCTTCTGTGCTCACAGCTGACTTTTATTCCAGCCAAAGCACAGCAAATAGCATTTCAATTAACATGAAACTCATAACTTCTCAACAAATCTATCATTTCTTGGCTCTGGGAACCACAATCACATCACTTTGTGAAGGAAAAAAAAACACGGAGTTATTTGCATTCCATCAGAGAATTGTCCAGCCTGATTTCCCCAGGGCAAGTCTCTCTGCTGCAGCTTTTCACAGGGAGAACTTACTACAGCCCATTTGCTATACTAGATTTGTGCCATTCCCAAGTCTATTGCACTGCTCTTTGAAGGATAAAATGGCCAGAAGGCCTGGCACAATCCCAGCTGCTTCTTCCTCCCTATTCAGCCCTCTGGTGCATGATGGATATTTACATTATGACAGAGGAGATTGTGAATATATACAAAGTTTTCAGGCAATGCTCCACCCAAGTACTTCAGAAGTTATTTTAGTATACAGGGATGGTGTGTATATATCACCCTTTTGAGTCAAATTAGCCTTTAATTCTCTGCTGCCCTCTTTGCTAGTCGTAACCTTTTCCAATTAAAAAAAAAATCCTCAAACTTCTTTCAACTGGTGGCTCCCTTGACCTACTGGACCATTGGTCACCATTTTAAAACCTGATACTTTGTATAGGGCAGTGGGCCTTTCATGAGGATTCCACAGCTCCCCTGACTAGTTTCTGTGACTTCCCAGGGAGCCACAGCTCACAGTTTGGGAACCACTAATGTAAAAGAGGTCTTGCAGGGCTTCTCCTTATCTAGAAATCACGTGGAGAGTGTCATTTCCTGCCCAGGGTCAGCAGGTTTGAGTCAATAATACTGGTCTAAATTCCAGTGCAGATGTAAGACTTACAGCCAAATTCCCCACCATCTTCTGCCATGCTGACGGAACATGTGCTGCATGCTGTGGTGGGAGGGATGATTATGTGCAGCAAAGATTGTGCAGCCTTTTTTATTTTACATAATTTTACAAATTATGTGCAGCCTTTGCCTTTGAAATCCTTCCCCTCCACTCTGCTCCCTGCTTTCTCCTCTCCCTGCCCAAACAGCCCTCAAACTAATCACAAAACATTCCCTCTAGCACCTTACCTGGGCCTGTGGAGCATCCAGTTGAATCCAGGTGTTTCCACCAGTAGCTGCATCACTTGCAACAGCAGCAAACATACTGTTGCAGGATCATCTACAACAGTGGACTGATAGATCCACGGTCATGAATGGCCCATAGCAGTGTTTCTCAAACTATGGGTCGAGACCCACTAGGTGGGTCACAAGCCAATTTCAGGTGGGTCCCCATTCATTTCAATATTTTATTTTTAATCTATTAGACTTGACGTTACCATGGTATGTTACTGCATTTGGGGAAATGTTACAGATCTGTACTTTTAACAAGCTACTACGTATATTCTTTTAACAATGTGCGTAAACAGGACTTACACCTGGGTAAGTGTGGGTAGGATTGCAGCCTAGGATTGTTAAAAACGTTCCTGCTTGATGATGTCACTTCCAGTCATAACATCACTTCCAGTAGGTTCTGACAGACTCTCATTCTAAAAAGTGGGTAATGGTACTAAATGTGTGAGAACTACTGGCCCATAGCATTAGGCTGCCATTAAGATAATTATGAGAAGTATTATGAACTCACTCAGACATTTGCTGTGTATTGTTATTACTAATCAGCATCCTTGTCTGTGAACATGGTTTCATTTAGGAATCTAAAGATGGATTCATTGACCTTTTTTTCCCCCACTACAAAAACAGACTACATTTTCAAAAAGTTTTCATACCCATTTACAGGATCCACAACAATTCCTCGAGGGTGAGACATGTCTCCTTCTAAAAGAGTTTTCCTACTCTGAGAAGCTTTCTCCAGTCGGGCGACATTAATTGTTTTCCTGTAGCCATCATTTGTCCAAAACAGATTATTTCCAATCCAGTCTACGGCTATGCCTTCCACATTATCGAGATCTGGTGAAACAAGCATATTGATATTGATATTGTGATCTATGTGTAAGCACCAGTATAGTATATTTCAACCTACCCTACCAAACATATTCACGTGATGCTAAAATTCTATTCTGAACTTCTTAAAAAAAGAGTGGGATAGGTATTTAATAACACAAATCAATGTGTGTTCATGCGTGAGTGTGTGTAAGGAAGAATAAAAATAAGCCCTGGATTTATGCTTGAAATCAGAATCAGTAATTTAATAGAATGTGTGTGCACACGTATGCCTTGTTATTACATACTGAATATTATTATTTGTTGTGTTAATAAAAACTCAAAATACAAAGCCAGAAGTATAACTATCACCATACAGATACCTTACATAGGTAACAATGCATGTCAGCAACCTAGACATATAAAGGAGAGGGAAAAAATGAGTATTTTTGCATATTTCTGGCAAATTAACAAAAGTTCGCCTTACGTCAAAGGAAAAGAAAAGGCCCACCTAAAACAACAAAGGAGTAGTAATTAGCTTGCATTAATAACTGTTGTCAAGGAAACAGGTGTGTTACTTTGTTAAGAACAATAAAATATTTTAATGATCCACTGTGTGTGTGTGTGTGTGTGTGAAAGCTGAAAGACAACCTTCTGAATTAAGAGAATCCTCTGGGTAACACGGTGGGAGCACAGAGGACTACAGTGAAGGCATCTGTTGAAAAGAAACACACAGTATCATCATAGCTAAAAATAACTATTCAGAGAATTAAAATACACACAGCTAGAAGCGGATTAGGCCTTTCAGATCATTAAAACAAAAGCTTTTTTAAACTTGTAACAACACATCAAACCTTTTCAATAGAAATACTTTGTTTATGCTTCCCATTTCCCCCTTCCAATATCTTTCTTGAGTGACACCAGATTTGACATTTTCAAAAGTAATTAAATCTATCAGGTACAGCAGTGAGGTTATTAGAAAACCAACGCAACCTCTGACATGGTGTATTAATTTGTTATATTGCATTATAGCACTTTTCAGCTTAGAAAAAAGTAACTAAGGGATGACGTAATCAACATGCAAAATCCTCAATGTTTTTCAAATACATATACAATTTTTTTTACTACATAACACAGTAATAAAACTGAAGGATACTCTATGCCAGTGGTTCTCAAACTTTTCGGAGTTTTACTCCCAAAGTAAGTTTCAGTGGGGGAGGGGGCAAAGTGGGTGCTTTTACTTTCTGTGTGTTAGGGCAAGCAGCAGGAGGTGCATGGCGCCCTACACAGGGCTTCCCAAGGCTTGGAATCCTCAGAAATCCTCACAAGCCACCTCCTGACTGCAGAAGTGGCTTGCACTTGCTATTTTTTAAGATTCCAACTCTTGGGGAGCCCTGCAGAGGACTACACAGGGCTCTCTGCACCTCCTGCTACTTGTCCTAACACACAGTAAGTAAAAGCCCCCCCTTAGTGACGTGATCCTGGGAATCGCATCGCTGCCTCTATTAGATTAAAAATAAAACATTGAAATGAATGGGGACCCACCTGAAATTGGCTCGTGACCCACCTAGTGGGTCCCGACCCACAGTTTGAGAAACACTGCCTTAAAGGGACAGGGGAAGCGTTACATGAACTGGTGGGTCGCAACTCACCAGTTTGAGAACCACTGCTCTATGCTATTGCAAAATATATATATTTTCTTCACATGGATGTGTGTGTTTGCTGGCACAGGTCTGAAGTGAGTAAGGGAGAAGGAACATTTGTCCCCTTGCTCCATGGTAAATTGTAGCAGCTGCTCTGGGACAACTCAGTGCCATGCCAGCTCAATTGCTGGCACAAATCCATGTTGCCCCATGAAGGCGAATCAGGCCCAGGAAAAGAGTCAGGATTTTGCATGAGCTGCTGCTAATTTCACTCCCCTCCTAGGCCAGATTCACCCTCCTCCCCACCCCCTTCACCGCCTCCATTCCACCACTCCCCACCATGTTCAACACTCTACACCAGCTCACCTCCTCTGGCTGGCATCCAATGTCCATTGTGAACGGAGCTGGCTGTTCATCACTTGTGGAGGTGGCTGGCCCATACACACTGACCTAGTTACATCTGTGGCAGCCATAAAGGAGGTTATGCCGGTGGAACGTGTGTTCTGCCAATGTAATTCTCCAATAGACCATAAGTTCCACTGATTTCAATGAGAGTACTAAATTTTTTCACTGAGACTTGAAATTGTGTAAGTTTTACTAGACTGACCCCACTGCTAGCATCAATCTCTGTCATTGCCTACATCCTCAACAAGGCAAAACAACATAGAAGCACCATAATTAGGGCTGAGCCAACAATTTTATGGAAGGTTACCCCAACACACCTTTTATGCCACCACCATCTTGTCTTCCTTGTCATACAGGCAGCTATAATCACATTCTCTCCCCCCCCCCCAGCTGACTGTAGAGTGAAGGCAGGCATTGTCTTTACTCAGATTGGCTTCAAGATACTACACACACTTTGGGTCTGCTATATAATAAAATATTGATGTTTTTAGTTATTGTTCCTATTTCTACACTGAGCCCAGGTGGGGGTAATTTGGCCTTAAGGAAGTATAGTAAATGTTTTGTTATTCAGCATTTACTGGGGGTGGCCAGTTAACCAGATATGCTTATTAATAAAACCTTCACAAGATTTATAGTGCCCCTCCCCCAGGCTCCATCTGCTCTTTCATTTCACAGGGCTTTCTCTGAGGCACCACTCCACCCTCCTCCATAATTTACACAGGCCCTCTAGGAATGAAGACATTCCACATCCCTCCTCCTAAGGGCCGTGTGAGGAAGGAAGTGGAGCCTCTCCATTCCTTCAGGGCCCTTGTGAGGAAGGAAGCAGGAGCAGCAGAACAGATGGAATCCTGTCAGATAAGACAGGGAGGGTGTTGCCAGCAGGCTTCGAGGCTTGCTAAATCAATGCTTTGTTAAGCAGCACATATACCACCTCCTGCCTGAGGCAGTGGACAAGATTCCAGTTAACTGAGGTTGTTGCTTAACCAAATGCCAGATAATATGTTTTACAGTTATTATAAAGTTCATTCCGTTGACACTGTGATCTATTAGTTTCCAAATGAACTGCTCTATGAGTACACGTTAACCATGGACTACTGTCTCCTGTGCTCACAGTTGATATTTATTCCAGCCAAAGCAGAGCAAATATTTCAATCAACACAAAACTCATAGCTCCCAACAAATCTATCATTTCTTGGCTCTGAAAACCACAATTACGCTACTTTGCAAACACACACACACACACACACACACACACACACACACACACAGAGCACCCCCCAACAGGATTCAGTGGAAGACCTGGGGTGGGGGCAGGAGGGGCAAAAGCCCCAGGTGCCATGTCCTCTTCTCCACACTTCCTCATTTCCTCTGCTCTTTTATTCTCTTTTATTTCAGAGAGCTCAAGGATGAGGAGGAATAGGGGAGCTGGGCAGGGTGCTGGTCAGAGAAACTACTCCTCATATCTGACAAGGTTTCATCTCACGATCTATACATATTACTACTGTTCAATCAACAGTTGCTGGCCAGAGAAATTTATCCTTTCCTGCTAGCCATAATCAGAGGCTGAATGTACAGCATTAAGTTACGGTGAAAGCACAAAAGCAAGAAGGGCAGTAGTGTGGTTCTTCCTAGCCTTCTGCCCTCACAAAGTCCCTGAACTTATCTTATTTCAATTTGAGCAGGAAATTATTGTTTCCTTCTGTGTAATATGTAGAATGGCATTTAGTGTCTTCTCTCCACTCACTAAGGGTCCAATCCTATATCCAGTCAGCACACAGTGCCACAGATGGAGCGGGTGACCCCATGTCTCAGGAGAGATAAGTAAAGATAATTGTTACTTACGTCCCTATAGGCTGTCTCGCCTCCAATGGGTCTCCTGGGACCTACACCAGACAGTTAGGTGGCATTAGTCTGATAAGACTCAGGTGGCAAGTCTGGGTGGGGACCAAGGGATAGGACCTCAGCATGTGATGCTGCCACTGAGATCCTCTCCCTCCTGCCCCAGCCAGGGCTGCTTCCCCCCGTATTCTGTTACCGATCCTTCCCTGAGCAGTCCTTGCCACCAACCTACCTATTCCAGGTAGGAACATGGGGGGTTCTGCAAGCTGGTGGCACCTGAGCATCGCCTCTGGACATTTGTGCTGGCATCCCTGGCCTACAGAACAACTGAGCGAATTTTGCACAAGATCTGCCTCAGTAAGTTCTGGACAGTATTGAGCTATTAGATTCATTTAAAAGGAGAACAGATCAATCTAAAAGCTCAATACTGTGCAGGACTTACTGATGCAGATCTTGCGCAGCCTTGGGATCCAGGTCTTGTATTCCCTTGTTACTAAACTGTCTTTTTGCTCATGCCAAGACAGCCATACCTTCTCACTTCTACCACGTGGCTTACCAGCAATGTCCAAGTACGCACAGCTTTCTTTGTACACTGCCTTTCTTCCATAATGGAACTTAAAATAGCATGACCAGACCCATTCCTGCTTAGCTTAAGGAAGCTTACTGGTTCACACATATTGAGACCATGCCCTGGGGGGCATATATAGAACAAAACCCATAAAGGCGTGTGTGACATGGACTTCAGCCACTTGCACACCCCTGCTTTATGAAATTCAGGCCTTTTGAACCCTAACTAAATGAAGAAGATTTAGCAGCAAGGAAATGAAAGGGTAAGCTAATATATAGGAATTCTATTTTTAAGACTCAAAGATAATTATCTGCTCTCTGATTTGCAGTTGGACAGAGAGGTAGAAAGATGAAAACACATAAATGCCAGAAATATATATTTAGGGCAATGAAAAACAATACTTTAAAAAGGCAGGCAGATCCAGCAGTCAGCTATATCATGAGTTGTTTTTTTTTTTTTTTTAAACAGGAAGCAGTCACAACATCAAGATTATACCAGATTATTAAATAAATTAGAAAATTATTCCATAGTAGATGAGCAAAAACTCATTTTATGAGAAACACAATGAAATATCTGTGAGACCAAACCAACAACACACAAAAGTTCTTTAGTGTTGTAGGTCTGGTCAGCTCAGTGAGAGACATGAAAAACAGCAAATGAAATTAGCAAGGAAGGAACTAATTCTGATTTGGTTTGAGTGGTAGAGCTGTTCTTTGAAATGTCTAGATATAATCTGCCAATGAGTGAAGGTGCTGCTTAGATGATTCACTATAAAATGTCTTTGTTATGTACAATTTGGACTAGAGTGATCTTGAAAATAGGCTCCCTTGTGAGTCTGGTACTACTTGCTACCTTTGATTTGTGGAAAAAAGCCTCTTTCAGGATATTTCAGCACATAGGATATGTTAAAATGAAACAATCCAAATAAAGAGAAATCATACTAATGACAAAAGGCACATTACAACAATGTTTCTAAAGCTCAAATGGGCTTGCTGTAGAAAAACATTACTGCTGAAGCTAAAAAATAAACAAGACTAGCAAAATGTTGAACTATACAGGATTAAAATAAGGGGTGCAAAGTGATTTAAAGTACAAATGTACAGATCTACATGGCTGTCATGTTTTTTGCAAATGGTTGAGTGAAACTCCACCTACCATCTTTCAAGATTGTCTCGCGCTCTGAGCCATCAATTTTCTGACGTCCAATCAGAAAGCTAGTAGTGTCAGCAAAGTATATGTAATTGGACTCTGCATGAAAATCCAAAGCTCGAGGGTTGACCAAATTTTCTATGGGGATCATGTATTCATCAGCTACTTTGGTATTCAGGTCCATTCCACGTATGATTCCCGGGCGTCCCTTCCCATAAAACAGGAACAACTCATTCTTCGGCCCTGCATAAGAAAGATTACAAACATAAACCACCAATGCTGGCTAATTTCTTTACACTGAGTACTGTCACCATTTAATTAACTGATGCAATTAGTGTGGGCTTTTTTATTCAATACCTAAAATGAAACGCTCAAACATTCTGAATGTATCTAAACTCAAGATGACTGGCTAATTGCATTACCCTAATTAAAACACAAATTACTTCTGTGACTGAGTCATACTGAATTAATCACTGTCTCTTCTGTAACAGTACATGTTTCAGAAATCCTATAGATCATAGGATAACGTTTTAGCCAGTGTAAAATGGGCATTTATAATCTTGCAGGCATTTTACAATTCACTAGGATCTACTAGCTACTGGACGTAGTATGCAGTGTCTATTACCTCTAACAATATTATAAATGTCAGCAAATTGATTACAATGTGCCTGATCTTTCTTATAAAGACAGTATCTGCAATGGCTAGCCCAATCCTAACTACATTCCCTGGTTCTGATGCAGCAGTACCAGCGTCCTACAAGGGGAATTTTGGCTCCTGGAAGTCTCCTCAGGGTAAGGGGATATTTGTCTCCTTGCCCTGGTGTAAACCCCAGCAGCCACAATGGGGCAACTTAGACTTGAGCCAGTGATATTGCTGGTACAAGTCTGAGTTGATCTGTGTTGGCAGATCAGGCCCAGGAAGGGGGATGGGGTATGGCATTCGTCGGCACCACTGAAACCTGTTCTCCTCCCAGGCCCAATAAGCCCACCCTGCCCCCATCACTGTCCTGCCTTGTCCCTGCACTGGTTGTACTTGCTCCAGTGGGTGTCCTCCATACCAGCATGCGTGGGAAGGCTCTGGCCTTCCCGCCAGCATGCACAACATTCACACTGTCACAAAGTGATTTACTGTGTTTTGTGACAGTGTGAAAGTCTGGCATGCCAGCAGAATGCACATTCTGCTGGCGCACCTCTTACTTAGTTAGGGGTCAAAGTAGGGGAGCCCTGCGCAGCCCTCTAAGCTGTGGGAGGGTGGTTTACACTTACTTTTTTTTGAACATTCTAAACCTTGGGGAGCCCTGTGGAGGGCTGTGTGGGACTCCCCGCAGCTCCTGCTGCTAGCCCAAGCCCTCTGTAAGTACAAGCACCCCCCTCTGCCCCCCTTAGTGACGTGATCCTGAGAATCGGATTGCTGCCCTCCCCCCTCCTCCACAAAGACTTACCTCAAGAGTAAATCTCCCGAGGAGTTTGAGAACCACTGAACTATTTGAATCCGTATAAATGATGTTATACTACCATGCAAAAATACATTATATATATATATGTCAGTTACATTTGGGTCATGGTGTTTGTTTAACGCTTGCCGACTGTGTAATTTATGGCCCAATCCTATGGACGCAGGAGTTCTGCTGGCATAGTGTGCTTTGAGGCTGTCACAAACTTGAGACACCACCAGAGTGTGCGGCCTGACTGCCACCGCAAGTGTTGGCGGCACTGCATCGCGGCCTAGGGAGTTACAGTGAATTGGGCTGCCCAGGTCTCTAAAACAGCATGGAGTGCTCCCTTTTATACATATTTTCCACTTTGATTTTAAGACTTTCTACTAAACCTGTGAATATATTTAGTTAAATCTAGTGTTCACCAGTAGATAAGATCAGACCATGGGATCTATGTACAGATCTCTGCTGACCTATCATCTCATTTGCCTTATGCAAGTCATCTTCCCTCAAATGTCAAGTCCACTTTACAAAGCTATTCACTTTACATATTTCACTCTTGCATATTCACACCTCTGCTTTAAAAGCTGTCACTACTGAGCAGTGATAGACAGCAGTGTTGCTGGGAGCCCTAGAGCAAAGCTCTGCACTGTAATCTCTGAGTACATCCCTCATACCTTCAGTGGTGCCTTGAACTCAGTCAACTATGCTGAGGATTCAAGGATCGGCCTGGATCGGCCCTTGGCTACTTCGTCATCTCTGATATCACTCCAGATTGAGAGGACCCAAAGTGGTCACTGGGAGATGGAGCTAGACAGTGCCCGAGAACCCTGTGGGCCAGGATTCAATATTACAGGCTTGATGCCCCTGAACAGGATTCCTCCTCATTTTCTTGTACATGGTTATTCAATCATTTCTTTATATGACTTATGGAGCAGAACAGTGCAGTAGCCTTTACGAATCTGTGATACGTAGTTTACAGCTTTCCTTCACTGTAACTTTCCATATTAACTACAGCCAGGATACAACTGCACTGTATTTAGTAGGAAGCATAATGATGCTACTGGCCACAGGACAGAATCAAAGTGTTCAGCAAAGGAAACTATTTTTACACACTTACTGAATGTTTTCATTTAGCAAAATGTTAGGAACGTAAAATCACTGTTGTGGCTGCTGTTTCTGAATCACAGTAAAAGAAATTCAGAAATAAATGAAGTTGAAAAGCTTCCTACAATTTTCAGGGGTCAAACCTAGTGTAATTTGCAAAGGCAACAGACAAAAGCATTACCAGGAGTAAATCAACACATATTGGGACATTTTAAGGTTATAAATGAAAACTGAAAGTCCTTAAGGCAGCTTGGGAAAGATTCAGAGGATTCGGACCAAGAGCATCACAATAGCTGCACATTGCATGAGACAGGATAAAGGAATACAGTAGAAGATTTTAAGTGTTTTTGCTAGTGTTGTTTACAACGTTTCTGCCACGAGTCTAATTTACTCACCTGTACTGCTGCAGGGCCAAATTGCAGCCAAACAGATTACAAAAGGAAATACAAGCAGTGTGCCAGCAAAATGGCAGGAGCATACTGCCAAGCACATTGCACTGACTAACAGTTGAGGTTAGTGCTGCTGCTGTGGATGATGATGTTAATTAACACTCAGAATTCCACTCTGGAATATGAGCTGCTGGCAAAGTGTTTGATTTTAAACAACATACTTTTGCATGACCTGCCATCGCTTCCCAAGACGAAGCCCGTCCTGCAGCGACAAGTCCTGGCTTTGTAGCTGCTGCTGAGCAAACAGATGTGCGAGCATCCCCCTGGCATTCCATATGGGTCTAGTTCACATGCATGGCTCCTGACTGCAACAAATGAAAAACAGCAGGTTGGAAATCCTTTAGAAGCAAGGCTGTCATACACATCCCTATGGAGAGGGAGCCAAACCCGAACACTGTCATATCTTTCCCACACTCCCAGAAGCAAGGAGCTTTAGAGTGGTGCTTATAAAAGCCAAACAGTATGCTATCCACAAACAGCACATCACACATATTCAGATAGGTCACAGATAGAACCTTTATTGTTAAAACATTCTTGAAAAAAACACACGAGGGGGGAGAGAGACACTGCAGTGGAAGCTGACAGTTTTGAAATGGCATGTACCGCTTGCTCACAGTTCTCTTGTTAATTATGCTTCAACCATCCATGACTACTTCAGTGTTGCTGGTTGAGGGTGCAATCCAAACCGGCTGTTTGGCCGGTGCAAGTCCCTTGCAACGGCCCAGGAATGTCACAAAAGTGCCATAAGGCGCTTTCATGCCACTCTGGAGGCAGTTAGGACAGCACAAGGGACTTGCACTGGCCTCCCCATGCTGTTACGGGCCCCCAGGAAGGTGAGTTTGCGTCGGCTGAAGGTGAGTTTCCGGGCAGCCTGGGCCAGCTCCAGGCTGCTTGGATTTGTGCCACCAATTTTCGTGGCGCAGATCTAAGTAGCCCCATTGGGGCTGCAGGGGCCCACCCTGGGGTAAGGGGAAGCGATTCCTCTTGCCCCAGGTTGAGCCACTTAGCGCCTGAAACCTGACTGCATATAGTGCAGGCTTGCTAGCCTGACTGTTCCAGTGCAAGGTAGGATTGTGCTATGAATGAAATAGCCTTCCCAAACTAGCACAACCTTTGCTACTGAGATTGTGTATGCAATGGTTGTGTGACTGTCATGGGTACCTATTGCACAGCAACTGTGGGCACAATCCTAACTAACTTTCCAGCACTGACAGAAGGGCAATGCAGCTCTGAGGTAAGGGAACAAACATTCCCTTACCTTGAGGAGGCCTCTGTGACTGCCCCCCCCCCCAATGCAGGATGTAGCACATGCCCCATAGGCACAGCTATGTCGGAGCTGGAAAGTTGGTTAGGATTTGGGCCTTTGTGGCACTTATAATAAGAGTCACAATTCCCCACAGTTATATGTACACAAATGTCAGTCTTGTTTTAAATGAAGGTTTTATTTATTTGTTGGTATTTGTTTTATTTATTTGCAGACTGTTTCCCTACTATGGTTGCCAGATTACAATCTGTGTTGTTCTGTCACTTTAAAACTGCAGAGAAAGTGGGAGTCACAGCAGCCCATGGCATCTCTCTCCTACTGCTTCACTAGTTCTTCCATCCATCCCCACTTCTACCTGTTCAAGTGGTCAAGTCTCAAAGTGTGCCACTCAGCAGATAGGGGATAGGAGCACTCAAAAGCACCAGAGAAGGAATGGGTGGGAGATGTCAGAAGAGTATCTCCTACTGAACTGAAAGCGTTAAAGGGAAACAAGAAATTTGCTGATTGCATCCCACAGCCCTATTTTTCAAAGTTGCAAAGGCTGATGCTTTTACTAAAGAAATAACTTGCTATTTACATTTCCTGCTTTCTCTCTCTCTCTCACCCCTCCCTCTTTTTCTCTAGTTTAATCTTATTCCAGGGATGCAGAATTTGCCCTAGAGGAAAACAGAGCTATATTACAATTCTTAATTCTCATTGCCCCCAAATAATGTTTGCCTGCACAGTATAGCAGGTGTATGAAAACACATTTTTAAGGTAATTTTAATAATATTTATGTATGGAAAGCCTGATAACTAAAAGACTCCTTAATATGTTATCAGTAGTGCCAAGGGAGTAGAGTGACCAGATGTCCTCTTTTTCTAGGACATGTGAGTGGGCCCCTGCAGCCTTCTTGTAATTAATAAACTATACGTAATAAATTATATGTAATATAGCATTACATTTAATAATATGTAATATAGTGTTTGTATTAACCACATTAAAGCAATATACAAGCATTTTTAGCTTTTATTTTGTAATGTCCTCTATTTTTCTTAGCTGTCCTACATTTTGGGGTGCCTTGTTCTCTTTTGCGGGTATGACATCTGGTCACCCTGCATGGCAGCCACTTTTAAGCAGGTTATCCCACAGTGCAGTTGTAACTTTTGAATGCTCAAATGGGCAAGACAACCCATATGAGTCCTTACCACACCATCACTATTCTTGCCATCCTGGAACTCTGACAAAGTGACTATATTATGATAAGAACTTGTACATCTGGCCCTGTCCTAAAGTAAATTGCAGAATAAACCTACGCAAAAGTGGCTTCTATAATGCCTCTGAAACAATCAGAGGGAGCATAATATAAAGGAAATTGTTGAAATCATCTGGTTGTACTTTTCTGTAGATGCCATTTTGCAAGAATAATACTAGGGGCTCAATCCAGCCCCTTAACTTGGGCATGCACAAGTCCCTTGCACCGGCCCAGGAGGGTCACAAACATGCTCTAAGGCACATTTGCGCCTCCTCAGGAGGAACAGCCGGCCTGCGGAGGCTGATGGAAGCCTCCGCGCCAGCTTCCTCCAAGTGCCTTATGTCAGCATGGCTGCACCAACGCAAGGAGCACAGGTAGGCAGGGGGAGGTGGGAGGGAGGCATTCCTGGGCAGGGGGAGGGTGGGCAGTGGGCGGCCCTGGGGGTGGGCGGCGCTGGGATCTGGCAGTTATGCCTGATCCCAAACCCCATTCCCGGGGAGATCGGCTTCAAGCTGTTCTGCTCTCCTCAGACTTGTGCCACCTCTAGAGGTGGCGCAAGTCCAAGGAGACCCATAGGGGCCAGTGGTCCTTACCCGGAGATAAGGGGAAATGTTTCCCCTTGCCTCTGGTTGAGCCGCTTATGGCCCCTATCCTGCGCTGGATACAACGCAGGCCTCTCGGTGTAGATAGTTTTTATTGTGGCCCTGTTAACTGCTGACAGCAAAACAATAATGACAGAGCAAGAAGTCACTACTATTTTTGTTTTATTTCCATAAATGCAGATCCTATTCAATACTGTGCTTTGGACCTTCTGATTAATGAAGAGGAACTAATAAGATCAGCAGCAACATAAAATTACCAAAACTGAATGGTAGATTCAACTCAAGCCATGAAAGGACAGTTGAGAGTTAGCACTGAGAACTGTAACAAGAGTTCCCATAGATCTTAGTCTTTAAACTCTCCAGGTGTTCTAGTTTATAAATAAAAACTGTACACAAAGGCAACATTCCACTGTTTCAACCAGGTTTGTAAAGCAGAACTTTGTCCTCCATGACATAGACATAAGAAGAAATGGAATATAATTTGTTCAAATACATTACTGCTGCATCTGAAAATTCTAGATATAAACATTTTAAGCACTGTGAGCTTTCAATCTACTCAGGGCCTCAGGTCAACTCAGAGAGAGAGAGAGAGAGAGAGAGAGGGACACAAAGGCAGCAGTCATTATGGGCAAGATTTTTTTTGCATTTGGAAACTGGGACAGCTGAAATGGTCCTAACTATCTGCAGCCGGTCCCACAGAGCATGCAAAGGCCTACCAACCCTATTAATTTCCTGACACCTGACCCAATGATATTTGCAGCACAGCTACCCAAATGGTAGTAATAATTCCAGATAAAAGCCCTTTATTAAACCACTTATAAAGACATGGGGAAGCTAACATACAGGCCTTGAGACAGTATCTGAAAATTTAAGCTATTTTTATACAGAGGCTCTTTCTCATCTAACAAGCCACCAGTTAGTATGGCTTGTTTTTAAAAGGCTTTTTAAAAAAAAAAAAAAAAAAACACTTTACCCTGGCAGAGCTCATTTTGATGCTAAAGTGGTGGCTGGCCAACAGATGGTCATATCCACAAAGAGTATGACAAAAGCAAAATTGCCTGTCACTGACGTATAATGCTGTCTGGCTTCTAGCACTGACCAAGATTTGTTCCTTTATGAGAAATTTGGAGTAGACTCCAAAACAAATAGTAGCCCCAGATGGCAAAGTCATATCCGGTCAGTTTATCCTCCTGGGCAGGAGGTCTGGTCTAGAGGGTAGAGCCTCCATTTGCCTGAAGATTAACATCCACAAGGTCGCCAGTTCGAGGCCACCGGCACCGTGCGACCTTGAAGCAGCTGGCAAGCTGCAGCTGAGCTGTTCCATCTGCTCGGAGCGTGGGAGGATGGAGGCCAGAATGTTAAACCAGATCGGAGTGTAACACCTTGAATGTGGTGGTTCTTGAAAGAGAGAACCTTCTTTCAATTTGTAAAAATCCCTGCGTGGATTTAATAAGCCTGCCTATGTAAATCGCCTTGAATAAAGTCTTGAATAAAGACCAAGAAAGGCAGTATATAATACTGTATATTATTATTATTATTATTTATCCATTCTTCCCCCTCCCCACCCTGTTCTGCTCACACTATTGCTGGCCCCCCATGCCAACTTACTGACCCCAGTATTTCTTTGTGGGTGGCTGTTGTGCAGTTGTTGATGCTAGCTGTTTCCAGCAGTGGCTCAATTGCACGTGACAGCACATCACAGTTAGGGACATTGCAAAGGTTGCTGCCCCACCAGAATGTGAACTCTGATGGTGCAGCAGCCTGATAGGACTGGGCCCAAACAGTTGTAAACAGACTTCTCTATATTCATACTGGAGTGCTGCTTTTACCCAGGATTAATGCTTGGCCAGCCATGAAGCTTGAGTTTAAAGGGACTTTTTTTTCCTTTGGGTTTCTCTTCCCCCATCCCTCCCCTAAAAAGCTATACTCAGCACTGTTTTGCCCATAGAACAATAACTGGGACATTGTGACACATTTGCTCATAAGCACATTTTAATCCGATTAACTAAAAGGATCTTCTGACTGAGGAATGGCCTCACCAACTTGAGACAAATGTCATCAGGAGTTAATTATAATCTTGCAGGTGCAACATCAAAAAATAATCCTGTTAAGAAGGGACAGGCACGTCTATCTTACCCTTTCTGAGGAAGTTCAAACTAAATTAAGAGATAGGCAGATTTGGGGAGAAAGGATTAATATGTTAATACTATTGTTAGAACTAAATTCGTATTGGCTAAGGCATTTGCCTCACATATAAAATTCCTATGATTGCCTTGAAATGAAAATTCTAAATTGTCCTCCTGCTTCAATTCATCTTTGGGGCATAAATAAGTCCTGTGGTGCTGTGTTATAGTGCCTTCACTTTTATCTGTCTCCATCAGAGATCTTACTATTCAGCAAAAGCACCAGCAATGATAACAAGTGTCCCATTGAACAAATCATTTTATTTTCTCTCTTTCCCTGTAGTCTGGGAGCTCTCTCTCTCTCTCATGCTTCACCTGTCCTTTACATCTTCCTTCACAGAATCTGATCCCAAGTTGCACAACAGTACATTCCTCTTTAAATCTCTGTGCCTCAAATCCCAAGTACAACTTTGCCCCACCACCACCCAGGTGAATTTTTGATTTCTGACCTACCCTATTAAGCAAACAATCTGTGTATTAATTACACCTACCCTAGTAAGCAAACTGTGTATTTCCGTGTATTTCCAATCTGTGTATATCCATGTATTTTCAACCTGTGTATTTCCAATCCGGGTGTGTTTCCATGTATTTTTCCCCAGCAGCTAACTGCAATTACATCTCCATGGCAAGTCTGGCTAGTCTATCATCTCTCTCCTCCTTTTAATGCAAACTGAGACTTCCCTAAGGGACCACCAACCTCTTCACACTGCTTTGCCTCCATGGTGAACAGGCTCATCTACCTAATGTTTAGCTTCTCCCACCCCTTTCAAACTCCCTCTATCCAAATAAAAGCAAGGGTTTCTATTGATTCCATCTATTCCACTCTCTTCAGGCTCCCTGTCCTGTCCCCCTCCTTTGACAGAAAGAGCTGGTCAATTTCAGCCACAGTGTGCCATCCTATTCCTCCTTCAGAACTACCTCTTTGCTTTCCTCTTCTTGTTTATCGATCACATTCTCTGCTTTTCCCAAAGCAACAGAATAAAATCTCCTCTTTCCCCCTCCCTTCTTCTGAATCAAACCAAATCACTACTTATTTCCTTTCTTTCTGTTTGTTCCCATTTCCTCCCTCTCCCATACTGTGTCTTTTTCTCAAGCTCTTCACTAGAACTACCTAATTAATTACAAGTGTCTTACCTCACAGCCTAACTTTACTAATGGGTTTCCATTAAACAGTGACATCCACTAATTTTGTTCAATATTGCAACTTTGGTGACATTTATTGTGTAGTGTTATTTTTCTTCCCCCTTTTTGCTTGAATTCATTATGCTATCCTGGCCTGCTTTAGCCCTCTTTGTATACATCCCTCAAGAGAATGTATACAATAGAATTTACTCTGGGCTCCTACTCTTCTTTTTAATCCTTGTATTACTAGTGCAAATGAATTGGATGCATCATAATCAATGATTAAAAGATCCCAGAACATATGTGTCTGGCATGTTCATGTAACTGCAGTACACATGTCACTAAAGGAAGTGATGTTTATATAGCCTTAAAGAGTCTTGTGCCACAAAACAAGACTTGAGTGCTGTTTTGGGAGGTTAGCAGAAGACTAACATGAGTATCCCTCAGGAAGTTCAATTTACTCTCATTGGTTGAATGATAAGGATCATTAACTGGATTCATCAGTCCTGCAAACACAGAAATCATTCTGACCATATCAATTGCTATGGCCAACTACTACCTTATACATTTTAATCAAAATTTATGGGTCTTCAAAGCATGTGTGTGTTTGTGCATGCGCAAATGAGTGAAGCACTGGGCTATTACCTTTCTTTCTGTGCAGCATCTTTTGATCTGCAGAACCTTCCTCTGCAGAAGTAGTCTGTCATCATCTAAACATGAATTAAAACATTCCCCAGCTCCACATTTTGTCCTGCAACTCCCCAAGACATTGTATTTCCTGTGCAGTCACTGACAAGATAGAAAGTGCCCTAGATAAATAACTCCCCCCCCCCCCAAAAAAAGAACAAACTTGAAAAATCTCATCTTTGATGGGGTAGAAGAAAAGTCAGTTGGTAAGGGCTGTAACTCTGTTCTACAGCATATGCTTGCATGGAGAAGGACCTAGGTTCAATCCTTGGCATCTCTAGACAGGTTTGAGAAATACTCATCTAAAATACCATGGAGAACTGCTATCCAGCACTGCAGACCTTACAAAGCTACAATTGCCAATGCTCAGATTCGGTATGAGGCAGCTTCCTATGTAACCATAGTTTCCCAGAATCCTATAGTTCCGATATTCCATTAACAGCATGATTTCTCTGCAGAACTCCTTATTATCATACAGCTGACAACTTCATTGTATCACGTGCAAAACACTTGCATAACATTGTTTCAAGCTACGTACATTCCAACTTCCACACAGACTTATGGAACTGAACCAGTATGTACATAGGGAACTTATGCCCAAATCCTATGCAGCCACAGGACAGAGAGCACAGGGGTGTTGGCACAATGTCCATCAGATACTATGCACTGGCATAGTGAAGAGGCTGTTTGAAGGAGGTCAGAGGTGCTGTGCTTAGGTGATTGTTCCAGATGCTGCATTGCTACTTATGGGGCCCCTCTGATCTATGCCAGTTCTGTTTCTGGCATAGCACTTCTTAGCTGTTGGGTGCGTGTCCGTCTTGGGAAGAAGGCTTGGGATCCATCATCTGCTGACTCCACCTCATCCTGCCTCTGTCCCACTCCTCTCTCCTCTCTGTTGTAGCCTCTCTGCTGCACTGGCTGCTGGTCTGCACTTCATTAATGGTGGCACCCGGCTGTCTAGCCGTATCTGTGGGTTGGTATCTGTGAAGTGTGCATTGGTGGAGGGGATTCTATGCCGGTGGGAATATCTTTGCATTGGTATATGTGTGGTATGCTACCATTTCCCATGGTTAGGTCTGGGCCTTTAATGTAATCTTTTTGACCCGCTTGCTTCTGTATGTTGAAACAAAAGAAGCCCCTGATATGCATTCCAAAGTGAGAAGTGGAATTTTGAAAGGATGCTCTGTTCCTTCAGGTTACCAGAAGGGAAGTTCCTCCAAATCACATTACAAAGACAGTAATGGTGTTCAACGTTTTTGTACTATGTGAAGCACAGAGTCTGATGTGTAGCACAACAAGCAAACAAATGAGATCCAAAGGACAAATTCTGTAAGCGTAGGCCAAAAAAAGTAGATTCCTTAACTGGTCAAAAATCTTCAGTAGAAATTAAACTTGATAGATCGCCACAGCATCTCAATATTAAAACAAAAGTAAGGAAAAAAGTTGCAATAAAGTTGCTGAAACTTACCTGCTGGTTGGGCTCTCTTATGATACACATGTATCTCCCAGGCATTTTCAAGTCTAATTAACAATTGTGTATCTGTGCCATTGAACCTGTTTATTTGTATGATGCTGAAGTTATCTAAATTCGTTGCATACAAATAGTTTTCGAATACAGTTAACCCATAAAGATGTCTAACCTGAAGGGGAGAAAATATATAATTATCTGATTTTATCAGAATTTGTTCTAATCAAATGGTAATGCAAGGCTACACAGAGAAATGAATAATGGGAGTCATATTTAGAAAGTCAATATTTGTTAATGAAAAACTCATTAAAACTCAAACAACAAATTGATTCTGCTTTCTTTTCACATGCACAATATAATTTTGTTTTAAATTCTCAAAAGAATCAGAGGGAGCTTTAGGTAAATAAGAACATATGAAATGCCTCATGGATCAAACCAAGCATGATAAGTTCTCTCCAATGGTGAGCGATATTAAATACTTTTGGGAAAAGCTACTTTTGAGCTCATGCCAATGTTCATCAGAAGTAGGCAAAAGCAGGCAAAAGCAAGATTGATATTTATTCCAGGGGGAGATATGAGATCTCCTTGGGATACATATGTGTGAATCATACGGAGATCCATCCATCTACAGCAGAGGTGTCCAAATATTTTGGAAAGAGGGCCACATCATCTCTCTGACACTGTGTCGGGGGCTAGGAAAAAAAAGAATTAACTTACATCTAAAATTTGAATAAATTTTCATAAATTTACATAAATGAATATATTAGAGATGGAACATATAAATGAATGAAGGTTTTGCAATAGCTCAAGGCCACTAAAAGGCCTTGCACAAAGCATGGCTGGACTTTTCTTTGCTGCCACTGCTGCAACACAGATGTGAAATAGCAGGCAGTGGAGGGAGCCCTCGTCCCACAGCTCACGTGAGCGGGTAAACAGTCACCCTCACGCGGAGAGCAGTTGCATTGGGCCAGCACAGGCTCCAGCAAGTCTCCAGAGGGCCAGAGACTCATTGGAGACTGGGGGCGCCCCGCAGGCTGGATTGGGAGTCCCCAAGGGCCACAAGTGGCCCCTGGGCTGGGGTTTGGGCACCCCTGATCTACAGTTACAACATTACATTGGAAACATACATCATGTGTATAGAAAGGCTTCCAGTCCAGTGAGATCTACAAAGATCAAGAGATCCCAGTACAGAATCCGGCCACAAGTCCAGCCACATCATATGAGGGTAGCCTTCCTAATGCAGTTGATGTCACACGTTTGAATGCATGTTCCCAATACAAAAAAACACAAAAGATTCCCTACAATTAGAAATCTAGCACTTAAGAGAGAAAGGTTAAAAGCTCATTTTCTTCATGATACATGCTAGTTTTCTACATGCAGAAAGAGTTTTAAATGGGTATTTGACACAGCCCAAGCCTATCCCCTGTCAATCCATAGCATGCTGCCATGCCAATGGAGCATGTGCTGCATGCTATGGTGGGGAACAACGATGACCAGATGGCCAGTGAGTGGTTAATTTAAAAAGTGTTTACTTACCTCCCAGCAGGTCAACTGGTCACTGCTGGATGTCTTCAGACTCACGCCAGTTATTATGCTGGCACAAGTTGAAGAGAGGAATGAGGCAGGTCCAGGATAGGAAAGAATCCAGGGTGTACAACTGCCACCAAGATCCTCCCCCTCCCACCTTCAAACCACCCCCAGTTCTTCTCCACTCCCCACTCCACTCCTTTCCCAAACCACTCACAGCCCATCCCCACTGCCACCTTACCTGCTCCAATGTGACCTGAGTGGGCTATTGGCAGGGGCACAGAATTTCTGGATGGGACAGTTGTGGGAACGATGGCGGATCAGGCACGGGGAGTGGGTTTTGGTGGCGGCAGCATCTGCCAGATCTTAACTTACCCCTTCCCAGACCTGACCTGC
Organism: Tiliqua scincoides; assembly: GCF_035046505.1. NCBI lineage: Eukaryota > Metazoa > Chordata > Lepidosauria > Squamata > Scincidae > Tiliqua > Tiliqua scincoides. The sequence continues at coordinate 89,209,207 of NC_089821.1, forward strand.
CTTTGTAAGTCAACACGGACTGGTGCCAGCTGTACAGCTGGTGCAGGTCTGAATTTACCTATGGTAGTGCTGGGGCTTACCCTGGGGCAAGGGAACAAATGTCCCTTTATCCTGAGGAGGCCTCAACATGCTGAAACTCCCCCGCGGGATACAATGGATGCAGCGTTGGCGCCGTTGCATCGCCACATGGGAGTTAGTTAGGATTGAGCTGTAAGATTGCAAATGTGTTCTATTACTCACTGGTTCAGTGAGTCTGTGACACTCATGGCTTTCAGTCAGCCCGCAGTCAGTTCAGCTTAGATCAGCTTTTCACACACTTCCACAAATGTTCAAAAAGCAAGCTGAAATGTAGTATCTAGTAGCATTAGACACACAGGTAACTCACTGTGGGGTGAACAGGTTGGCAACCTTCAGTCTTGAAAGACTATGGTATAAGCGTACAGCACCCGGTATTCCCAGGCGGTCTCCCATCCAAGTACTAACCAGGCCTTACCCTGCTTAGCTTCCGAGATCAGACGAGATCGGGCATGTGCAGGGTAACAGTTACTGGGGTGAACAGACTGATAGGAAAAAAGAGCTGACACACTGCAGACAAAAAGTTCCTCCAAATGAAGACAAATACCAAATGCCTGTTATATCTGGGTGTTACAGGCCTGTTGGGAATGTGGATCTGTCAGCCAGCTCACAGACAACAGATGAGCTTCAGAATATGTGCTCACCTGCAGAATTAGTTCACACCATGAACCATATCCTTTGAAAGTGCTCTGAGCAGCAAAGTGACATGGGGTCCTGGAGCTGAAAAGCCAGTTGGTTCTTTCACACACCTGGGCTGCATATTATGCACCTTCCCCTTTTCACGTTGGAATAATTCTATTTTCTATAGTTTATGAAATGGTCTTTCATGACTTTTATCTGTATCTGTGGCAACCAGGGCTTTTTGTAAGTCCTTACTGAATTTGGAATTCATCCGACAGACATCTTTCGCATGCCAGCAGAACAACTCAGAAACATGCTGAATTTTTAGTTTGTCGTGGCAGCAGGTATCCAGTTTCTTTCTATACATTGCCACAGGTGTTGACTATGATTTCTGAAACCAAATTCCTGAAAAGTTATTCAGTGAGTGAATTCATCGCTATTAAGAATGGCTAAAGGTTATTAATATTTACATATATATGAAGATGCTGTAAGTAAACAAAGTACTTACTTGTCGGCCTTCGATGATTGTATGCCTGTTGTGTCCTTGATAGTCCACGACTCCTACAGAGTCCAAATAGACATCCACCCAGTACACATATTTACTGACCAGGTCTAGTGCGAGGGCAGCTGGCTGCTCTATTTTAGACACTACTATCCTTGTTCTGTTTGTCCCATCCATGTCACATCGTTCAACTTTAGCAACATTCCCATAGTCTGTAAAGAAGAGTTTTCTGTGGAAAGAAAACAAGACACTCTATAAAAATATGCAATTTTGACTGCAAAGACACAAAGGGAGGTTCTCATTCTGCCTCTAATATAAATCCATCTCTAAAAGGAAGTTTCTCATTCTGATGTATGTATTTAGAGATGTTAAACTCCAAAGAGGTAGCAAGATTGGGGCAAGAAAAGCAAAACACTTGGGAACCCTGTGTCTACACGACAATAAATATCTTACAGCCCAATCCTATTATGAAGTTACAACAGTGGAACTTGTGCTCCACCATTGTAAATGGTACAGTGCAGTTGTAAATAGCGCACTGCTGACAAGGGTGAAGGAAATGCCAGAGGAAATTACTGGCAGCTGTCTGTGCATGCCAACAGCCCACTCAGGCCACACTAGAGCAGGTAAGGGGGCAGGTTGTGGGAAGGTAGGTTTGGAGAAGATTCAGGAAGGAGAGGGAAGAGGGCAGGGAACAGGCTGGAGGGAATGGATCTTGGAGGCAAAAGCACATGCTGGATCTTATCGTCCGTTTTTCCAACCTGCCTGACCCCTTCCTCTCTTAGGACTTATGATGGCAAAATAGCTGGTGTGGATTCAAGGAGACCCATAGATGATCAGGTGGCCTACTGGTAGGTAAGTCAAAAAAGTTCCTATGCTGGCCATCTGATCACCCTCTTCCATAGATTCAAGGAGACCCACAGATGATCAGGTGGCCTACTGGTAGGTAAGTCAAAAAGTTCCTTTGCTGGCCATCTGATCACCCTCTTCCATAGCATGGAGTGTGACCTCCATTGGCGCAGCTGCATGCTATGGTGTGCAGGTGACAGAATTGGGCTTAGTCTTTAAGGTGCCACAAAAAGCTTCATTTCAAAATGTTAGTAGATCATAAACGTAAGCTGCTAGTAACTCATAATGAATGTAAAGAAATAGTTAACTAAAGATTATGCAAACAATTGTGCATTTGCAACAGGATTCCCCTCATTTAGATTTGTTTATTTTTAATATTGAGAAATACATATCTCAAATTCATGCATTTCATTTGTATTCCATCATTTCCCATCTAAGAGCTTCACTGCAGTGCACCTGAGGTAATGAACTTTCTCCTCAGAACTGTGAATATGTTAAAATGAGAGATAAACTGTGGCGTTATAGTGTTCAGTACCTGTGAATGCTGAATGCATGTACATGTACGTGTGTATGGAGGGGGGAATAACGCTTAAGAGCATAATGTTCAAGTATTTGAATAAATGTACATAGTGCATAGGCCAGCTGGCCACCCCCAACCTCTATTACACGTGTTCAGTATCCATGGAACAACTGAACAGAAGGCCACAAAGTCTGTGTCTTACCAATACCTGGATTTAAACCCACCCACACACAAACTTTAAACAAAGGCCAACACAGTAGCAGTAGAAGTAAAAAATTAATGAGTAAAGAGAATAGGCGCATAGACCTGAGATACAGAAATATCTTTTCAGCTAAATACATAGGAAGAGAAAGAGATCTGCAGTCATTCTGGATGTAAATTGGTAATGCTTTTCTCTGATATCAAAAATACATTCAGAATGAAAAGGTAGTCGGGGAGGAGAGATAAGTTTATGTATTCACTTGTTTTGAAAACATTAGTACCTGCATTTCTTACTCAAAGGCATCCCAAGGTGTCTTACAATAAAATTAAAGTTAAAAAATCAAATGAAACATGTATTGAGGGCAACATTAACAATACCAAAATCCAAATGAACTGTTCCAACTGAATATCCATGCCACCACAGCAGAAATCATACCCTCCTAAACTCTTAAAAATCCAAGCTTTTACAAGTCTCCTGAAGGTAGATAGGAGCCAAATAAGGTAGGGGACAGCAGGATCCCCATGCATTCAATAGTTTTCAATAGTACAGAGCAAGACAACCTTAGAAGTAATTAAGCAGCTCGAAAAGTAAATGTGAGCTATTGACAAATAATGCATGCAGAAGTAAAGCAGAGTTCACGACTATCCCGGCTCTTCAAAAGCAAAACATTTCACAGAAGGCAAACTATTGACACATCAGTCTTATCTGTTTTGAAAGGGGGGGGGGGAAATGCTAAGCCCTGAAGAAGCTCTAGCACATTTATCTCTCCATAGATTTGACTCACTGATTCATTCAGTGCAAGACTAACAGGAATCTATCAAACGCACTTCCAGTGCTTCTAAGCTTGATATTTGATTAGCAACCACTATGTTTAGTAAACACAAATCAATTTCAATTAACCTGACAATATTTTAACAAGATTGCTTTCTCATGGGACTAAATTACATTTGTAGACCATCTTGCCATGACTTTAACACTATAAAGAATAATCGGATTTCTAGCAACAGAATGTTCTAATATTACTGTGAAAATTAATGAGATAATTCTTAGAAAAGGGTTGTGTAGTGGCATTGGAACAGAAAGCATAAGTTGACGGTTATTAGTATGTGTGTGCACAAGTATTTTTAAATATAGCAGCGAACAGCATCGAGTTACCATTAAGCACTACAGTGGTTCCCAAACTGTGCGCCTGCGGCCCGCCAGTGGGTTATGATGATCCAATTTTTGGTGGTTTGCGAAACAGGGTAGATTAGACTATGTGCATCAAGGTTTAAACAAGCTGCTACTTGTGGAGGCAGGACTGATGCCCAATCAGCACTGTAGCCACAAAGGCTGGTAAAGTGAAACTTTTCTTTTAGGTGGGTCCTGATGCTAAAATGTTTGGGAACTATTGCTAGCAAATGTCAGAGCCACTTTAGCAAAGTGGCTAAGATGGATACTGAAAAGTGACTGAAAACTGGAAGTTGGTCGCAATCTTTATTTTTAGATTTTTCCGAGACTTGGGGAGCCCTGTGGAAGCTTCCACGGGGCTCCCTGCACCCCCCAGGAGACTGCTGCTGCTAGTGGTGAATAAAACAAAGCCCCTGTTGTCCCTGGCAGTGGTGTGATCATGAGGATCACATCTCTGCATTCCCACTTCCCTTGCAGAGGAGGGGGAAAGACTACAATGCGATCCCCAGGATTGCGCTTCTGCCGGAGGTTGGAGTTGGGTTTTCAACATACCTGCAGCCAGCGCTGCAGTCCTGGGGGATCTGGGAGACTCCACAAGGCTCCCCAAGACTCTGTAAGTCTATAAAAGAAAAAAAAAAAGGCACTTCCGGTTTTGTCTCCAAAACCAGAAGTCCTGTGGAGGGCTACCCAGACCCCTCCAGGACTGCAGCATTGGGTGCAGATAAGTTGAAAACCCCCCTCCTGCCCCTGACCACAGCATGATGCTGGGGATCACATTGCTGCCTTCCCCTCCCCCCAATCCCTTAAACGGGCAGGGACAAGGGCTTCCCTGGCTGGTGCATCACAACCTATCAGTTTGGGAACCACTGGTCTAAATACACATGCAACTATGAAAGCGAAACTTAATTTTCGCAATTCCATACAACAATAATTCATGCATTAAGACACAGAAAGAAAACTAACAGCCCAATGCACGAGGGCAACAGCACTGTCTCAACCATGCTGCCCTGGCAAAGTGGTGGCCAAGCAAAGGCAGGTGTCTTTGGAACGCCAGTGTGGGTGAGCACTGGGCCTTTGCACCACTCAGAGAGGCTCTGGGAGCTGACTGTGTTAAGTTCACTGCCAAGGGCAACTGTTACCCTGCACATGCCTGATCTCGTCTGATCTCGGAAGCTAAGCAGGGTCAGGCCTGGTTAGTACTTGGATGGGAGACCGCTTGGGAATACTGGGTGCTGTAGGCTTATACCATAGTCTTTCGAGACTGAAGGTTGCCAACCAAGGGCATCGAGGCATTCCAGGGTGGGGGAGGGCAGGAAGGGGGTGAAGACATTTCTTTTTAGACAAGCCTTCTGAGTTCTTGGCCTTTTTAACTGTTTAACATTTTTGACATCTCTTAACACCTTTTAACATCCGTTTACAGGCTTGGGGACTTTTATAAACTGCTGCTGTTTGCTCTTTTACACATTTTTGTCTGATCGTTTTTTTAAAGATGTTTGCTATGAACGTGTTTTTATCTTGTTTTTAAATCATGTTTTTAATTGTGTTCTTTTTAATTATTGTTGTAAGCCACCTTGGGTTCCTTCGGGGAGAAAGGCAGGGTATAAATGAAGTAAGTAAGTAAACAAACAAACAGGGTGGGGGAGTGTGGTGCAGGGGCAGTCCTCCCACTCTCCAATGCTCTAGTGCAGCACTCCCTTCCACATTTCTTCTTCCTCCTTTTCCACCTCTTCCTTCTCAATTTAGGAAGCGTAAGGAGAAATAGGAGCAGTAGAGGCAAGTAGGCATACAGAGCTATGTGACCCCACCAATCTGCAGTCTGAGGCGTCCACCTCACTTCGCCTTATAGATAGGCCAACCCTTTCTGTACCAATCCCTTAAGGCAGTAGTGTCCAAACTTTTTCAACTGGTGGCTCCTTTGACCCACTGGGCCATTGGCTATGGCTACAATCCTATACATAAGTTGTTCCCAAACTGTGGTTTCATGGCCCACCAGTGGGTCATTACCCAATTTTTGGTGAGTCATGAAACTGACAAGGCAGATTAGGCTATGTGCATCAAGCGTTAAATAACCTCCTACTTGTGGGGAGCACTGCTGCCCAATCACCATTATACTCAGTCTTGATTGGCTGGTAAAGTGAAACTTTTTTTTTTTTTGGTGCATCCCAATGCTAAAACGTTTGGGAAACACTTTTATACATTGTGTAGGGTGGCTGGTTTTTCACAAGGTTTCCACAGCTCCCCGACTGGTTTCTGCAGCTCCCCGGGAGCCACACCTCACATTTTGGGAATCACTGACTTACAGCTTCTTTGTCCATTTCATTTTATATCACCACATGTTGCTATCTAACTGTTATACTTTTTCCAAAATTGCATTCAGAATGTAACTTTTGGGGGTGAGGAGTGGTGTGGTACAAATCAATGGCTTGCATAAACTGCTCACTTTGTAGTAATAGTATCCATTTGGGGAGATTTTAAGTGACTAAAATATTACATCTGATCCACAACTTCTAAACTGAACAGAATTAACACGAGAGCCAAATCATCCAAAAAAATCCTTCAAACCGCAAGCTGTACAAAAGCTACAGAATAAGTTTAGCAGACATTTTCCCCATCTGAGGTATCACAGATGGCTGTTTCTGCTCTGGTTATGGTGAGTGGCCATGAAGTTGCAAATTGCTCAAAACAAATCTGGTCTATTACTGAGCTAATTATAATTGTCACTTTATGTATTTAGCTCTTCTCAACTCAGTAAACCAATGAAACATGACCTGGGTAGGGAGGACACCAAAACACGCAATTTAGTTCTTAGAAAGTTCATATGCAACATATCTATCCATCAAATGCAGTAAGGGAAGATTACAAAAATCAGGAATAAAAGTATACAGACATTAACTAAAAACACACTCTTTGACAATTAAAAAAAAGTTACTAAAAAAAAAACTGTTCATGTTTACTGAGGAGCCAAAATACAAACTATCTTCTTACCTACAGTTAGCAAAGACCACAATCAATAAATCTTCTGAAGAACTGCATCATTCATTAACTACTTTTGTTTGCTCATTCAACCACCTTCATTATCACTAACAAAGGTCACAACTTCTTGTTATATGTTTTATGAAGCCTGAATGAAAATCAATGTAACGGAAATCTGATTAGTACCAACAAGTTCCTTTCATACCTTGATAAACTGTGAACCTGACTGTGCAATTTTGGGCATATGTACTGAGGAGTACACCCCACTATCTTCAAGAGTGCTTGCTAGGGATGGGAAAACCAAGTGCGGCATGACTCTAGTTGAGTCAAAAGTCACCAGCCCCCTGTGACTCGACTTGAAAACAAGTCATAATGGGGGTGCTTTCTGAGTCGCCAAGTCACCCTTTTGTGACTCTAAAGGACTTGAGAAGTTGCCCTCCCTTTAAAAAGCCTTTCATGGAAAAAATGGGGCTGCTGAGGGCTGTACGTGTGTTGGAGTTCTCTTTGAACAATCCCCTGCTGACCCCGCCCATCTGTAAACAGGGCAGGAGGGACTGCGTGAGAGCTGGGACAAAAGGGGCAAGAGGGAGACGGGTCATGCGCAGCAGCTGTAAGGCTTACCAGGACGACCTGATCCTTTGCAGCTCTACTTAGAAGTAGTCCCACTGTAGTCAGTCTTTCAATGAGGCTTCCTCCTTCCAAGTAGCAATGGAGCCAAAAGGAGCCATAGATTTGGAGAGCATGATTGCTATGAACCGCCTCCTCCATCCCCACTTCACTGTCTCCTTCCCCTCCCTAGGCTTCTCCAGTCAATCGTAAGGCAAGAACCCCCTTGGTCCTCCTCCTGCCCCACCTCAGCCAAAGAAAATATCAGAACACCCATCCTTTGTCCAATGATCATTGGTTTCCCTGACTCGAATGTTTTTCCAAGTCTTCCACGTGCACAACTCATGAGTCCACGAGTCAGTGAAAAATGTGCATTTTCGTGACTTGAGTCCAAGTCACCAGACTTGAGTTCCCTTCGCTGGAGCTTGCACCCCAGTAAAAATGTACAGGATTGCAGCTTGAGGCTATGGGTTCCCAAACTTGAACAAAGTTGCCTGTCATGCTTTTTTTACTTATACTTAGTGCGACATGCTTGTATACACATGTATATGGCAATGGGTGCCTGCCGGGGAGCCAATATTGTGATATTTGAACTGGGCAGATGGCTAGAGGCCTCAGGTCCCATAGGCCTCAAGGAAGGCCACAATTTTGGTCAGCCAATCATCCCCCCCCCCCCAAACAAACACCAAACTGGCTGGCTGGTTTCAGAGCAATGTTGCTTTTCTTTCATGTCTTCTAAAATTTCATACGCAGCTGCATCTTGAACAAAAGCCACATCCTGGAAAGTTTTAGCAATGTCAAACAAGGATCCCCAACCCAAGCTTTCCTCACCAATGCCATGGCTAAATCCAATCAAGGAGTCTGTGTTAACTGAGGTACTGAACTCCAGAGAAGATCAAGAATTCATGCTTCAACAAGACCCATGCTTTCCTATGGGCACTTAAGGGGTAACAAGACAGATCAGACACCTTGTGTCTTTCAATCTCCATCCTCCTGCTGTGCTGTTGGTGTTGTTTATGGACTCACTGGTGCTGTGTAAAGCATCCCTTTCCCTCTGCTACCCAAGGACCACTGTGCCAGCCAACACCAAGGACAGATGTCAGAACACTCAACCTTACTTCTTTCCCACTTGTTCCCCCCCCCCCTTAGTGCCATTAGCAGTGGTGAGGGGTTTAAAAAGTTCTACACACAGCAAACAGATTTCCATTAAGCATTACCACGACCAAAGAAAGAACTGCAGCCATTGTTACATAAAAGCAGAAACAATAAAACAGGAAGTCAAGGAAAAGGTCAATCCGATGTAGGAAGAAAAGAATCAAACACGCTTTTAAACTAGCAACAAACTACGCCTACTGGTAGAAGCCAGCATTTCCATACTTGCTCTCTATAGTATACACTGAGAGGTTCTGTTAACATGCTGTCTCTTCCTACAAGCACAGCCAAGAACAGACTTTGCTTCTTTGCCTTGTTTCCCTCCTTGGCACTAACAATGGCTATTGCCTAGGTAGTAGCCAGGTTTATTTTCAAGCACATTGCACTTTTTGCCCTGCTTTGAACCTGGAGATTGCTTAGTCTTGGAAACCTAGCCCTGCAATTACTGCAGGGCTTCAAATTAAAATCAGAGGAAATTGATATGTAACGGGGGTAGTTGGCAAGCCTGGCCACTGATCCACAAAGCCCCCTCTATGTTTCATGTGTGCAGTCAAATTCACAACACTGTAACAGCCCAATCCTGTCCTAAAGATATGCCAGCCTATCACCACCAGTGAAACAACAACAGCCTTGCCAGTGCAGAAGGCTGCCTGATGACACCTGTGCCATGGATGTTGGCACAACTCTGGTTAAACACTGCACCAATGTAGCTCAGATGTTAACTCAGACACTGGCGCAACTCAGCCAGAGGAGAGGCTAAATCAGGGAGGACATTGAGGCATGTTGTGGAAAGAGGAGCTGATGTACACCCTTCAGACAACAAGCATGCCCCCGATACCGGAAAATGACTTCACACCAACAGAGCTGTTGTAGGTAAGAGTAATCCCATAAGAAACAACAAAGAAGGAAAATACAGCAGGAAATTTCAAAATGCTATCCATTGACCCACCCACTTCCTATGATGGGGAAAGGATACAGACTACATCTGAGAACCAACCAAAAACCACCAACCCCAGTACTAAAGCTCCTGCCAGAGAGTTTATAGTTCATATGAGAAAATGCCTGCCATGGGGTTATACTCCTCCGGTTTCTCCAAGGAGAACTTTGGTGATGGGAACCATGGTGAAAGAGCTCTTGGTGCCCAAAGGGAGCACTTTGCATAAACAACTTCTTGTCCCTCACATGTATGGCAAGATATTTTGTTAACTCTTGTCTTCTCAGAATTCTTATTGCAGGTATTCTGCTCCAGGAGAGCTCTACATGCAAACATTCAACTGGGACTTCTATTTTACCCACAATGCGCACCCACACAGGCAAGCAATGGGGGGTAGGGAAAACATAAGAACATAAGAACATAAGAACAGCCCCACTGGATCAGGCCATAGGCCCATCTAGTCCAGCTTCCTGTATCTCACAGCGGCCCACCAAATGCCCCAGGGAGCACACCAGATAACAAGATACCTCATCCTGGTGCCCTCCCCTACATCTGGCATTCTGACTTAACCCATTCCTAAAATCAGGAGGTTGCGCATACTCATCATGGCTTGTACCCCATAATGGATTTTTCCTCCAGAAACTCGTCCAATCCCCTTTTAAAGGCGTCTAGGCTAGACGCCAGCACCACATCCTGTGGCAAGGAGTTCCACAGACCGACCACGCGCTGAGTAAAGAAATATTTTCTTTTGTCTGTCCTAACCCGCCCAACACTCAATTTTAGTGGATGTCCCCTGGTTCTGGTATTATGTGAGAGTGTAAAGAGCATCTCCCTATCCACTCTGTCCATCCCCTGCATAATTTTGTATGTCTCAATCATGTCCCCCCTCAAGCGTCTCTTTTCTAGGCTGAAGAGGCCCAAACGCCGTAGCCTTTCCTCATAAGGAAGGTGCCCCAGCCCCGTAATCAGCTTAGTCACTCTCTTTTGCACCTTTTCCATTTCCACTATGTCTTTTTTGAGATGCGGCGACCAGAACTGGATACAATACTCCAGGTGTGGCCTTACCATCGATTTGTACAACGGCATTATAATACTAGCCATTTTGTTCTCAATACCCTTCCTAATGATCCCAAGCATAGAATTGGCCTTTGTCACTGCCACCGCACATTGGGTCGACACTTTCATCGACCTGTCCACCACCACCCCAAGATCTCTCTCCTGATCTGTCACAGACAGCTCAGAACCCATCAGCCTATATCTAAAGTTTTGATTTTTTGCCCCAATGTGCATGACTTTACACTTACTGACATTGAAGCGCATCTGCCATTTTGCTGCCCATTCTGCCAGTCTGGAGAGATCCTTCTGGAGCTCCTCACAATCACTTCTGGTCTTCACCACTCGGAAAAGTTTGGTGTCGTCTGCAAACTTAGCCACTTCACTGCTCAACCCTGTCTCCAGGTAATTTATGAAGAGGTTGAAAAGCACCGGTCCCAGGACAGATCCTTGGGGCACACCGCTTTTCACCTCTCTCCATTGTGAAAATTGCCCATTGACACCCACTCTCTGCTTCCTGGCCTCCAACCAGTTCTCAATCCACGAGAGGACCTGTCCTCTAATTCCCTGACTGTGGAGTTTTTTCAGTAGCCTTTGGTGAGGGACCGTGTCAAACGCCTTCTGAAAGTCCAGATATATAATGTCCACGGGTTCTCCCGCATCCACATGCCTGTTGACCTTTTCAAAGAATTCTATAAGGTTCGTGAGGCAAGACTTACCCTTACAGAAGCCATGCTGACTCTCCCTCAGCAAGGCCTGTTCGTCTATGTGTTTTGAGATCCTATCTTTGATGAGGCATTCCACCATCTTACCCGGTATGGATGTTAGGCTGACCGGCCTATAGTTTCCCGGGTCCCCCCTCTTTCCCTTTTTAAAAATAGGCGTGACATTTGCTATCCTCCAATCTTCTGGTACCGTGGCCGTTTTGAGGGACAAGTTGCATACCTTAGTCAAGAGATCTGCAACTTCATTCTTCAATTCCTTAATAACCCTTGGGTGGATGCCATCAGGGCCCGGTGACTTATTGATCTTTAATTTATCAATGAGGTCTGAAACATCTTCTCTTTTAACCTCTATCTGACTTAACTCCTCGGTTAGGAGGGGCTGTTCAGGCAGCGGTATCTGCCCGAGGTCTTCTGCCGTGAAGAAAGATGCAAAGAACTCATTTAATTTCTCTGCCATCTCTAAGTCTCCTTTTATCTCCCCTTTCCCTCCCTCACCATCCAGAGGGCCAACCGCTTCTCTGGCGGGTTTCCTGCTTCTAACATATTTGAAGAAGCTTTTATTGTTCCCCTTAATGTTGCTGGCCATGCGTTCCTCATAGTCTCGCTTGGCCTCCCATATCACCTTCTTACATTTCTTTTGCCACAGTTTATGTTCCTTTTTATTCTCCTCATTAGGGCAAGACTTCCATTTACGGAAGGAAGCTTCCTTGCCCTTCACAGCCTCTCTAACTTGGCTGGTTAGCCATGCGGGCACTCTCCTGGATTTAGTGGAACCCTTCTTTCTTTGCGGTATACACCTCTGCTGGGCCTCTATTACTGTTGTTTTAAGCAGCCTCCATGCACTCTGGAGAGATTGGACTCTTTTTACCCTCCCTTTCAACCTCCTTCTAACCAGCCTCCTCATTTGAGGGAAGTCCGCCCGTCGGAAGTCAAGGGTTTTTGTTAGAGATTTGCCTGGTATTCTTCCCCCAACGTGCACGTCAAAACGGATCGCAGCATGATCACTGTTCCCCAATGGCTCAGTAACGTTTACATCTCTAACCAGGTCCTGCGTAACGCACAAAATTAAATCCAGAGTCACCTGTCCTCTGGTGGGCTCCGTGACTAGCTGATCTAAGCCACAGTCATTTAACATGTCAAGAAATCCGGTTTCCTTATCGTGACCAGAACACAAATTGACCCAGTCAATATGAGGATAATTGAAGTCCCCCATGATTACAACCCTGTCCGTCCTTGTCACCTCCCTGATCTGTTTCCTCATTTCAAGGTCCCCATCAGATTTCTGGTCTGGAGGACGATAGCACACCCCCAGTATTACATCGCTGCACAAGCCTGGTAATTTAACCCACAGAGATTCTACGGTGGAGTCGGACCCACCTTCAATCTCTACTTTGCTGGATTCTATCCCTTCCTTAACATAAAGGGCCACCCCACCTCCAACACGCCCCTGCCTGTCCCTCCTGTAGAGTTTATAGCCCGGGATTGCGGTATCCCACTGATTCTCCGCATTCCACCAGGTTTCCGTTATGCCCACTATGTCAATATTTTCCCTTGTCACCAGACATTCCAGTTCTCCCACCTTTGCTCGTAGACTTCGGGCATTCGCATAAAAGCATTTATACACGGAATGCCCCAGGATGGGTTGCTTATTCGCTCCTTTGTCCCCGCATCCTCTCATTGTGCCAAACCGTCTATCACATCCCATCACCCTACCTTTCCCAATTTCTTCTCCTACCCTGCCTTTGTCTTGTTATTCTCTAACCTCCCCATCCTCATCCCATAGGGATGAGGAGTCCCGAACCGGATGCCCCTCGGCTCCTGTCGGCCTTCCCCCAGGGATCAGTTTAAAAGCTGCTCTGCCACCTTTTTTTGCTGCAATGTATTGATGCTGTATCTCCCTCTCATGTAACTGTGACTCCATTCCAACCCTTCAAGATTGTCTCTGCTATCAGCTGTATTGCTAACCATCTCTTATTTGTGCAACAGCTAAGAAAAGGAAATGTACATTCCCTTTTGGGGAACGCTAGGGACTCCAACCATTGCTACTGCCGGCCAAAGACTCTTCAGAACCCCTTTTGTTTTTCAGAACTGCACCATTACTACATGGGACTATTTTAATTTGAGCATTACATATTCCATGTAATTCCCTGCATGCCTTGAAGAACGCTTAGCATCCAAGACATTTCTCCATCAAGAAAGATAAGGAGCAGAACTAACCAACAACAGACTGCTTCAAGATCAGGAGTTGGCAACTAATAGCCAGTGGGCCAGATCTAGCCTCCCGCCCAAAGTCATCCAGCCTGTGTGGAGCAAAGTTTCACAAGTGAAGTCTCCTGCACAATTTGCTGCTAGTTCCTATGCCAAAAGCCTGCACAGCAGTTGTGGACCTATCATAAGGTCCAATGGGGCAGAAGCCCCAGGCATGAGGCACCAGGACCATACAGGGTCATATCTTCCGGTTTTTTAGAAGCACAGTTTAAAGCACCGGGGAACCTCACAGAGGTTTCCCTGACATGTTCCTGGGTTGCGCGAGGCTCCATGAGCCTCAGGTGAGTGGGGGTGCAGATTTCTGTGCGGGGGGGAGTAGCAATAGCCTGAGGGGGTCGCCATTGCAGACCTTTGCCCCTGGCATGGGGCTGGGGAGGTCCGCTGCTTCTGGACAGGCAGCTTGCCATTCCCTGTCCAGCATGTGGCAAATTGGGAGGGAAACAATCATTTCTGGGAGAACTCAGTAACCCGGATGTTCAGCGATGACCTGATGACATCATTGTCAAACATCTGGCCCTGTTGCCCAAAAACGTTGCCAATCCCTGTTCAGGATGTTTCTCCCTTGGCTGGTTCTGCCAGCTGCAATGTGGCATAATGGTTTGTTCAAATCAAAATATGATTGGCTGACTGCTGGAAATAAGTTTTAGCAAGAGAGGGGTTTGTTTTTTGGGGGGAGCACACACTTAAGACCGAAGTATGAGCTGTGTGATATATGTTCTTGTTTGAAAAGGATTCGCTAAACTTTGCAACTGCTTGCTCTATATGCAGAATGCTTGGGAAAGGAGCTATTTTCTCTTGTTCTCCATACCATTTTAAGCAAGTACATTTTTTCTCTATTTGTGATTAAAGTGAGAACTTTATTGTAAAGAGATAAACCTCAAAAGTAATAAAAGAGCAACAACAGTTCAAAGACATTGCTGTTATGGCAGCACTCCAAGTGGAAGAAAAAATGTTCTGACTGCAGAGATGGTTTGTGAGTGCCATGCTCAGAGACACCAGCAGGCAAAGACACCAAGCAATATCGAATCAGCTACTATTTAATATGCATGTTTTCACTGAAATGAAAATTACAGGAAACTCTAGGATCAGGAATGTGCCAATCCTATCTAATGGCCCCTACTGATGCAGCTGTACCATTGGAGCACATGCTCCAGTGTCCATGGGGGGATCAGTACTCCTCCAACAAAGGGAACATTTGTTCCCTTGCCTGGGGATAAACCTCTACTGCCCAAATGGGTTTATGCAGACTTGCACCAGCAATTGCCTGCCCCTGGCTCTGACTTAGGGCCCAATTCCAGTCTTTGCATGCCGGCTCACCACTGTCGCAAACGTGCTATAAGGTACGTTTGCGGGTCGTAGCACTGGTTCTTCCAGTGCTAGCCCAGTACTGGCAGGGGCTGGGTTAGCACCGGTGGAGCACCAGAGCTCTGTTGCTCAGTGGTTGCACAGACCGCCGAGCAACAGAGAGGTAGGTGGGGCATGGGGTGAGGTGGGGAGGAGGCATTCTGGGGGAGGCATTCCAGGGCTGGCCGCTCAACACAGAGGCGCTTCATTCTACGCTGACCTTTGTAGAATCAAGTAGACCCATTACAAGGCTACTTGCTTTACCCGGGGGAAGGGGACAAAAGTCCCCTTCTCCCAGGGAGGAGGTGGCGGTTGCTTGGAGCATGCAGGATGCAGCAGCAGCCATTTTCAGCACCGCTGCAGCCCCGCGCACCGGGCAGCTCAAAACTGAGCTGTGACTGTGCCAGGGCTGTTCCTGGTTCTGCGTGCAACGGAGATCCTGGCAGCAATCTATGGCATGCCACCTTTGCGACAGCCATAAAACACACTGCACCACCCTGAACACAAAGCAGACGCCCAATAAGATTCGGCCAGGTGTTTGTGACCATGATCCTACTTCACTACCTCCAGCTTTTTCCACCCTCAATATGGATATAATTGTCTGTGTCTGCATCTGCAGTAATCACTATTCCACTGGCACAGATAACAACTGAAATAAACAAATTACATTGACACTTGTTGTGGAGCGGATGCTAGAGGCTAAAGGCTCTCTCTAAATGCAAACAAAATGGCAGCCTAGTATTATTTCACTATAATAACGAAATCCATTTTTAATCCCTCTGCAATAAAGAGGCTAATGATAGTATACAATCCCGACATATTGCTGCTTTTTTAGAAACAATCAGATTTGTTCTTGCTTAATCTGTTACTCAGTCTAAATATACTGTAATGGAATACCATTTATACTTAAGCAGTGTAATTAGCCTGAGGGTTGTTGATGCAGTACAGCCGCATTCTCATCAGATTCTTTAAGTTCTGAATGAAAAGAGGGGAAGATATGGTCATTGATGCATTTTTTATTTATTTTATCAGGATATTTTTAGGCCACCTTTCCATCCCTGAAGAGTTTCAAAAGCAATTCACATTTCAAAAGCACGGCAGGTGGTGGTGGCAATGGAAGCTCCTGACCTGCTGGCTTTTCTTCTTCTATTCCTTCTTATAAAGGCAGGTGGTGGTTCTCCTGTCCCCACCATGTGCTATTTTCAATTGGGAGAAGAAAAAGCTTCCACTGGGTGCCAACTGATATATTTTAAACTAAGGATAGTGAGTACATGGGAAGTGTTTAGGATCAAAACCGTGACAGTGGCAATGTACTGAAGCTCCCCCCCATCCCCATCACAGTCTTGCTTTGATTTATGATTAGGATTTTGATTTTGATTTATGATATTGTATTACTTTTAAAGCACAAATGAAAATCCCCCAGCGGACCATACTGCGTGATCAGGAACATGTCTAGTTTGACCCTTAACTGGTCCTAATAATGACATCCCTTGAAATTCTTTCTAATGAACCAACATGGCTTCCTGAAATGACTGAGCACATTTACTGTGCACTTTGATTAGAGTCAAGAATAGCCCGACTGGATCAGGCCACAGGCCCATCTAGCCCAGCTTCCTATATCTCAGAGTGGCCAACCAAATGCCCCAGGGAGCACACAAGACAACAAAAAAACCTGCATCCTGGCGCCCTCTCTTGCATCTGGCATTCTGATATAGCCCATGTCTAAAATCAGCGGCTGCACATACACGTCATGGCTTGTAACCAGTGATGGATTTTTCTTCCAGAAATTTGTCCAATCTGCTTTTAAAGGCATCTAGGCCAGATGTCATCACTATATCCTGTGGCAAGGAGTTCCACAGATAACTGCACTCTGAGTAAAAAAATATTTCCTTTTGTCTGTTCTAACTCTCCCAGTACTCAATTTTAGTGGATGTCCCCTGGTTCTGGTGTTGTGTGAGAGGATAAAGAGCATCTCTCTATCCACTCTATCCTTCCCATGCATAATTTTGGATGTTTCAATCATGTCCCCCCTCAGTCAAAAGTGCCCAGTAAAGTGCCCTTTTCCAGGCTGAAGAGGCCCAAACACTGTAGCCTTTCCTCATAAGGAATGCGCCCCAGCCCAGTAATCATCTTAGTCGCTCTCTTTTGCACCTTTTCCATTTCCACTATGTCCTTTTTGAGATGTGGTGACCAGAACTGGATGCAGTACTCCAGGTGTGGCCTTACTATTGATTTGTACAACAATATTATAATATTAGCCATTTTATTCTCAATACCTTTTCTAATGATCCCAAGCATAGAATTGGCCTTCTTTACCGCTGCTGCACATTGGGTTGACACTTTCATCGACCTGTCCACCACCACCCCAAGATCCCTCTCCTGATCTGTCACAGACAGCTCAGAACCCATTAACCTATATGTGAAGTTTTGATTTTTTGCCCCAATGTGCATGCCTTTACACTTACTGACATTGAAACGCATCTGCCATTTTGCTGCCCATTCTGCCAGTCTGGGGAGATTCTTCTGGAGCTCCTCACAGTTGCTTCTGGTCTTCAGCACTCGGAAAAGTTTGGTGTCATCTGCAAACTTAGCCACCTCGCTGCTCAACCTGTCTCCAGGTCATTTATGAACAGGTTGAAAAGCACTGGTCCCAGGACAGTGCCTGGTTCCTTGGGGCACACTGCTTTTCACCTCTCTCCATTGCAAAAATTGTCCATTGACACCCACTCTTTGTTTCCTGTTCTTCAACCAGTTCCCAATCCATGAGAGAACCTGTCCTCTAATTCCCTGACTGTGGAGTTTTCTCAGTAGCCTTTGGTGAGGGACAGTGTCAAACACCTTCTGAAAGTCCAGATATATGATATCCACAAGTTCTCCCACATCACATGCCTGCTGAACTTTTCAAAGAATTCTAAAAGGTTCGTGAGGCAAGACTTGCCCTTACAGAAGCCATGCTCATTCTCCCTCAGCAAGTCTTGTTCATCTATGTGTTTTGAGATTCTATCTTTGATGAGGCATTCCACCATCTTACCCGGTATAGATGTTAGGCTGACCAGCCTATAGTTTCCTGGGTCCCCCCTCCTTCCCTTTTTAAAAATCGGTGTGACATTTGCTATCCTCCAAACCTCTGGCACTGTGGCCGTTTTGAGGGACAAATCGCATATTTTAGTCAAGAGATCAGCAACTTCATCAGTTCCTTAGGGCCCGGTGACATTGATCTTTAATTAGGTCTGAAACATCTTCTCTTTTAACCTCAATCCGACTTAATTCCTTGGTCTTGAGGGGCCATTTGGGCAGAGGTGTCTTCTGCAGTGAAGACAGATGCACAGAACTCATTTAATTTCTCTGCCATCTCTAAGGCTCCTTTCCCTCCCTCACCATCCAGAGGGCCAACCGCTTCTCTGGTGGGTTTCCGGCTTCTAACATATTTGAAGAGTCTCAAGTGTTGTGTAATGGAACCAGTGAAAATGATTAGGAAACACCTCATGATTCTTAATTTAAAACACACACAAGAGTAGAGCCATAACTAGGGCAGAGCCTGTGGGGCACCTGCCCATGGCACTTTGCCAACAGCGGGTGCATGACTGCCCCCAAGTAGCCCCCAGGTAGCCTCCTAGCTTCTTAGCCTCCTGGAGGCTCCAGAAAAGAACGAATGGAGCATGCGAAGCTGCTGCAGCACGCGCCCTCCTCCAGAGAGAACCCGAAAATGCTGTCACAATGTCACATGGCATCGTGATGTCACTGTCCCAGGTGTTGGGGCAGTCAGTTACGTCCCTGCACAAGAGCATACGTGTTGATTCATGGAAGAAAATATCAATGTTATAGTGCTACCCGAGAAAGTTCTCCTAAACTAGCTGGAATGGTAAGGAAGCCCGTCTAATCAAGCTTTAGGTATGAGCAGTGATTTGCTACGCATGCCTCAGTCAGAGTCGAGGAAAGCTCATAGTACACACATTGAGTTGGGTGCAGTACAGAAAGTAAACAGGTCATGTTTAAGACTGTCACAGAATGATAGGATGTTGAAGCAAAGTCTACAGTGTCAGCTCTGGATGGAAAAGATAGGAATTGTGCACTTAATGCTATTTCTTCATGCACACACTGGATAAAGATCAATTGAAGTAATGAATACTTGTCATGGTTGCAGAGTTCTCATGTAAATTAGCACTCGTTTTGTTAATGCGTATCTATGAGCTAATTAGGAAACAATAGCATTATAATTCAATACTCTGCCATGCTGGTTTGCAAGCATTTTTTCCCCCTGCCATTCACTTTTCTTCCTGTCATAAGTGACAAAAAAATCAGTCAGGCTTGAAAGAGTCTGGCAGAAACCAAACAAGCCCACTTATATCTAGGAAACAGTGAGGCTCCACTAGTCAATCTGACAGCTCTTGTTAAGGTACTACAGCACTATTCACGGCAACATTGTCTGCATGATCCAAATGGATGTTAAGGCTTAAATAATTTCATTGTAAAATTCGTGCACACCAATGCAGATGAGATGATACCGTTTGAATCCAAAGGTCTTTAGCCACAGAACAAGAGAAACATGAGACAATCACATTTACCTCTTGCCCAGCACTCGCCTGCAAAGGTTCAAGCACCCCCCTGCTGTGTTTGCCAGCTCTAAGCTGGAGGATGATCCTGTTTAAGCTACATTGCCATTCAGTATTTCTTTGTCTGCTGCAACTGCTGACTTAAGTGTCAATTGTTAGTCTAGTGGAGGGTCTAAGTCCTAAGAGTACTAGCAGTCGCTAGTTCATTTCTTGAAATCTTAAGTACTTTCTAGAGAGCAGGTCATACTTTCTATTACAATATCTCTGGGGTCATTAATACTAGATGCTTGAACTAAACGGGAGGTTTAATGTTTAATTATGTGTGAGCCTAATGTCCTGTGCGCATCAGACCCTGGAAAAAGACATTTTAAAAAAAGTTCGTTCATTTTGTATTACGCAGGGGCTGAGCATTACCAAGTACATGCATTGCAAAATCTCTCTTTGAAGTGATCTTTCTTACCCCTTTGCACAAGGGGGCAGCTTTTGAGGGGAAGGGGAAACACATCTCTGCTGCTGAGATAATTGCATCTCTCAGCCTGAACCACTAGTGCAGTGATTTTCAACCTTTTCCATCTCACGGCACACTGACAAGGTGCTAAAATTGCCAAGGCACACCATCAGTTTTTTGACAATTGACAAGGCACATCCATTGACAGCAGAGGCTCGCATCCCCCCGGTGGCCCTACTAACAAATGACCCTCGTCCAAATGCTCTTGGCATTCCTGCAGTCCACCCGCAGCACATCAGTGTGCCACAGCACCCTGATTGAAAATGGCTGGAGAAGAGAGAATATCAAATGCAGGTTGAGGTGCTTAGAAAGGGAAACAGACTATTTCAGCATGCAGAGCACTCAATAGCAAACAGCCCAGGGACAGCAAGGGAATTATATAAGCAGCTATGTCTGCTTTCAGAGCGCGATACCTTTCAGAGCGCGATACCATAGTCTTTCGAGACTGAAGGTTGCCAATACACATATGTCTGCTTTTCAGTTGAACAAGAGCAATGAGAAAGTACTTTCTGCTGTTTGTGGCAGTTTAGGATTTCATAAACGAAGACCGACAACATTCATACACTTTGCTCTCACCCCATTTCTCCCTCCATTTACAAAACAATGCAAACACCAATCAGGGGACCCTGAGCTCTCTGCCCCCATCACGCCTGGTGACTATCATGTCTGTGTCCATTTCCTTGCTCAAGAACTCCGTTCCAGGGGACCTGAGGAATAGATTTCACTTTCCTCCTCTTATAAGCAGCCTAGCCTGCTTCCTACACAGGAATAAGTGGGACTCCAAATATCTGGAATTATTCTGAATATCCGCAAGCACTGAATTCAGATTCAGAAATATTTGTAACCATTATGAGTATTACAGCTACTTCCAAATATTTCCAAATTTAAATGCATATCCCTACTGTTTTTCCTTACTTCGTGGCTGAAACTGTAGATAAATTATTGTGTAGAGAATTTATTCCTAAATTATGGTAGTCTCTCCCAGGGATCTCCCAGACAGTGGCTTAGCTAAGGGGGTGCAGGGGGTAGCAGTTGTACGGGGCAACAAACTTTAGAGGGGCAACAAGCTGAGCTTGACACTAGTGGCCAAAATTATGAAAGAAATTGGTATGTACAAATAATATCATCATGTTATATATCAATGGAAAGGTAATTTCATGCAGAATGCAATGAAACAAACCTCTTTGGAATATCTGTATTCTATCAAAAGTTATGGTCAATTAACTAGAAAATGAAAACACAACTGCCTTATAAAACAAAAAATGGAGTTTCTTAACTCAAACTGACCTATGAGACTGATTGTTCTGACAGTTAATAAGATGTTATTATGATACAGCAGGGAACCAGTAAGGTGTTAATATCAGTCAGCTCTCATTTTCATGTATATAGTTATCCCTGCTAACTGGGTAAAGAGGCACTTTTTCAAGTGGTGCTCCTCTTATATTTAGCAGGGAGAGAATAATTGTTCTTCTTCATCCCAGCACAGTGTCTCTCACCAATAAGGGGTACATTTATTTACTTCATTAATTAAATTTGATTTTGTCCTGGGGGGCTACAAAATCTTCTTTGACCCCAGGTAGCAGATAGATGCCTTAGCTATGCAAGTGGCTGGGTGGAGGCAGCAGAGCAAGTGGGTGGTGAGCTTCTGGGAGGAGGAGGCAGGTTTTGCCCCAATTTTCACTTTTTTAAAAAGTCTGGGTATGACATCACTTCCGGTTGTGACATCACTTCCGGGGCATCGTTTTGAGCTTGCACTGGGCTACATGATCATTAGCTACGCCACTGCTCCCAGGATCCCTGTTAAGTAGACAAAGTGGTATGGTGAGCAAACTCCACTTCACCACCCCTAGTTTATATCATGGTGATTCCAGGTTACTCTGGAAGCAATAACCACAAAAGACTATTTTTGTGCTAGTTGAACGAAGGCTTTGTCTCATACAGCCTCTTCAAAAAGTGTCGATTTTGATGGGGCTAAACAGATTCACCTCTGACTTTGTCACTCCGTTTTCTAGAATCACAGTGGTAACCTGCAGGCCAAAAGGTTTCATATCCCATTACTAATCTTCTAAGCCAGGACTCAGTCAGAGACTGAAAACTTTCTTCTTTATAGCTTCAGTGACTTTTTTTAATACAACAGTCACAAAGCCTTGCACCCTGTATCTCAGCAACAGAACAGTATAATTAAAGAGCCTTTTCAATTTCTGTGAAATGAATTAAAAAAAATTCAGTTGGTTGCTATGATTTTGACTTTATTAGTTTTTTATTGGTCTTAATATAAATAAGACACTATTAACTTTCTTGCAATGAATGAATAGGACCTTCTGTTTTGGGTACAAAAACATGCAGCAAGATACCAAAAAAATGCAGCAACAGAGTGCAAATTACCTTATTCCAGCATTGTACTATCTAAATATCAAAATGGTCTAGAAGATATAAAAAATATTCAGGTAATCAAAATCTTGAATATGGGGCAGTTCTCTAGAGTTGCTGATGGCATAAGCATAATCAGAGTGTATTCACACAACCATTATTTCTACCACAATGGTCTTGCTACTCAATAAAATTGTTAGAAGAAAGGGTCGCTGGCTGAATTTTGAATACATTTCCAAAAATGTGTTCTGCATACATGTCTATCACAAAAGATTGTGAAAAGAGACCCTAGAGTTAATCCAGTCAGGGTAATATTGTAACATGTCAGCCTTTGTTTGTACCCTGGTGCATTACCCACAAATTTGAATGAGTTCCTTGTGCCCAACAAAACCTCTACCTGAGAAGCACCTTACTGCAATTAAGGAACTTAAGTTTCAACCTAGCCATTTCTTTGGCTCTTTGCCCAGGATGAAACATTAATTTCATCTCCACTCAGAGTATTGATACATAGTACCTACCTGTAGCACATTTAATATTCCCAGGAGTCCTATCCCAGTCCCAATCAAATCATTTTGTTCCCTACCAGGACAATATCTTTAGGGTCATCCTGATCTAAATCTGAACCATTTGGGCCAAGAAATTTTTTGCTTTATTTGGTGTGAACAGGATTAGCTGGGAAGCCTACTCCCCCTCCATCTTACACTTAAACCCTGGAATGCCTTGAAATTGAATCTCCAGTACCCGGAAAAATTCCACATGCCATATAGCCCAATCCAAATCATGGATGCCTTTGAAAATAAAATAAAATAAAAAGATATCAGATATGCATTCATGTGCATCTGAAGCCACGTCTAGTGTGGTCACTGGGAAGAGATAAAAAGAAAATTTCAAAAGCCAACATCCAATCATAAATCACCCCCCTCTCTACCTCCATTATGAATTTGGGGCTCTGGAATAATAACAGCCACAAAATGAAGTTATGAGAAAATGGAGGGGCAGGGGGAGAAAGTACATGTGAAGATTCAATCACCATAAAACCTACTGGAAGATTCAATCATCTTAAAACCCACTGGCCTAACACCTGTTTAAGTCAGTGTCAAATGTCTTCACTTTCAATATAAATTGTTAAAATAACTTTTTTTAATGGATACATCTTTTCATGGACCTATTGTTCCTCTTGTTGCTTCTAAATGAATTAGCAATGGAAATGACTTCAAATGTTGAACATATATCATAAAAATGCCCTTCAGTTGAATTTCATCCCTTGAATAAAAGATTTCAGACAAAATCTTACCCATTCTCAGGTAACTGAGCATAATAAAAGATACAAATGAGTATATAAAATATCATTTAGCATATTTGTACATTCTTGTTAGTCTGACTTGTATATTCTTACTGTACTGGAATATATACCACTACTATTCTTGTATATGCGGTTTCAAAAATGAAACTCTTTTAAACTTAGCTGCTATTTACAGTCTACTCAACAAATGTGTAAGACGGCACCATTTTGTTTCTACTTGGTAGCATGGAATTGTGTTTGTGGTCAATTAAGCATTGACATCTCTCCATTTACAACAACTGGCCAAATCACACTCTGCTGCTTCACAATGTTCATTAGAACTCAGCATTCGTACGTCAGTGAACTGTTTGTCCAGTGTCCTGAGGCAGTACATTGGCTGCATACATAATGTGAAAAAAGAGGAGAGCAGTTCAAGGTCCCCTATCTTCATGAATTTATTAAAGCACCAGTGTTTGAATACTGCAATTTTACCATGGTAAAATGCAGATTCAAGATACCACAGAATAAGCATTTTTTTTTTAAACAAACAGAATGCTGAGCTCACAAAGTAGGATACAATCACTTTTGTATACAGGTTGAGCACACAGGGGTTCCGTTCCCAGAATTCATCTGGATGGCAAAAATCATGTTAAAGCAAATCCATTTAAAAAACAATGTCCCTTTGCTCAACAATTTAAAAACAACCTTGCCGAGTTTTGTAATGTAAGGCAGAGGCATAAGGAAATCATTCTCTCTCCTGAAGATCAGAAATGCTTCACTTTGAAGAGCAGTGAACCCCTCCCTTCATAAGGAGCTGCAGAGGAAGAATGGAGGAGGTGATAATCACTCCCACTTAGCATTCTTTCATGAGCTCAGGGGGAAGGAGAGGTCGCTTACCTTGGAGTGAAGCTATTCTAAGCATCTGAATGATTGATGGATTGTCTGCTGGCTTCCACACACATTAATGAGGTTATTGTTAAATGTCTCGTTTCCTTTAATTGCAAGCACCCAGGTGAAAAATCCGTGGATAATTAGGTTATACCTGTACATTTCTGTATGCATTTTGGGTACAAACAGGATACAAAAAATTTTAACAACAAACCTCATCTTCATGCCATGCCCATCAAGTCCTTCACATTTCTCTTTCAAATAAATATTTCCAACACAATTACACAGAATCCAGCCACTTATCAGTAGCTAGCAGAATGCCAAGTACCTCTTCATAAATGACCTGGAGACAAGGGTGAACAGTGAGGTTGCAAAGTTTGCAGACGACACCAAACTTTTCCGAGTGGTGAAGACCAGAAGTCATTGTGAGGAGATTGCATCGCTGCCACTGCCAAGAGGCTTTTTAACTCACCTGGGGTCAGCGCTGACCTCCTGCAGGATCCTGGAGGCTCGCAGCTCCCTCTGCAGCTGCTGTAAAAGGCCCTTAGCTCATGATCTGAGGCTACTTCTGGTTTTCAAGGAACACAGGAAGTAGCTTTAATCTCTCGCAGAGATAAGGGCTTTGAGCCTCTAGGACTCTGCAGGAGGTCAGCGCTGTCCCCCAGATGAATAAAAAAGCCCCTTGACACTGGCAGTGCTGCAATCTCTGCAGCACTGTCACTGACACCCTCGCTGTCTCCCTCCCTGCCCGTACAACCCCCCCCTGTAGGAGTTTGGGAACCCACTGCCTTAATGCTTCTAGCTATAAATACACTTCGCATTGCTAGCTACTTACATTGTCCCAGGAAAAGCCAGTCCCTGCACTTACTAGTGCAATCCAATCCAACTGTTCAGCACTGATGCAGCTGCCATGCAGCCCTGAGGTAGAGGAACAAACTTTCCTTCACCTTGAGGAGGCCTCTGTGACTGCCCCACCACCACAGGATACCGTGTGCGCCCCATTGGGGTAGCTGCATCTGCGCTGGAAAGTTGGATAGGATTAGGTGCTAAGTGTGTCTTCTGTGTACCAGTGTTAGGTTTTCACAGTAGACCAGCCAGCATAGAGGTTTGCTGTATGTCACATAGAGCTGTATGCTGTATGCTCAACACACACAGAGCATCCGTGTGCTTGAATTTAACAAGTTGATGTTAACAAGTTACTAGACTGGAGGAGTGCAGCACATGTGGCCACACCATCCTACCTCTTAGAGCAGGGGTGGCCAACATGGACCAGGGGTTGGCCACCCCTTACCTAGACAGACAGGTTTGGTTACCTAGTGATAGATGCATGCCAATCTTGTAGAATTTGGAAGGGTAGTTATTTCAGACAGAGAGAAGGCCTCTGAACTCACAAATGAACATGGCTGGTGCCCAGTGGAGTTTCAAACAAAGGGCAGAGTGTGCCCCAGCAACCTTTTAGACTGCTGAACCTGCACAGGAGCTTCTGAGGAATTAGGAATGTCCAAAAAAAAGGGGAGAATGGTGGGAACAGGGCATTCATAACAACATCACAGGTGGAACAGGAGGGGATGAAACATGAGGCTAGAGAAGCTGTAGCCACATCCTGTCTGTGTCTCTGAGTATTGACAAATATAGGAACCAATTCCAGGCCAGTGCTGGGATCCCTACAAGTGAAAATTCAAGCAACAGTCTAGTTCAGTGGTTCCAATTGGGACCCACTGGTGGGTTGGGACCTGATTTTTGCTGGGTCGCCAAAGGCTGATGGAAAGATAAAATAACTAATTGCCTTAAGCCATGAGGCTGTTCAAAAATCAGATATTGTAACTGCTAATTACCCTTCAAAGAGTACAACTCCTGCAATTTGCAAGATACAGTAGCTGCTAAGTGCTCCTGCATGGCAAGCAGATGTAAATACAGGGAGATAAGTACGTGAAGGCATTTTTTTGGTTATTGTTACTTATAAATGAATGAATGAATGAATGAAATACTATTTCTTTCTCAATCTCCTTTTTTAAAAAAAGACTGGTACACCTAGGTGAGTCCTGATAGTGTTGTTTTAAAAAGTGGGTCCTGATGCTAAGAAGTTTGGGAACAACTGGTCTAGTTAAAAGAAGGGCAAATGAACAGAAAGTCCTCAGCTCAATCATAATTTCACTCTTGGACTTTAGACAAGCAAACTCTCTCATAGAACAAGCGTAACCACACTAATCAGTGGTAACAACCAGTCTTCCGGTACACATGGCAGACATGTAGGTAGGAACAGATGACACTTGTCTGTGTTTGGAAACTGTGTTCAAAAAGTCAGATATGCATGCTCCCAAATAAGAAGGCAGAAGCAGTTTATAGCTGCAATTTATGCACTCTTGAACTCAGTGGGTTTACATCAAGTGTTACTGTAGAAGATGAAAACCATTTTTTTCATGACTACCCATAGTACTGTTCTCATAGTATAGCATTATTGTCTTGTTGAATGGGTTGCAAATATAGGAGTGTGGAAAATTCCCAGAAAATCATTGTGCCGGTCCTGGACCCTGTGTCTTTAAGCACTGCATCAGTACCAATGAGATAAAGCTGCACCCATGGGGGAAAAAAGTGACTTGCAGAACACTACTGCAATTTTCAAAGGGTGCCTGAAAAACCAGGCATATTAAACCACGCATTAAAACTTTATTTGCAACTGTACTTGCAACTTTAGAAAATTATAGACCAAGGGATCTACAGCACAAACTTCTCAATTAGGTCAACCACCATCCTTTCATGAAGCCCACTGTTCTTAATCTGGAACATGGCAATTTGTCAGTTAACTTATTTCACTAACATCATATTTGATATATGCACGATGAATGGAAGCTTTCTCCTCAATACCTTTTTATTAATATTAAAATAAATTATCAAAACGTTATGTTGCCTTGATATTTTATGACCTACGCCAGACTAAATGTCAGCCAAAGTTGGCATTTCAAAGGCTGTCTCATCCATCTCTTTTCTCAGAAAATGCTACAATAAACATCATTATAAAGGATTATATTAAACTAATCACAAATTTGAAATTTGCCTGTGCTTTGAATGTCATGAGCAGAACTGGAGGAAGCAGGGTGCTACGAAAAGCAGTGCAGATTTTATCAAACGTCTTTGACCCCAAATCTTTTAAAAACTTGATTACTGATGAAGAACATTTCCAGTTAGGCATTGGAACATGGACAGAATACTTTCTAGCGTGCAATCCCCCTCAATATGCCTCTATCTGGCATTTTCACCTTATAATGCGGTGGCCATGAAGATATAGGAGTTGCAGAGGGGAGGAAGAATAGCAGGCTCCAAAAATGGGAGAGGACTGTTTTGACTAAATCAGGGCCCAATTCTATCCAACTTCCCAGCACTGATGCAACTGTGCCAACAGCACATGTGCTGCATCCTACAGTGGGGGAGGGGTGGCAGTCACGGAAGCCTCCTCTAGGTTAGGAAAGTTTGTTCCCTTACCTCTGGGCTGCATTGGCACTGAAAAGATGGACGGGATTGGGCCCTAAGTCATATATGTATCAGCTAAGACTAATGTGGACCAGTTCTAACCCTTTCAGTAAGATGCTTGGGGAGACTGGTATGGTTCGCTAGCCATAAAACCTCCAACCACTGCTAAGCTCAGGGACACTGGATACAGTTGTGCAGGTTGTTCACCGCCCAAGGATGAGAGAGCACCATTCACATTATAGACAGAAGAAGGAGGATTCAAACTGAACTTCTGCCGGCAAGTGCAAAAGTTCTAATTTTTATAAAGATGCAAAATGGGCTGGTGGTGGCCCTGACTAAGCTTACTGCTGAATTACACCTGATATATTGTATTGTAACTCATTGCCCTTTCAGGGGAGAGGCAGGTTTGAAGAAGGATTACCACATAAGTTGCCTAAAAACCTGTTGGTTTTACCATTCCATTCTAACTATAAACAGTTGTCTTGAGCCACTGCAGCTCTGAGAGTGTCCTACTAGACCCCCCCCCACCTCATCTAAGATGGATTTTTCAGGCATAATTGTATTTGTAGCATTTCCTACATTCACTCTGGTCTCTCCATCATAGAAAGAGATCTGCCATGGATCTGACTAACCTATTTTAAAAACAAAATAAAGCTAGTAATCATCACTGAATCCTGAGGCACTCAGATGTAAGCTGAACATAAGGATTCCATTAAGACACAGTGTCTAACAACACCACTTTTAAACACTGGCATCAAAAACTATATAAATGAATGGTCTTCACCATAAATTTTATCACATGGAAGTACATTTTCCCTGATCATAGAGGTTAAACGCACAAGACTGCACAAGATGTTGACAACCTTTCACAAGACTGCACTCCCACAAATGTAGCTAAATCCTTGTTTGTAAAAGTCATTCACACCTACAATTTGCACAACAGCAGGCGATATTCAGTGGTTTACTGCACCTGAATATGACATTTCTATTAAGCCACCAAGGATATTGGCTATAGACAGATCTATCTCAAACACTAACCCTTATATACCAGTGTCAGCCACACTGTGGCCGTAACAACCTCCTGAATACACAGTCAAAAAAATGAAAGATTTTGAGTTCTTCAGATTGATGGCTCAAATAGAAAAGCTCTTTGTGGAATAGTTATAAGAAAGATACACTTGACTGATATGTCTAAAACCTAGTTAAGTGATTTCATTTTGAAAATGGATTAAGCAAACACTGAGAATATTACCAGAAGCATGCGGAAATTTAGCCAAATACTAATTTTAAAAGATTTAAGCAAAGCTATTTAACAATGCTTAGTACAAAATACCTGGTCAGCATGGTATTTAACAATTTAAAATTTAACATTGTTAATAGCATGATTCCTATAATCAAGTGGTGCAACCTAATTAAATGCTTTACACAGGTCTCCTTAATTTCACCACTGAATATTCAACACGTTAAGTACAATAAGCCCTTTTCTCACCTCCTTAATATAATAGATAAGGATGTTTAACAACTCTTGGATGTATATACCCTTTATGGGATCAGTTTTTGTTCTGAAATATCCAGAGAATGGTCTTCAGTTATTTGATACAGTTCCATTTCTGAAGATAAAGAGGTCTTTGGGTCTGGAGAGCACAGAAGATACCTTGGCAATGTTCCTGTGTGCCACATTCCAAATCCTCTTAAGCAAGGGTAGGATAACACTTTAAAAAGTGATTAAAATACTTAATTATAATAGAACTAGAATGTGTGGAATGTGTCAGGGTTCAGGATTTGTACATGTACTAATATAAGAAGGAGTTTATACATCTGCCTACATACAGGTAAGTGAGACATGTGCATGCTGAGAATTCAGCAGTGCTTTGGTGTACTGGAATCTGATGCACAAGTAGGCCTGTTACAATTCCCGTGATGGAGGAACTTTTGTGTGAAAATCATAGAAGTCAACTAACAGCACAACTCTATGCATGCTTACTCAGAAGTAAGTCACAATGTCAATGGGATTTACTCTTAGATAAGTATGTATAGGATTGCAGTCTAACTATGCTCAGACTCAGGCAAGCACAGCAATACAAACACTCTCAGCCATCATGGAGTCAGCTAAACAAGTTGCATGCCTGCCATAGACCTGCCTGGGGCAAATGCGCCAGGCACCGGCCGCTGGGACGCCACAGAAGCCTCTCTGAGGCTCTCGACAGGGGCGGAAACAGTGCTTCTGGTTTGCCAGAAGCACAGTTTATAGCACTGGGGAACCTCACAGAGGTTTCCCTGGCGTAGGAGGAGATCATGTGAGGCTTCGTGAGCCTCTGGTGAGTAGGGGGGGCAGATTTCTGCCCGGGGGGTGGTGATAGCCCGCGTGGGGGAGGTTGCCATCGTGGAACTTTGCCCCGGGCGCAGGGCTGCGGAGGTCTGCAGCTGAGCTATACCAGCATTATGTACCTGATGCACAATAGTAATAATTTGTATAGCATTTTCTGAATGTACAAAGTACTTAACATATATTGTTTTGATGTAGTCCTTGGAGCAACTTTATAAGGTATCATCATTACCATATTGCAGCTGAGGAGTGGAAGCCAAGAAGGTGTGGTTTGTCTAAGGCTACCTAGCAAATTCATGGGAGGTGCAAAATTTGAATCAAGGAAATCCTGATTCACAGATAAGTCTTTCTCTTAGCCCCTCCGCTATACTGTCTCCCAACTTTTACAGTAGGTTTAGCTGCATGTGCGGGAGGGAGGTTCTGAGGAACTCTCAAGCAAGCAATAGGAGGACCAGGAAGCCCGCATGCTATCTACAGGTAGGTTTGTTTGAAACCCTTAAGACCCACTGATAATCTTGGTATAGAATGCTGAGTTTGATTGTTTGACTAACAATCCCATCCTATTGGGCTGCCCCTCTGGCAGAACACACATTCCACCAGTGCTGCCTGGTGAAAAGCAGCCATAAAGCTCACTCTGCCAGTGCATGCCAGTGGCATGATGCTGGAGCACCGGTGAGAAGGACAGAACCTTCCCATTCACGTTGCCAGACTGCTGGCTACCTGCTGGAGCAGAAGCCAGTGGAGGAGGGCAGGAGGGAGAGGGTGAAATGGGCTAAAGGAGAGGGTGAAACCAGAAAGGGATGGAGCAGAATGGGGGATGCTGTGTGTGTGTGGGGGGGGGGGGGAGATCTGATTCCCTCCAGTAGCAGCTTCTCCACCCCTTTTCTGTCCTTGGATTTGTACCAGCAAAATTGCTGGCACAGTTCCAAGGAGATCCATTTTTGGCATGGCTGCACCAGCAGGGTGTGGGGAAAGGTTAGGCTGTGAGTAAGAAAAGTGTTTCATGTGCAGAGTCCCTTTCATTTTAATGGAGAAGTCTGTATATGCAAAGAGCTCTGTGAATCAATAGCAGCACATTCCAACATAACTAAGTATGTTGGGTTATCTAGAAAATAGATATTAAATACTGGTCACAACCCAGTATTTCAGTATTTTAAAGGAGTTAAATGTGCTTAATTCTGTGGAGGAATGTGTTTATTGTGCCCAGACAAGAGTTATTTCAGTAATTTAATATTGTTCTTCCCAATCTGTTTGGAACAAAAATTATATGCTTTCGGGCCAAATACTATCCAATTTTCAAGTGCTGGTGCAGCTGTACCAGTGACGCGTGCACTGCTTTCTGTGGTGGAGAAGCAGTCACAGAGCCCTCCTCAAGGTATGAGAACATTTGTTCGCTTACCTTGGGGCTGCACCGCAGCTCCACCTGTGCTGGAAAGTGGGATAGGATTGGGCCCTTAATCAATTGTTAGCTATTCAAATATAAGAGAGGAAAGAAGACTGATTTAGCTTGGTGAATCAATTATTGAGTTATTGAGTAAATTTCATATCAAACCTACTCACAAAACCACTAGTTTTCAAAAAATGAAACTATGTATCTAAAATAATGGCAATGGTTAATTGACTCTTGCTTTTGTAGTTCTGTTTTATGCCTGAAAAATACAAAATACAGTATCTCTCTCTTTTTTTTTTTTTGATAGAATCCCCCAGATCTTACTCATTATATTTTATTTATACAACCAAGTACTTTAAATTCAGAAGAATTAAGATTTTACTTCAGCGGAAACCATACCTAACTCAGCTGATACGGGTTGATATAATGCAATTATGAATGAACTGTAAGGTTTAAGTTCATTCAGATTCCTTGATAAATTGCAAGTTTAGAAAATTTAATAAGCCCATCTAACTCCAGGGAGTATGAAATATGCATTTCTTGTTGCACATTCATTAAACCATAATAAATGCAATCAGTGGCAGTAGCCAGGCACACAGCTGATGAAACATGTTTACCAACACTTTATTCATCAAATTTAGCCTCTTTTTTATGATCACAGGTGAACATTTATGTGAATTGGTCATGACATCTTTGAAATTGTTATCTATGATTGTCCAAAGGGTCATTTGTGCAATCAAGATTTGCAGCAAGCATTGCCCAAAAGTCAGTCACCAGCCATGATTGACACTTGTGCCATAATACATTTGTACGTTGCTGTCTCCTCATTCAAAAAATAGTTTCCCTTTTATACCTGTCAAATTACCCAGATATCTTTGTAATCACATAAAGAAATTACTGCCTGAATGGAATGTTGCAATATGCCTATTACAGACATCAGTGCAAATATGCTTAGACATAATCTACTGATGCCGATTGTAGTCCAAATGCTTTCCCATTTATTTTGAACTCTGACTGACAGATCAAGTTGGCACTAGAACTTAATAAGCAAATCCCTATCAAAATGTATAAAACCTTTTTTTTCAGAATGTAAGACTCTTTATTAATTTAAATTGATTTGAGCAGGCCCATGGAATAGCCCATGAAGAAATTTCTGCACTAAAGTACCCTCTTTTGCACATCTGAGTCAAGGGTGCCCAAACCCTGGCCCAGGGACCACTTGTGGCCCTTGAGGACTCCCAATCCGGCCCGTGAGGAGCCCCCAGTCTCCAATGAGTCTCTGGCCCTCCAGAGATTTGTTGGAGCCCACACTGGCCCAATGCAACTGTTCTCAACTTGAGGGCAACTGTTTGACCTCTTACCGGAGCTATGGGACAAGGGCTCCCTCCACTGCTTGCTGTTTGTGATGCAGCAGTGGCAGCAAAGGAAAGGCCGGCCTTGCTTTGTGCAAGACCTTATAAAGGGCTACTGCAAGCTACTGCAAGACCTTCATTCATTCATATAAGTTCCATCTCTAATATATTCATTTATGTAAATTTATTCAAATTTGAAATGTAAATTAATTCTTTTTTCCTCAGCCCCTAACACAGTGTCAGAGAGATGATGTGGCCTTCCTGTCAAAAAGTTTGGACAGCCCTGATCTGAGTCATTGACAGGTAGTGGCATATGATAACTGCTACAGACAGCACCACATGGGACATGACTGCATCTTGAACACCTGCCTATGTACTATGTGTTCACTTTTCTGAGCAGTGAGAATTTCCAAGGGTACAGTAGTTCCCAGGTTCCAAAGAACTTGGAGAAGCTCTGGAGGTTTACAGTGTCTTATTGCCCAATTCTATCTGCCCCAGCGCTGTAGACTACAGCAGTGCCGAAATGGCCACCACTGTATCCCTTGGGGCTGGGGCAGATGCTGGAGTTCTCCTCAGGGAAAGGGAGCATTTGTTCCCTTACTCCAGGTAATGGCGCCACAGCTCCAATGGGTCTCATTGGATCTGTACCTGCTGTTTAGTGGGTGTAGACTCCAGGAGGCCTTGTCAGGCTGCCCGGCAAGGGAGGGGGGATAGGGTAAAGCAGCAGACTCTGTTGCCATCTCTGCCAAATCCAGAACCCCATGCTGGGCCTTCCGGCCTGACACAGGGCTTCTCAACTCTGTGCCAGCGAATTAGCCAGTGCAGTCCCATTGTGGGGCCTGCACCCTTACCCGGGGGAAGTGGATGAATGTCCCAGTGCACATAGGATGCATAGGCAGCCATTTTGGTGGTGCTGCTCCTCTGCTGCCAGGAAGCTCAGGATTGGGCTGTTAGTCTCCCATTCAAGGCATATCCTGGTCCATTAAGGATCATGAACACCTCTTTAGGGGCCTCAGTGATTCTATACATTGCCAGGTGGTACTTTGTAGAAAATGAGTTGATCCGTTAATAGTCATAATCATAATCTCAAACCCATTTCCAAATTTTATATCAGCATATGATAAGATTATCTTTCCTGACCATGACATTCAGAAAGTGAAGACCTTTGGCAATATTGTAAGGGGATTTTAATTGAATCTTTACATAATGTTGCATTTCCCTGGTACAATTAACTTTTTTTTATCAGTCAGTTCCAGAGTGGAGATGCTTGTTGTTGAGAAAGAACACAGAGGGTAAATGTATTAGACTTCTATAACTGTAATGTTCATCCATGCAATGTATAGGTGATGTTAATTTTATTGCATAGGAAGAGATATGAGTGTCAGAGGTGAAATTAAGACAATTTAATCATAATTGTCCATGTGAATGAGCACCCTGTTTTTGGTAGCAGCCAACAGCAGACACATCAACATCAGTGGTGAAAAGTTTACAAGGCAATTGTCAAGAGACCCAGTTCTTCACTGCTGAATTTCCTTGCACACTATGCAGATAAACTTTCAAACTTCTATTAAGCATTAACACTGATGTCACAACATGTCCTTTTCATTCTGACTTCTACCTGAGCTTGCAGCCAGAGAAAAATGTTTTGTTTTTGCATTCAACATTGCACGTAGAAGTCTTCTCCCTTTTGCATTAATTGCCCACTTTCCATTAAAGAAAATGTATTATTATTTTTTTTTAAAAGGAGATAAAATCCAACCACTTCTTGAGCGTACATGGTTCCTTTCCTTTGATAATAGAGCCAGGCTTATCATTTCTTGAAGTAAACATATAGTTGACTCTCCATGTCCATTGGATCATTTGCTTTTCAGGCCAAGATTTCTAATGAGGGTGCCAGTTAACCATCGCTGGGATGTGATGTGTTGTGAAGTGGATGTTACAGGAGATACAGTGGACCCAATAGCATTACATTGATGCAGACCACTCTGCATTGGTATCTGTCCAATGCTAATGACTCATTGCCATTGTCAAACTTGATTGCACTTGAAATAATGATCTGCTTGCAAAAGTTCTGACTCCTGTTATCAGGCCTCTCCTCCTCAATCTGTCTGTCTGTTATCTAGTAAAATGATCACTTATCTCAGGCCAAAATTAAATGCTGGATAAGACAGTAATATTCCCTTCTGAACTTGGAGCCACTTCACCCTTTACAGCAAAGTGAAAAGCAGATGCATGATTGGATGCAGATGCAATGCATAAACTCCCTGACAAATCTCACTGGTTTTACAGAAACTTGTTTTGCTTCAATGGAAAATTTTCTGATCTTTTCCCCCTTGGGAGACACCAGGAAATCAGCTTCACATTTGAATTTTTGGAAATTTCAGTATAAACTCTGATGCCTGTGCTAAGAGTTTTACATGACCAAAGTAACGCCATCTTAATATCAGCTCATTGTCCCTGCATTTGGGCTTGCAAATGTTGTAGGTTAAAAGCTGCAAGCCACCCCTCACCTAGTGTCTTTGTCCTAGAGATAATGGGGCCTCAGGAGCTAGTCTGCACAAACAATACTTCAGAGCAAGGGCAACCTGTGTCTGGATGCCTGTGGTTTCCTTATCTTTCCAGTACAGTCCAGCTTACTATGGTAAAGAGTGGCGGGGCAGGCCATGCGTGGGGGACTGAGCAGTGAAGGTGGAAAGTTACTGGACCCTTGTCTTCTTTGCTTTGCTAGCCGCACCTTAAGCTAAAATGTGTACAAAAAGCTGGTTGCATCCAGTTAGCTCTCTGCACATGATCTGAGGCTATTTTCTCCGTGAATCTTCCTTTGGTACCAGCAATAAACAGCTGTTCTCCACTACACCTTCCCTCGGAGTGTTTGTTTGGCTACTTGCACACCGGGAACGATTCTCACCCTGCCTTTGGGTGGTTCAAAGGCAACAACCCTATGCACGAGTGCACTCACAGTTCTGTTGACCTCTTGTGTTAAATGCATCTCCCCAAATAGGGAAATGAGTGGGTTCCAGATGCCAGTGGACCTCACAGGTGTATTAAAGATACACCTGCTCCCTTCTTGTCTGTCAACAAGCAAAAGCATGTCTTTTTGCTTGTAGTGATGAGTTTCCTGTGGTTTGGGAACTTGAATGCTTTGGTACCAACAGAGTGGTATGACAGAACAGCATTTCTATCATTTTGTATAAGATACAAAAATGATTGAAGATATTTCTATTCCTCCAGTATCACCTAACAGGAAGGACACCTCTTTTTCCATCCATTTTAGCTCCATCTAAGAGGAAATCTGAGTCTCCTAGGATAAAAAAAAAAAACGAGATTAGCAGGTAACTAGTACCATTAACCATTACACAGGGCAATTCACAGGTTGAAAGTAACTGGCACATCATCCTCCTGCATCATCCTATATGGAAGATACCATGAAGTATGAATTGGTGATTGGATATGACATATGGCACTGGTTGCCACTGAAATACCTAATTGAAAACAGGGTCACACACAACTGCAGCAAGAACTTATGAACACAAGTGACATTACTTCTCAGAAACATGGTTCTAGGCAGTTGAGCATATCTGAGAAATGCCTAGCATTTACAGCTGACATGACCTGTCTCAAACCAAGTAAGATTGTGATGCAGCAAATGGTGGAGAATAAGACAAGAGGATTTTATTACAGATTCAGTGTCTGAATTCATAAAGCTTACAGGAAACAAAACCAAAGCTGTGGGGAAGTTCTAAATATGTCATGTACTTTTTTTTAAGCACAAAGGTGTCCCAGTGCTTTGCTTTAGAATAAAATAAAAATTACCTCAATAAAGTTTACAAGGAGTGCAGTTTTCCTTTGTTGCAGATCTCACTTTCCCGTGAAGTCAAACTGTGGTAAATTCAGTTAAGATTCAATACTCACACTTTTGAATGCCTATTTTAATTCATAAAATTTTGTGGTTCAACAAGCACAAATAACAGATGCCTCTGGAGTGATAAGAAATAGCACAGTATATGCAATGAACCCAGTGATGCATAATGGAAAGCAAATATGCTGATCAGCTGCTTTTCATGAAAATTGCCAATATATTTCGAAGACGGTACAGTCACTTGCTAAATGCATAAACAAATGCACTAGATCAGTGATTCTCAAACTTCCTGGGACATTTACTCCTGGGGTAAGTCTTTGCAGGGGCAGGGGCAGCAAAGCGATCCCCAGGATTGCGCCCCTGCGGGGGGAGGGGGGTTATTTTTCAACAAACTACATGTGGTCCCAGGGTCCAGGGTACGTGGGGAGCCCAGCGCAGCACTTGCACGGCTTTCCGCGGCTTTTAAACTGTGAAAGTTCCAAGTGCAATTAAACCGGAAGTGGAATTTCTGGTTTAATTGTGCTTGGAACTTTCACTGTTTAAAAGCCACAGAGAGCCCTGCAAGGGCTGCACTGGGCTCCCCACACCCCCTGGACCCTGGGACCACATGTAGTTTGCTGAAAATTGCCCCCCTTCCCCCACAGGGGCACGATCCTGGGGATCGTTTCGCTGCTCCCCCTAAAAGAATCAGGGCATCTTTACACAAGCTGGTGGGTCGCGACCCACCAGTTTGAGAACCACTGCCCTAGATATTTACAAATCTAGGAGTTTGGAAGGATTTATTATAGAAAGTTAGAAGAACAAAACATTGCTGCCCTAATGAAATATTAACACAGACCAAACCTTGAGGTAAGATCACAGAGTTCTGGAAGTATTTCATGATAAGAATATTGGAATATAGTTTTTCATATATAGTTTTTCATACTATTTGCCTAGAAATTGTTGCATATTAGTTTTTTCAAGTAAAAATTAGAATTAAACCAACCAATCATACATTGTGAAGGTATATATGTATAGAAATGTCAAACATAATTCTTTTTTTTCACTGTAGGTAATGCGGCCTGTAAAGTGGAATTGCTTGATTCTTGATTCCATCATATATACACAGCTACTATGATTTCTTTTTTTTTGGGGGGGGGGGGGGGAATAGAACTATGTATTAAAATTAACATTTCTGGCTTCACATTATGCTGTTACAGGAGAAAGTGGATAGCTAATGCCAAATTATTTCAATTCAAGCATAGAGCTTTAACTGGGAGAGAGGCAGAAGAGAGTGCAACTCTTGCTGCTCATTTCTTAAGTTTCAGAGTGAGGCTACAGAAACGTTCTGTTTGTAGGACCCCCACAGTGAATTCAGAAGAAAGACATGTCTTGGAAGATCCTGTGAGGACTGCTTTTGCCTCACCTCATTTTCCTTTAAGGTCTGGGAGCAGAGTATTCCAGAACTACCTCTCCCCTAGCTGCTTGGGAAGCGGAATGGTGACATCATCAAGTGGAATGCTTTGATTCCCCCTTTGCCCTGCCTCTTCAAAAGGCAGGAGTCCATAGGACTGAAGAAGAAAATACAGGTATAACCTAACTATCCATGGATTCTTCACCGGCAGTTTTGTCACAACAAGATAAGAAATAAAATGGAAAACAATTCCTTTTAAAAACAGCCTTGCAGACCATTGTAATGGGGGAGAACTGGCAGCAGTCAGACAATCAATCTCTCTTTCTTCAAGCACTTAGAAAGGCTTTACTCCTAGGCAAGCGACCCATCCCTTCCCCCTGGAGCATGTGAAAATGCAAACAGACATGATCATCACCTCTGCTTTGAACTGCATTCTTTCCTGTGCTCCAAGTGATGTGAAGGGATTTCAATTGCCTCGGAGTGAAGCCTTCCTATGCACCTGGAGAGAGATTGATTGATTGTCTGCCTGCTGCCACACTTGTGCATTACAAAAGTAAGCAAGGCTATTTTTAAATTGCTGAGCAAGAGGGCATTTTTTTAAAAAAATGAATTTCCTTTAACCATTTTTGGCATCCTCGGGGGTTCTGGGAAAGGAACCCTCATGAATACCGAGACTCAATCTGTAGGACTCGCTCACTCTCATTTCTTTCTTCTTTCACACACCTACTTCTGCCTTTTGAAAAGGCTCAGAGAGTGGGAAGAAGAGGCTAGCTAGCTAGAGATTGCAGCTGAGGCTGAAGACATTGTCTGTAGTATGATGAACCAGGTAAGGAGAAAGCATGCATCAGTCAAGGATTGGGCAAGAACAAGAACACGGGGGGAAATGAGAGAGAGAGAGAGAGAGAGAGAGAGAGAGAGAGAGAGAGAGAGAGATGGCCCTGGCAGGAAGAGAGAAAAGAGGAGGAAGAGAGAAAGAAGTCATAGAAACAAAGGTAAGAACATGATTTTTTTTAAACCCACAAACCCTCTCTACCCCCCTCAAAAGAACACCAATGGCAGCAATATTTTAAAATCCTTGGAGAAAAAAGTTAAGTTGCAATACAGCTGAATAGTGAAATGACTGAGCGGATCTGCTTTGAATCATGCCTCCGCTATGAATTCACTAGATGGCCTGCCTAGACAAGCCACTGTTTCTCAGCACCAGCTGCAATACAGGATCCTTCCATATGGAGTTGTTGCAAGGATGTTGATAAAACAACGTATGTAAGGTGCTCTATGTTAGCATAGGTGGTTACACAGCTGGATTTGGGAAACTTCAGTTAAGAAAGTCACTCCAAGGCATGGAGTCATAAAGAAAGGAAATTTCTTTGTGAGAACTCCATATTTGGCTAGGGGGAGAAAGAGATCCTACATGCTTGCTCTCTAGTTGAAGGGAACTCTGGGAGAAAAAGGAGGAAGGAAAACTAGCCTAAAATTGGTAATTTGCATATGAAAGAGACATTTACCAGGGGAGGAAAATAAGCAGAAACTCTCACATCTCATCTGACTAGCTATGTTGCCTTCCCCCCCCCCCCACAGACACCACTTGCTTGTGCAGGGTTATTGCACCCCTACTGGGCCCAATTCATCCATCCTCGTAACCACCCTCCCCTTGCCCTGTTCCACCCCTCTCCACCCCTGCACCAGTTTTACCTGCTCTGGTAGGCAACCCTCCATGCTCCAGCCCCAGCAGGAAGGTTCTGGCCTTCCTGCTGGTGCTGCTAAATGTGCGCTGTTACAAAGCACTTCTGCGACAGCATGAAGGCGTGTTCACTGCCAGCAGACCACTTGTATTGGATTGGGCCAACAGTTTATATGCAATTTTCCATTTCTCAGATTAAGCAAGAAGTGTTGATGAGCAATATTCAGGAAAAGTCTCATCCTATTAAAAAGCATAATCTTCATGTGTTTTCTTCTTGATTATTCAACATGCAGATATAGCAACAAGATCTATTTTTAGATGAAAAGAATAGTTTGACACTGCTTGATGCACACATATCTTTTAAAACATTGGGGAAAAAAATTATGCTTTCTATAATGAGTTATATTATTTCTTCCTATCAATCTGTATGCTTTTATTTATTTTGCAGCACAGTGAGCCAAATATTTCAAAATATCTTGAGCTCAAAGTGCCAAGTGGAAGTGGCTCTTTGAATCACACATGCTGGAGATGCATGCAAATCCCATTTCTGTGATTAGATCGCTTCAAATGCATGATCTCGCTGTGGGCCAATATAAGATAAGTCTATCACAGTGTACACAAATATTTCTTTCATCTCACTTTTGCCTCTGATCAAACAGAATTTGCAGGACTTTAAACTAACACAAAACCCTGCAAAGGTCACCAACTCCAGAGGTGAAAGTGAGATGAGAGTGTACAACACAAGCTGTGATCCTTCTTTAAAACTGCATTCAACCCTCAGGAAAAATGATGATGATCTTTCTCCAGCTTTACTTCCCTTTTGATACATGCAAAGCACATGCTGTAAGAATCAGATGGGTTTGTACAGAGATATAGAACATGCTTTACGTACTTCTTCGTACATTCACTTTGCAGTGAAAAGTTTTTCTTAGTAAATATTAAAACAGCAATTTCATCTCTTTTTCAGCTCAGGGCACACTGACAAGGTACTAAAATTGTCAATACACAACATCAGCTTTTTGATAGTTGACAAGGCACACCATGCTGCTGGGGGGGGGGGGCTACCATGCCCCAATGGCTCTAATAATAAATTGCTCTCCTCCAAATTCCCACAGCACACCTGCAGGTCAGCCATGGCACTGCAGCGTGCCATGGCACACTGGTTGCAAATCACTGTATTAAAAGACCAGGGGTGGCCCAAACATGAAACCACCTGAAGTTTTCACATGGAGGGACCCATGTTTTCACCCATGAAGGGATCAAGAACAGACAAATACCTCACCCATCTGTCCACTACTTTCTCCAGCCTGCCACTCCAGGGGTGCTCTGATCCCCTTCTGACTTGCTGGAAGCAAGTCAGAAGCTGGAAGCAAGTTAGAAGGGGATTGCAGCAGCAACAGCAGCCTCTTTTCCCCTCTGATCCAAATTTGGGTAATTTGGAGCCCATCTGCCCTTTCTTTGTACTTATAAAGATTGCTGCATACAGCCTCCCCACTCCACCCTTCTTTTGTTTATAATGAGCACC
Organism: Tiliqua scincoides; assembly: GCF_035046505.1. Lineage (NCBI taxonomy): Eukaryota > Metazoa > Chordata > Lepidosauria > Squamata > Scincidae > Tiliqua > Tiliqua scincoides. The sequence continues at coordinate 89,250,793 of NC_089821.1, forward strand.
GGATGTTGCATTCCCAAAAAGGAAGAGGTTCAGTTCAAGGAGTTTGCACTGTATGCACTTTGTAAAAAAAAAAAGGTGTGGGGGTGGGGGAACAGAAGCACACCAGCTTGCTCATCTGTCATTTTCCATGGGAGGGTTGCCTGAGATCAGAAGTAGCAGTGGCTGGCAGATTGAGGCAGCATGGAAGCACTGCCTGTTAAAGATCTTACATGTGTGGTAAGTGTTTGACATTACATACGATTCAAATTGCACACAAAAGGACTGAGGAGCTACTGCCTTTGAACCAAGTCATGGAAAAGGATGACTTTATCCAGTCAACAGTTCTGCAACTGAGGATCAGATTGCTTCTGAATTCTTGACAACGGTGGTCTGGTGCTCGTTACCATTTTATCATCTTGAACAGGGTTGCTACAGTGGTATTTCTGGGGGGTGGTGTTGGTACGTTGGGGTATTACTTAGAGAGAGGCGAAAGGTTTAGGCACAATGTGGTCTGTGCGTTCTTTCCCTTTATTTCTGGATCTGACATGGGTGGCTGACTGAGGGTGGCGGAATTGTTCTGGAGGGAAACCATTTGATGCATGTGGTTGAATTATCATAGAGGAGTTGACATTTCTACAGGCAGTGCTGAAAAGCTATGCGAAGAGCTTCAGAAACCCGGAAATTCTTTCATGTAAACTATAGCTCTCACTGTCATTACGATGTACAGTCTGAACTCCTTTGCCCAATTTAGAATCCAGAAGATAGAGGTCTGCAGGGTGACTGGTATTTTCTCTTGGCCTCTTCTCCCATGAGCAGGCAATTATGTTGGTGCTCAGAATTTTGCCAGCACTTTCCTAACCTTTCTCAGAATGCTTTTATACACAAACAGAAGGAATCCAGGCACTTTCCCTTTTCTCCTCCATAGCACACAAAGTACTCTTCAGGTTGCAACCACAACAAAAATTGATTGCAATTTCATTTATAATCTATTTGAGCCAGCAATTCAAAATGAAACCTTGTGATTCAGACAGCTGGATCTATGGCAGCCATTTAACAACAATGCCAGCTAACACAGAACCACATAATGTTTGCAATAGATCACTGGACATTAATGAGATACCCTCTAATCCTTATTTAATTTGAATGGGAACAAATTTTGATGAAGGCACATAAAAGGAAACAGTAGCTGTGTAATGTGCATCCGTTTTATCACTGCACAGCAGTTATTCTTGGAATATAGTTCCTGTGATATATAATAAAGCTGAAAAGCCTCAGTAATTCTAAGTTGCTGATTTCCCAGTCAGGTAGTAGTTTGTTAAAGGGACAGCTCCTTAAACATCACTTCAACACGGTTCAAAACATAATTGCAGTATTTTTAAGTACTTGGATACCAGGTTTTAACACATTTTACAACAGGAGCTTAGAGTCGGTTTATATTAACAGTTAATTACATATGACAAAGCAAAAAGACCACACTAATGGTACTTCCACGTGTTCCCAAACTGTCACCTGTCAGTCCAATCTTGGGCTGATACAACAAATGGAACAGGAAAAAAAGAGACAAGTCCAAAGAAAGATGGCAACCATGTGGCACGTTGGAGATTAACAGTCCAGTCCTAACTAATTCCCGCCCCCTGCCAATGCAGACATGCCAGTGGAGGGTGTGCTGCATCCTGCATGGGGCTATCCAGCAGGCCTCCTCAAAGTAAGGGCAGATACCGCTGCCTGAACAGCCCCGCCTGACCGAGGAGTTAAGTCAGATAGAGGTGAAAAGAGAAGATGTTTCAGACCTCATTGATAAATTAAAGATCAATAAGTCACCAGGCCCTGATGGCATCCACCCAAGAGTTATTAAGGAATTGAAGAATGAAGTTGCAGATCTCTTGACTAAGGTATGCAACTTGTCCCTCAAAACAGCCACGGTGCCAGAAGATTGGAGGATAGCAAATGTCACGCCTATTTTTAAAAAGGGAAAGAGGGGGGACCCGGGAAACTATAGGCCGGTCGGCCTAACATCCATACCGGGTAAGATGGTGGAATGCCTCATCAAAGATAGGATCTCAAAACACATAGATGAACAGGCCTTGCTGAGGGAGAGTCAGCATGGCTTCTGTAAGGGTAAGTCTTGCCTCACAAACCTTATAGAATTCTTTGAAAAGGTCAATAGACATGTGGATGAGGGAGAACCCGTGGACATTATATATCTAGACTTTCAGAAGGCGTTTGACACGGTCCCTCACCAAAGGCTACTGAAAAAACTCCATAGTCAGGGAATTAGAGGACAGGTCCTCTCGTGGATTGAGAACTGGTTGGAGGCCAGGAAGCAGAGAGTAGGTGTCAATGGACAATTTTCACAATGGAGAGAGGTGAAAAGCGGTGTGCCCCAAGAATCTGTCCTGGGATCGGTGCTTTTCAACCTCTTCATAAATGACCTGGAGACAGGGTTGAGCAGTGAAGTGGCTAAGTTTGCAGACGACACCAAACTTTTCCGAGTGGTGAAGACCAGAAGTGATTGTGAGGAGCTCCAGAAGGATCTCTCCAGAATGGGCAGCAAAATGGCAGATGCGCGTCAATGTCAGTAAGTGTAAGGTCATGCACATTGGGGCAAAAAATCAAAACTTTAGATATAGGCTGATGGGTTCTGAGCTGTCTGTGACAGATCAGGAGAGAGATCTTGGGGTGGTGGTGGACAGGTCGATGAAAGTGTCGACCCAATGTGCGACGGCAGTGAAGAAGGCCAATTCTATGCTTGGGATCATTAGGAAGGGTATTGAGAACAAAACGGCTAGTATTATAATGCCGTTGTACAAATCTATGGTAAGGCCACACCTGGAGTATTGTGTCCAGTTCTGGTCGCCGCATCTCAAAAAAGACATAGTGGAAATGGAAAAGGTGCAAAAGAGAGCGACTAAGATGATTTCGGGGCTGGGGCACCTTCCTTATGACGGAAGGCTACGGTGTTTGGGCCTCTTCAGCCTAGAAAAGAGACGCCTGAGGGGGGACATGATTGAGACATACAAAATTATGCAGGGGATGGACAGAGTGGATAGGGAGATGCTCTTTACACTCTCACATAATACCAGAACCAGGGGACAGCCACTAAAATTGAGTGTTGGGCGGGTTAGGACAGACAAAAGAAAATATTTCTTTACACAGCGTGTGGTCGGTCTGTGGAACTCCTTGCCACAGGATGTGGTGACGGCATCTGGCCTGGATGCCTTTAAAAGGGGATTGGACAAGTTTCTGGAGGAAAAATCCATTATGGGTTAGAAGCCATGATGTGTATGTGCAACCTCCTGATTTTAGAAATAGGCTATGTCAGAATGCCAGATCCAAGGGAGGGCACCAGAATGCAGGTCTCTTGTTATCTGTTGTGCTCCTGAGGAGAGTCAGGGAGTAAGGAATGGGGGAAGCAATAGGGTTATGATCTTGGTGCATGCTGGTGCCACTAGGATCTGTTCCTCCTCTCATGATTCTACCTCCTGAGCACCCCCTCTCTGCCCAGACACTCTCTCTTTCCTCTCCCTCCCCCACTCTGTTCCTTCCACCACCTGCCCACAATGCCAACCTACACATACTGGTGGTGGGAGGACTGTCGGCCAGCATGCACATGCAGCTGCCAGTCATGTGCACTGGTGGCTTATCATGCACAATGTTGTAGCACCATTTCCACTGGTGGAATGCATGTTCTCCTGGCAGATAGCCCACTTATAATTGGGCTGTTTGTTCATTGCATCTGTCTTTATGGGGCTGAATTCAACCATGAGGCCTTCTACTCAAATGCCATCTTTCATTCACATGTCAAAAAGCAGACTTTGGGAGGCTCTCTGTTGGGCTTGAGTCTCTTTTGAAATCACAATGAAACATCCTTATATGAGTGTGAAAGCTTCCACACTCATTGATTTGTGTCATTTTCACTTTCTAGCTTAGTTAATTCACTATCTCTGTGTATGCTTGAGACTTATGGCATGGGCTGAAAACTGTACTGTCACCTTTTAAACATTTGGTAATACTCTTCTTGCATTTTGATTTTTTTTTTATTCCAACCAAGTTGGAAACTTGTTTTTCAACCTTCTGTTTTTCAGACAACAAAGGAAGGTGTATAACTACAGCACCTGCAAAGTTCTCCCCTTATTGGATATGGTAGGTGCACCTCTGCTAATGCACAGGTCACTTCCCCTTGCAGCACAAACAACAGAAAAGCATTGGTTCTTCACATTCTCCTATGTTGTTTGTTTGCTGCCAACTTTATAGCAAATGCAGTTTTTATACATTATCTCAGAAGGAAAGAAAGAACTCCAAAACATGTTGAAATCATACATACATCTGAGAATTATTCTTTACAACCAAGACCCTTTGTAATCTTTGTAATCACAGTACTGTGCATGCACAGTATGACGGTCCAATAAAATTTAAGAGACTGCGGAATTATCATTTTTATGGATGATTGTCAGTCATTCTATCACAGTTAGGTATTGGTTGATCTGCATGAAGCACACACAATTCACACTAAAAAATGATAATAGTTACTTCTTCTTTTACCAGACCCCACTGCCACATGCTTGGGCAGGTAGATGGGGGGGGGGGGGTAGTGCTGCAATGTACTATGTTATATTATGTACTAACAGTTTCAAGCCCAGATGTTATACTTCATTTATCATGTATATTACTGTTCTGTCTCCCACTGCCTTTCTGTGATGACAACACTTGAATGACTGAGCTTCCTTTCCCTACTGAATATAGATATCCTATTGACAATTTAAACTGGAAAACAGACTCCACATGCACTGGATTTTTGCTGCACTGGTAGTGTGGCACTGAGCCACCCACCTATACATATGTTGGATCATAAAAGAAAGGCGCACCACTGTCATGTGCTTTGGGGACACAGGAGCAAATGATCAGAAGTGCCACACATGACAGTGGCAATGGAAAAGGTACGGTGGTGGCAGGGGCAGTTTGGAGGTGGTTTAAAGAGGATCAGAATGGGGAGCAGACACAGTTCAAGGGCAGTAGTGGGAGGATCTTGGCAACAGCAGCACATGCTAAAATCCTACCTCTGTTTTCCCAGCCTGACATGTTCCCTTACTCCCCTCAGATCTACCTCAGTTACATAGCTGGCATAGGTCCAAGGAAATCCACTGGAGACAAGGTGGCCTCCAGAGAGGTAAATAAAGATTTTTACTTACCTCTTTTGGGCCCTCCTGTCACCCCTCCCCCACCATAGCATGCAACACAGGCTCTGTCAAGGGCACTGCATGCTGTGTGATAGCAGGGGACAGGATTGTGCTGAAAGTAATCCTTCAGGCCTCTCTAATTACAGACATCTCAGCAAGCAACCCCACACTATTTAAAATTGTCAACCGAGTAGTCCGAGTAATAGATCCACAGTCAGATAATCAAGAAATGACCTTTTACTTTTGATTAAACAGTTCAGACAGCTAAGAGTTCAAGGAACATTAACTTCAAGCAGAAAGAATAATAATGATATGATGTGATGAGGGCTAAATATCTTCATAAACCTGTGATTTAAAATTAAATTAAAACTGGAGTTAAGCCCTAGTATACCCTATTATACTGAAGTATCAGTAATTTTGCCATAAAACATAACATTGCTGTTTGTCAGTTATCTACAAAGTGACAAATTAAAAGGCTGAACCTCTGTCTCTCTCTTCCTCTGTGTATGTGTGTCTGCACATTTGTGTCTGCGTATAAGAAGAGGAACTAGGCTCTTGTCAGAAAAGAAGTGCAATTTCAATCATTTATGCATTATATCTCCTTTCTGGAGGAAGGAGATTTCACCAAGATTGCAACAGACCGGGCTGGACTACAACAATTTTGTGCCCTTGACAAGTGTTCAGAATCTACAGTTCATGCACAATACTGTGGCTAAGCTGCTACTATTGGGAGTCCATTATTGAGAGCATATCATTTCAAATGTGTTCAATCTATATTTGCTACTCATTGGTTTCTGGGCCTAGTTCAAGCTCCTAGTGTGCAACCCTTTAAAAAATATTTTGAGATTGGAGTACCAATAGGCTTGCCTTACTCCATATGTGCCTGCTCACTCATTGAGGTCATCAGGCCTTTCTCCAAGTTCTACAGCCATCTTAAATTAGTTTAGTGCGTACTTCAGACAGGACATTCTTCATTGCTGTACTCAGGTTGCACAGCTCACATCCCTGGGTGGCCTACTCAGAGGCAGCTAAATTCTACTGGGCTGCTTCACTGGGGGAGCTTGCATTACACCAGCAGGAGGAGGAAAATGCCAGCAGAATATCACTTTAGCTGGTGAGCACTGTGACAGAGCTGACTGCCCTGGAGGCCAACTGCCTTGGAGGCTTTTTGTCGAAGGAGGACAGTGCATTTATTTGTTTGATTTGTATGCCATTTTTTAAAATAACACATCTCAAATTGCTAACAATATCCATTTAATAATAATATGTGTTGCTAGTGTAATGAAGTTTTACTGCCATGCATGATGGCATTCATAGGTTATAAATCTGTTACTGACTACAACTGCATGGGAATTAAACAGCTACTGGTGAGTACTACATTAATAATAACCTGGAAAAAAAATGCTGTTACATCAGCAGTCACATGTATTGCATCAGTTATTTGCAAGGTTCAAGATTATAACAGTGAACATAACATGCAGGATCCAAAAAACAGATGGCTTGTATTACGTTCAAAGAATTGATTTTTTGTTGTTGTTAATCACTAGCTTTTTGCCTGTAAATGACATGGGAACGTTATACACCTTGACGCTGAATCCAATTGTTTCATACGTAGCTGGAGTCCATACCTGAACATCTCCTCAGTGAATAAACAGTCAGCATTATCAACTCTGACAGCACTGATCAAACCCATCAGTAAGATTCACATGACACAAGATGAGTGGAGAGTCAACAGAACAGGCAGTGATGATAATCTGCTCAACGTGCCAAACAGAACTGTTTTGGAACTGACCTTTGTTCAGCATTTATGTGCACAGCCTCAGTCTAACCAACACACACCAACTGCAGTTGTGTGTGTGTTACCTTTCTGCATGCATGGTGTCTAATATGGAATATTCACACAAAGAAGCCTGAATACACTTAGGAACAAAAAATGTTCATAGGTTTACAATCTAGAAAAAACAAGTGTTATGACATTTTATATCTTGGATCAAACCTTCACAATCTGCTTTTAATGTCTTTAGCTGTTTGGGGTGTCCTATTCTGAACATCAAAGCCAGATTTAAATGCTCTAAAGCATTTGTTCTCAAACTTTTCCAGCTGGTAGTTCCCCGTTCCTTGTACCCATTGGCCACAGCTCCCCATTACAACACCTCACCTCAGTTACCCCCAAGATGGGGATGAAGGTGTTATAATTATACACTACAAACCAACTAACATCTGCCAGCACTCTGAGGCTGCAACCCTAACCACACTTACCTGAGAGTAAGCCCCACTGAACAAAATAGGACTTACTTCTGAGTAGACCTGGTTAGGATTGTGCCCTGAGTTTGTTAGCAGCACACCTGGAGGGTTTTGGAAAGGGAGGGGGGAAGTGATGAATTTGCTGGGGGAGATGAAGACTTTGTTTTGTGTGTATCTGCTAATTGCAAACTGATGCAAACTGAGACCCAGAGGCTGTTTGGCTGCAATCCTAACCTCACTTTCCTGGGACACACAATAGAACACAATAGAACTTACTTCTGAGTAGACCTAGCTAGGATTGTGCCTTTTGTCTTATAATAGCAGCCAACAGAGTACAGCCCCCCCCCCCACACACACACACAAAAAGGAGGCAGGAGGAAAAGGGGGGATGGCTGAAAAGGAATGTGTATTTTTATTTTTAATCAATTTTTTGAGACAAAGCCATCAAGAGCGGCTTTTTTTTCTTTTTTGAAGGGGGAGGAAAAAGAGAAAGGTGAAGATCCTTGGTTAAGCTGACACAGACCCCAAGCCTATGCAGGTCTACTCAGAAGTAAGTCCCATTTGAGTCAAATGGGCTTACTCCCAGGAAAGTGTGGAAAGGATTGCAGCCACACAGAGCAAGATAACAACTCACCCCAAAGTAGATGGTGGCTGCTCACACACATACACCCCAACATGCAGATGCCACCCCATTCCCCCCAGGCAAGATGGAGGAATGTAGGCTGGGGCACTTGGACACCCCCCCCCCCAAAAAAAGAGCAGGCTGGCTCCTTCCTTCCTAAGCAGAGGAAAGCGCTGCACTGCCTGGACTTACTCTTCCCTCCCAGTTTGAAGCCTGCCAGGAGGGCACCCTGTGCTGATGAGATGTGGCACCTTTGCCACTACCCAGCCAGCCTTCTCTCCCACCGCCCCCCACCCTGTTTCACAGGCCTTCCCCACCTCCTGCTGCCCCACCCACCTCATTCACAGTTGCAGAAAAGCAGCAAGTCAGCAGGCAGCACATGCAGACGAGCAGAGCAGCCTCGCCTGGCCTTCCCCCCCCCATGCCTGGAGGCTAGCCACGCCTCACTAGGGAGGCGGGACACACAGATTGAATACCTCAGCTTTAGGCCCATATCCTAACCAACTTTCTAGCTCTGACATAGCTGTGCCAATGGGGCACGTGCTGTATCCTGCAGTTGCGGGGCAGTCAAAGAGGCCTCCTTAAGGTAAGGGAATGTTTGTTCCCTTACCTTGGAGAAGCATTGCCCTTACCTTGGTGCTGGAAAGTTGATTAGGATTGTGCCCTTAAAATAATAAAGAATTTATCTCGTGGATCAGACAAAAGGCCTTTCTAGCCTGGCATTCTGTTTTCCACAATGACCAACCAGCTGCCTCTGGGAAGCTGACAAGCAGACAATAAATGAAGGCGTCCCCCTTCTTGTTGTTACTCCCCTGCAACTGACCTTCAGAGACATACTGCCTCTGCATCTGGGGGCAGTAGATTTGTAGATTAGTAGACACTGATAGGCAGGGCCTATGAGAGGAATTTTAGCAGGGGGTACAAAGTTTCTTCTGGGCCCCTTCCCAAAGTAGAAGGGAGGCAATGGGGGCAGGCAGAACAGGGGGGGAATAGGCAGGGGAGGGTGCTGACAGCCACAATAGTCTTTGGAGCTCAGGTCTACTAGGCTTCTTGAGGCAGTGTCCAGGTCTACCCGACCATGCGGCTTTAACAGCTAGATAAAGTAATATGGAAAACCAAACACACTCCTAAGTCTCTCTAAAATTTTTGAAATATAGAAAATGGATTGCAGAATATTAGCATTATTGTATTTAGGCTCACACTAGAATGCATCAAAATGAACTTCTGGAGCAGCTGTAGCCCCACAGCTGGGTCCCTGAGCTTCTATACACTCCTCCACGGTTATGGGATCCACAATCCAAAGAGCTACTATAGCAGGCAAGTTTCCCCCCAGATTTGACACTGTGTTAAGGAGAGTCATGTATGATTTCCTGGACCTGGTGTGTATGAATTGCAGCGGCCGTTGCCACTGTATGCCCTTGGTTATGATCCAGCAGCATACGCTGGCAGTTAGTTCAGGTAAGACAGGAAAATGTCAGGTCCTAGGAACTTTCTGTGCCCCCTCCTTTGGCTCCTGGGCCCCCTTTCTGATCCTGGGCCTGGGTACAAATTACCCCCTTTACCCCACTCTCCTAGGCCCTGCTGATAGGCTTGTCCTCTATGAAGTAAACAAGCAAGCCCACCAAGGCAAATGCAGCCCTGTGTTGGAGCAGTCTAGAAGAAGCTTGAGAAACCTGCTGTATGCTCGGATAGTACTCTTCAGCTTGGGCGTTGGAAACTCAATGAGGTTGCAATGCCTCAGTTGTGGGGTTGTGGCAACTTACAGGAATGAAAACGTTTGAAGACCACTGGACTAGAGCAACTTTAGGTAAAGGGGAAGGCATCTGGTCTACTTGTTCACGTACTAAGAGATTGTGTCCCAGTCTTTCTCAGATTCTTAACAATTGCACCAAACGCACTTTCACTATTGCCAGGCTTCATGGCAACTTTTTCTGCTTTCTCTCTCTCTCTCTCTCATAAGAATATTTGGTTATAGTGAACAGTGCTGGGAGGGCATTATGGGGGTAGAGAATGGGTGGCAATGGGGTAGTGGTGGATAGGATCCTGGGGGTGCGGGATTAATGGTGGGGTCCCTCATTCATTCATTCATTCATATACTGGGGTCGTAGCATGAAGACCACTGTGCTAGGACAATGAAGGGAAAGTGTCAAGCACCTTGTAGAGCACAATAAATGGTTGGTGATTCACACTCCATTTGATAAATCAGAAGTTATGAAGGTTCGTATTCGGAAGTCCAGTACAAATCTCAACACTGCAAAACATCTGAATATCCCCCCATTCAACTTAACATGTATGCCCAAACAGGGCCTAGGAGAGGGGGGTAAACAAGGTAATTTGTACCCGAACCCAGGGTCAGAAAGGAGGCTCAAGAGTCAAAGGGGGGGGGGCCAGAAATTTCCTGAGTTCTTTCATTTTCCAATCTCACCCAGGCTTACTGCCCATGCAGGATGCTGGGGGCATTACTGTGGGCACATGGCAATGACTACTGCCGTAAGCCATACAGACCAGGCCCAGGAATGCATACATTCCTTAACAGTGTCACATCTGGGAGGAAACAGACCTGCTACAGTCATGCTTTGGATTGTGGATTTGCGTCCCATGAAGGAGTGTAGAAGACTACAGGAGTGTACAGGAGCTCAGTGATACAGCTACAGAATTCTGCTGCAGAATTCAGTTCAGGTGTACACAGGACACTTACCATTCTAGTGTGAGCCTAAGTACAATGATACTAATTCCTGCAATAATTTTCTATATTTGAAAGATTTTAGAGAGGAGTGTGTTTGGTTTTCTGTATTTCTGTATTGAGCTGCCAATGCTAGGCAGGCAGGTAGATCTGAGCTATGCATTGGGAAGACTGGTAGAGCTGGGCTGCAAAGACTATTCTGGCTGTTGCCACTTCCCTTTTGCCTATTTTGTCCCCAATCTGCCCATCACCATTGTCACCCCCCACAGTCTGTTTCACCCGCTCCGTCTTTGGGAAGAGGCCCAAAAGAAACTTTGTCCCCCTGGTAAAATTTCTCTCAGAAGTCCTACTCCCAAATATGTTCATATGTTGTGTGAATCAGTTTACCCAAGGGGCTGGAAATGTTATCAAGGATTATTTAACAATGCTCATTTTATTATTGCACTATGGTGTTACTTAACATTAAAAGCAGCATCCTTTATTGTCAGAATTACACACAGTGGAAACATATACAGTAGTTCTAATCAGATCCACACTCAATGCTGTAATCTTTTAGAGCTGATAGGAAGTGTCTGTTTAGCCTCACACAAGATACATTGTTAAGAGTGGATTCAGTGTCTAATCCAACACATGCTGCATTGAAAATATAGCCCAAAGTGTTTCTTATTATCAGCTGTCATTTTGTTGTTCCCCTAGGAGGTCTTCATTATCCGATTTTACTGTGGTAGGCTACTGATAATGAGAAAAATAAATAGAAGTCAAGATAAAGAACACACAGGGAATGAACTTGCAAGGAAAGGATGATGCATGTTGACCATCACAAAGGCAGTAATCTGAATGGTTTGCAGACTGAAATGATATTTCCTGTGGAGCATGTTGTTGTTGGCAACCTTCAGTCTCAAAAGACTATGGTATTGCGCTCTGAAAGGTGGTTCTGGAACAGCGTCTAGTGTGGCTGAAAAGGCCGATTCGGGAGTGACATTCCCTTCCACACTGGGAGCAAGTGCAGTCTGTCCCTGGTCTGTCTCCCTGGCTATGGGCCTTCCTTCTTTGCCTCTTAGCCTCAGACTGTTGGCCAAGTGTCTCTCCAAACTGGGAAAGGCCATGCTGCACAGCCTGCCTCCAAGCGGGCCGCTCAGAGGCCGGGGTTTCCCACTTGTTGAGGCCCACTCCTAAGGCCTTCAGATCCCTCTTGCAGATGTCCTTGTATCGCAGCTGTGGTCTACCTGTAGGGCGCTTTCCTTGCACGAGTTCACCATAGAGGAGATCCCTTGGGATCCGGCCATCATCCATTCTCATGACATGACTGAGCCAACGCAGGTGTCTCTGTTTCAGCAGTGCATACATGCTAGGGATTCCAGCACGTTCCAGGACTGTGTTGTTTGGAACTTTGTCCTGCCAGGTAATGCCGAGAATGCGTCGGAGGCAGCATATGGAGCATATGTGCATTAAATGTGCATATGTGCACCTGTGGAGCATATGTGCATTAAATCAATCACCAGAGCATGTTTCAGGTGGCACAGACTAACCTGAGTGTGAGAATTTCTCATCTTCCTTCTCTATCCATCACTTGCACTTGTAACTATGAGTAGATTGAGATTGCTGTGGAATGCTGTTCCTCTGCCTTGCATTTAGCTTTGGGACAGAGGCAAGACAAACTCTCCACTGATTGATGAGTGCAGACTGAATCTGCAGGCATTGGTAGGTATTGGCAAACATCAAACACTAAGATGATGGTGAGTTTAGGCCCTTTTATTCTCCTGTTGGCAATACAAGGTGTGGACAGCCAGGGACAGTGTGATGGGAATCAAAGTCCCAGCAGACTGGGATTTGGAACTGCAGTGCAGATATTGAGCAAAGCAAACACAGGTGCAGTCAGAAATAGGAATAAGGAGGAGAGAGATTCGGAAACAGGCTATCAAGCTGGAAAGAACAGGGAAAGCACCTGGAGAACTTTACAGACAAGATCAGATTCTGGCTATTGTTGCCCAGTCAATGATCCAATAAAAGAGAAACAGCCAATCTGAATAGTGGAGCTATATTGAAATTGGAGTGTTTTCAGTCATTTTTCTATATGCCAGGAGACTTGCCATAAGGGGTTCTTACTGCTGGCACTTGTCTATATTGATTCACTGGAATTATTTTTCATCCTCTTTTCCAGCTATGCCCACAACACATTTTATAAAGTATGAAACACATTTTTATATTACAGGGGTGGCCAAACTTGCTTAACATTAAGAGCCGCATACGATAAACTTCAAATGTTTGAGTGCCGCAACATAAAAAGAAGTATTTAAATTCTTAATTTAATCATCAAGAACATTAAATTTACATTTTAATCCAGTGGACTCTCAGGTTATACCTGGTAAATAATTATAAAACTTGAAAATTTCTTATTTATCTTTTATATTAATTGTGATGGAAAAAAGGAGTTCTAAGAGCCACACATTATGTCAAAGAGCCGCAAGCTGTGGTTTGGCCATCCATGTTATATTAATTAATAAGCACAAGTTAAAATATTTAAAAAAATAAATCCATATGTTTTATTTTAAATGAGAAAACCACAACATAAAACACTTGGGGCTCTAGACTCCCCTTCCTAGTAAATAGTACTAGCATTAAACTCTACACAGCTCCATTGACACTTCACAGATATGAACTTCACAGATATGACACATGCCAAACTTCTCTGTCCTCTATTCCGCTAATACTATCCCATTCATAAACAGGTCAGTACATATTCTACATTTTAGGTCTGCAAAGAGGAACCCAATTTCCTATGAGTCATACATTTCATTAGTTAAACCACTGATGCCCAAATTTTTCAACTGGTGTCTCCCTTGACTTCCTGGGCCATTGGCTGCAGCTCTCCATTAGGGCTACAATCCTATACATTGTAAAGGGTGGTACGCTTTTCATGCAGATTCCACAGCTCCCCTGGCTGGTTTCCGTGGCTCCCTGGGGAGCCACAGCTAACAGTTGGGAAACAGTGGCTTAAATATTTGAATTGAAAGTTAAGATTCCAGTAATCTAAAAAGGAAAACTTAAAGCTACGTGCATTAAAAATTCATTAAAACAACAGTGCTTGTGAGATATCACCAACTGTGAAAGGGTTTAGGAAGGAAAGCTGATGTCAGCCTACCTTCATTAGTAGTGGGAATAGCGGTCCTACATTTTAAAATAATGCATACAGATAGAAGACTTACAACTTAGAGAGTGAGCTAGGTGAGGATCATTCATCTTCATGTGCTTTCACTCTACATGCAGGGTTTAAAAAAAAATAAAAGTGAAAAAACTAATTTGAAGAACAGGCACCCACTTGCATTCTGAAATAGTGCCATGTGGAAAGAGCTGTTGTGATTTTGCTGAACACAAGGCACAGCTTTTAATTGTTTCATCTCATAATTTTTTTACTGGGTATGCATAGAGTCACATCACCTCAATCCCTCTTCTCACTTGTTTCCTCTGGTTCTGTTTTTTTTTTTTTAATGTGCTGTGTTTAATGCAAGTTCGCTGTTGCTCCTGGAGTGAAGTATTAACAGGCTTGAAAGCTCAGATCTCTCCTTCATTACATGCAGAAAGGAGGTGGAGCTTTTAAAAAAGAAGTGATATTTCAGCCCAGTGGGGAATCAGTGGCCTGAGGACAGTGAAAAACATGTATTTATAGTTGATAGTAGAGAAGTCTCCAATAGTAGGAAGTGTGTGTTTTTCATTATAGCTTGTTTTCCCAGCAGATATCTCTGTGGGGGCAAAAGAATGCCATGGAATGAATAGGACCCATCAATAACCCCAAGAAAACATATTTGTAAGGACTTCAAGGCAGGCTTTACTTGGCAAGGACCGAGACAGAAAATCCCATCAGAAAAAAGGGTAATATTAAGCAAGCACTGTGAACCGAGTGGTCTTCGGATTCAATTACAGAACTGCTTAGTTTTGTTTCCTTGGAAATTTAAGAGCTGGAAAAGTCCAGAAGGTAATCAAAGTCCTTTCCTTACTCCAGTGGAAGCTAAAGAACTCCAAAGGCACATTTAAATGGTGAGAGAAGCTCTAATGACTTTTCTATTGGTTTGCATATCTTGACAAATCACTCATAAAGTAAGTAGCCAGGGCCAGCCCAAGACCTCCTGATGTCTGAAGCAGCATGCCAAATGCTGCTCCCCTTTCCTGATAATATGCCAGCCTCTGCTCCTCTCTCTCTCTCTCTCTCTCTCTGTCTCTCACTTTCTAACTCAGCATTTTTTTCCCCCTCTACATTTTCTCTTCCTCCCTGTCCACTTCTTCATTTTCCAAACCAGGGAGTGGAAGGAGGGGAAGGAGCAGTGGAGGCAAGTAAGGAGACAAATGCATGCCCCCCCCAATCAGCTGCCTGAAGCAACTGCTTCAGTTGGTGGCCCTGTAAGTCATCATAGCATTTTTTAAGTGAAATTAAGAGGAGGATGTGAGTGTGGAATCTCAGGATCCACGACTGCCAAGGCACCTTTGGCTTAGCCCTAAATGGTGCCACTTCACATCCAGGATCTGATGATCCATTTTCCCATCCACAACCAAACAGCTTTTATTGAGATATTAAAATGTGTAATGGCTTGGTAGGACATTAGCAGGTAACCCCTGCTAACTGGGTAAGAGGCACTTTTTCAAGTGGGTGCTTCTTTTTTTTTTAGCAGGGGGAGAGTAACTGGCCCACCTCACCCCAGCAGTGTCTGTTCTAGTGGCTGTCTGCTGGCGTTCTTTTGCATCTTTTAGATTGTTAGCCCTTTAGGGACAGGGAGCCATTAGTTGTTTGATTTTTCTGTGTAAACCACTTTGTGAACTTTTAGTTGAAAAGCGGTATATAAATACTGTTAATAATAATAATAATAATAATAATAATAATAATAATAATAATAATAATAATAATAATAATAATAATAGGCAAAGGGCATTATTTCAGTCCAAACAGCCAGCACAGAAAGTCAGGGCAGGTTTGGAGACTGAAAAGAAAGAGTAGGTGGGTGGAAAGCAACAAGAGAAATATTTAAGAGCTAGGGAAAGGGGGAAAGGTGCTAGTTAATAAATGCTCTGGCATAACAACGAAGTGTTATTGGACAAAAATTTTAAAAACACAGCACATCCTGGAGATCTAGAAACACAATAAACTCTAATCTGCTCTTTTTCTTTTTAATAGTGTGGTCTCTTTTTGGTCAATCAATGGCATTCTTTCGCACAGAAATGGCATTAAGAGCCTGACCCTATCTTTTCCCCCCTTCCCCATTGGTTCAGATGTGACAAAAGTAGCTATGCTGTATTCAGTTGTGGGGGGAGGGAGACAAGAGGTTTCAGGGGATTTAAATCCCTTACACTTCTGTAAGCCTCTAGACCAGGGGTCTCCAAACATTTTGGCCAGAGGGCCACATCAAATATCTGGCGTGGTGTGGAAGGTCGGAAAAAAATTTAAATATAAAATTTAAATAAATAAATTAGAGATGGAACTTAGATGAGTGAATAAATGAATGAATGGGCTCATTCATTCAACCTCTCTGGCCCTCAGAACGCCCTCCAGACACAATCAGAGCACAGTTCTGGTCATGTTCAGTTGAGCGGGCCAGAGGCTTTCAGGGGACAAGAGGTTGGCCACGGACTGGAAAGAGGCTTGCTGCGGGCTGCATCTGGCCCCCTGGCTGGGGTTTGGAGACCCCTACTCTAAATTCGCAATAGGTCTCCTTATACCTGTGCTAGTGATTTCGCTAAAGAAAAAGGGGGGTGGGAAGGTTATAGGAAAGGGGGATAGGATCTGGCATGTGCCACTTCTACAGGATCCACCCCTTCCACAGCCTCCCCATCCCCTCTTGCCTATCCCACTGAAGTGCCTGGTCCAGTGGGTGGCAGGAGAGCCTATGACAGGGGTCCCAGCGACTGCGTGCGCTGCTAGAAAGAACGTTCTGGTGCTTTTACAGCAGTTTGCGCTGGTAGAATACTTGTTCTGCCATTGCTAAAGTGCTGTAAGTTAATTATGGTATATGAATATAGACTGCACAACTTGTAACCAGCAAGCTCCCTGCTGGTAACTGGCAATATACTATACCTTGCCAAGTGATTAACAATGACCCCATCTTTCTCCTCCCCCACTAAAATAGCACACAGGAGCTGTGATCAGGATCAAAACCATGGTAGAGGTGAAGTGCTTATAACCTCTGCTTCCATCATGATTTCACTGAGACCCTCCCCTTTCTATTTAAAAAGAAGTTAAACTCCCATCCAAGGAAGTTGCATGGTTTGGGACTAGTTTGGCCCTTTGCAAACACCATTTTGTTACACTTCACTTCTAATCTCTAAATGGTTTACAGATTGTGGGATTTCTCCATAATTTCATCATGCTCAGGCACTGAATCCCACACCATCATATGTGAACCTGTTTTTTCCTCTAAACACCTTTGTTAGAATAATTGATATGCCAAATATTACTTACTATACTTATCATTAACATTGCATATATTACTTGCTATAGAGTACAAGCAAAATACAAGCAAGAATGTTCCAGTCCCACCTATTCTATTTTTCTTATAGAAATAGTCCCATATTTATTCATGCATATTTAAATACAGAGAAAAACAAAATGCAAAACACAGGTAAGCTTATTATTTACAAAAGCATCCTGAGCTTAAATACAGACACTTTAACTGCTACCTGTAAATTATTTTAGAAACTTATTGACATGTGTGAATCAGGCCTTGGGGCTGATCTTAAAGACGTTCAGCTAACTGTGTGATAAATTGGTTTCAAAAATATGCCATAATGCAGGTGATTAAAAGGGATTTCAGACAAACTAGTTTATTTTGGCAGGTAAATCAGATTTGTCCTTAGAAATGCAGTTTACTCTGCTTCTCATTTCAATGAGCATTTGCACAATGTTTCTATAATCAGCTGCATTGTTTACTTTCTCCAATCTTAATTACTTAGTGCACTCTACAAACTAATTCAGATCCAAGGTTCCAATAAAACCAATTTAAATGATAGCATGCTAACAGATCTGAGAGCTGCCATCACAAAATTTCTGCATGAGGACTTGATTGTCAAAATGCCGGTACCACAAACATACATGAAAATCAAATGCATACATGAAAATAAATCAAGTCAATGAAAAGAATTTGCAGTTGTACTGAATTGGAAGAGTTCAATGGAAGAATTAAGCACATACTTGAACCTCCGCTACAAAAAACAACAAAATGCTTCATCTTGGCAGAACTGTGTCCAATGTATTATGAAGTTCACCAAAAGCTTTGTTTTCCTCTCAGTGGCTGATACTAAACAATCTGCACTCAGGAAACATGTGCCATAGAGGCAGTGAAATTGAGCATATTCTCATTGAATTTTAAACTATATTAGCTACAGAGGCATGACAAAGACTCAGTGGACAACATGGTTGCCCTTTACAAATGTAGCTTATGTATAATAGAAAGGCAGTGTGTGACAATGGAAACATTTTATTACAGTCTATTGAACTGAGAAAATGTTACAAGACTGCCTCTTAGCATCCTCAGTCATTTGTTGCCCACCTCTGCTAAAAGTGCCGTTTCTCACGTCATAGCCATAGTGAAATTTCCTAAAGTCAATTAAAAGACTTTCTTAGAAATGTGATGTCACTGAAAGTAAAAGCACCGCCCGGGCAAAGAAAAGATTAAAAGCACCACGAGGTATTAAAGGCACCATCTGCCATAACTTGAATTGTCAGCAAACACAGAGTTCAAATTGATGGGCATATTACTGCCTAACATAGTTGACCAGTTAAAAAGCATAATTATAATTAGATATTCATTGTTGGGTTTTATGGCTTGTACGGACAAATGAGCATAGACTCAATTAACTAACTACAAACTCAATGGAAAATGTTTCTCAAGCTAATGTGTTTGGAACTTAAAATTACTGTTAACCAGCAATGAGCAATCTTTTTGCATACTCCTCTGAAGAGGAGCTTGGGTTAAAAATTCTCACTATTGCACCTAATTAATGAACAAATATTTATGGGGAACTAACGCATTTTCACTGTGCTTTTTCTAATTTAATATTGTGGGTTTATTTATTTCATATATGCATAAATCTCCACTACTCCATTCATAAATGCAGTAACATATGCATACAGAATATACACAGTCTATGCATACACAAAAATGTACAAACTCTCATGTATTTCTATATATGTTTTCCTGCTGCTCTTCCACTGTTTGGTTTATAGGAGATTGCCTAGTCAGTGCCATGTTGGTCTCAAAAAATAAGACACACGGAAGACAATCAAGAAGAATGCATGCAGAGAAAGAGCTAGACAGAGGGAGGGAGGGAGGGAGGGAGAGCGCTGTTTCTCTTTTCACCAATTTCTGGATTTCTTTTTCCACTGCTGTAACTAGGGTTTGCATCACCTGGTGCTGGAGGCCAGTGCGTCACTCCATGATGGACCTCCTCCCATGCAGTGGGCGGGACAATGCCCCTAGTGGTAGGTGTGGAAAGGAGTTTTTAAACTTATTTGGGGTTTTCTAGGTCTCTTTGGATGGTCTAGGGAGCCTGCAATCCCCTCTGCAGCCCTCACCACACCTCCAAAGTACAGTAAAAAGGAAAAACAAAAACACTTCCGGTTTCACAGCGAAAAGAAGAAGGGCTTTTTTAGCACTTTGGAGATGCAAGAAGGGCTGGAGGGGGCGTCATAGGCTCCTTGGTCCATCTGGAGAGCCATAACAACCACCAGGTAAATTTTAAAAACCCCTCTCTTTGGCATCAGCTCGATCTTAGCAATTGCATTGCTGACTTTGCCCCTCGGTCTTCGCCTCTCGCTAAAAAAAGCACTTACCCCAGTTCCCAAACTCCCAGAGAGTACAGAAACAGCTGGCATATGCCATATACCAAGCACTCCTCAGTTAACAGACTTGCTCCAGTGATAAAATAGTCTTTTCAGTATGCACAGTAAAGTATCCTAAGGTCTATTCAGAAGTATGTTTTGCTGTGCTCAAAGAAAGTTACTCCCAAGTAAATGTGTATAAGTGTGAATAATTAGCACAAAGTCAACTTTGAAGAAAAAATAGTCTATCATGTACCAATACTATATACACACTTGTTTGGGACTATGTTCATTTAAAGTCAATGAGGCTGACTTCTGAAAAGACATGCACAGTGCAATTCCAAACATGCCTACTCTGAAATAAGCAGAGATGGGCATGTCCTAACGCAGTGGTTTTCAGACTGGGGCGTTGCGATGCCCCAGCCTGAAGGCTCTTTCCCCTTAAGGGGCGGGAACAGAGATAGGCAGGGAGGAGACAGCGACGTGATCCCCTGGATTGCGCCGCTCAGGAGGGCTGCAGGGACTGGGATGCACTCACCAGTCCCTGCAGCAGCCTGTCGGGAGTGTGGGGAGCCCTGCGCGAGTGCCTGCAGGGCTCTCCAGCCTGCAGAAAGTGAAAGTAGAGCTATCACGTTCCACTTCTGATTTTGCGGAAGAGAAGTGTGATCGCTCCACTTTCACATTTGTCAAGCTGTGGAACCCTGCAGGCGCTCGCGCAGGGCTCCCCGCACAATCCGATAGGCTGCTGCAGGGAGTGGTGAGTGCATCCCAGTCCCTGAAGCCCTTCTGAGCAGTGTGATCCTGGGGATCATGTCGCTGCCTTCCTCTGCCCCTGCTGACTCCCCCCCCCGCCCCCACAAGGAATTACAGCAGTGCAAACTCTCCAAAAGAGTTTGAAAACCGCTGTCCTAGTGGATGGACTTTCTGAGTCACACAGAGCATTTTGGAGATTCTAAAAGACTCAAGTTCCATGTCTTTTCTGTAAAAAGTCAGCCACAGCTTCACAGAAAAAAATGGAGCTGCTGCCAGTGTGTGTGTTTGTGTTGGAATTCTCTTTAAACTCTCCCCCGATGTCCACTGATGTCCCTCCCCTGATCAGTAAACAAAAGCCATGCTGTTCAAGTGAAGGCAGCAGTGCAGACCTCACCAATTCGTTCCTTCTGGATGATCCCCAGCCGCGACAAAACCCACTCCCTTCATATCACAGGCACAGGTAGACCTACAGGGAGGGCACATCCCAGATTGGCAAGGCGGGAAGGGACAGGGCAGCGCGAGCAAGCGAGCGAGGAAACAGAAGCAGCTGAGTGCAGGCAGAAGGGTCACTTACCTGCAGCAGTTGGGAGGCCACCTCCTTTGCAGCTCTGCTCAGAACTCCAAGTCACATTGCACCACAACAAAATCAGGACTCATCCTCCATCCAATGGATATCCAGGGGACAAGAAGAAGCATCTCCCTCCCCCGTGTTCTGGACACATGAAGCACTTTCTGCAATTAGTTACTTCTGCAACCCAATACCCTTAAAGGCAAACCAGAAAAATTTAACTGTTTCCCTCCACCCCCATCCCCTGTATCTGTCTCCTGACTGAACATAACATACCCTGCTGCTGGTTGCTGCTGCTTGCACAGATCTTAATGCCTGGCTTCCAGATCACTGTATGAGGTCTTTAGGGTGACACAGAAGCCATGCAACATCAGAGTATGCAAGTAGCACCCCCAAGCTGTGTTTGGGCAACTCAAGTCGTTCTATCCATGGTGACTTCTGAGTCAGTAACCACAGACTCAAGTCTTTGCCCAAGTCTTTGACATGTGTGACTGCATGATCAGCGAAAAATGTGTGTTTTCGTGACTCTAACTCAAGTGATTTAACTCGAGTTTCCATGTCTGGAAGTCCCACTGTGCTCACTAGGTTTACTCCCAGATAACTGTGTTTAGGACTGTGGCCTTCATTCTTCCGATGCTTTGCAAATACAAATGAATTTTGAACATTTTGCCTAGATGCCCTTGGAGTATAAAACAGTAGTAGGCGGTGTCATTGCTGTTCTAGCCTAAAACTACACTTTATGAATACTCTATGAAATTTATTCTCAACAATATTTGTACTTCAGTTGCATATGTTCCGTGTAATCTTAAGAAAAGTTTACCCAAAAGTAAAATATTGCTGCAAATATCTACTATGGCCTTCTGTCAGCCTTCTGTACCCTGGCCATGTTCCCAGAGTTGTGAACATGCTAACTCTGGGTGTTTTCCTTTCATCATCACTTGCAATCAAAAAAAGTTCACAAACTGCACTGTTAAGAATCTCTTATTTTCCTCTTTTTAACAAGAGAAACCTAAAGGAATGATATTCTAATTTTAAGTCTGATCAAAATCCATACCTAGAGGTGTTTGAAAACGGTGTTATTTACCTTACTCATTGTGTAAGCCCATTGTGTTCAAGAAGACATTTGTCCCCTTCCCCTGGGTAAGGAAAGTAGTCCCGCAATGGGGCAATCAAAGAGTTCCACGTCAGGCTGCATGGCCTGACACGGAGCTCAGGATCCGGTGCAGTTGAGCTCCACCAATCAAGTCTGAGTCACAAAAACACATGCTTTTTGCTGACTCATGCGGACTCGAGTCACCTGCATCGTTGACTTGGGCATTGACTCAAGTCTGAGGTGATTGACTCAGCACTCGGTCCCCATGCATGCAGACTCGAGTGTGTCTGTGTTTAGGTGTGCTTGTTGACTTTTTTTGCAGCACAGAAGACCTTGGAGAGCCATCTTTCAGACCAGGCAAGCAGCAAGGAAGTTCCAGTCAGGAGACAGGATATGGTTATTATTTTGCTTTTGCATTGAGTGGGGGGGGGGAAGCAGGAGCGGGCTCTCTTGCCCATCTCTGAAAGAAACAATGATCATTGGATGAAGGATGGGCTGTCTGATTTGCTTCTTTGGATGAAGTAGGGCCAAAAGGAGAAGCCCAAGGAGTTCTTGCCTTAGCTGGACAACCAGGGACAGGGAGAAAGGAGAGGAGAAGCTGGGGGGAGGTGGTTCATAGTGATCACCTTTTCCAACTGCAAGGCTCCTGTGTGCTCCGTTGTTACTTGGGAGGAGGAAGCCTCATTGAACAAATGGGACAACTTCTTAGTAGAGCTGCAAAGGATTGGGTCATACTGGTAAGCCTCCCACCTGCTTCATGTGACTCTTCTCCCTCTTGCCGCTTCTGTCCCCACTCTCATGCAGTTTGTCCCACCCCCTCCTGCCTTGTTTACAAATGGGATGGAGTCATTAGGGGAGTGGCTAAAGAGAACTCTCACACACACACACACACACACACACACACACACACACACACACACACACACAAACAAACAGTCCAGCAGCATGGAGCTGCAGCTGGCTTTTTAAGGGGAAGTCTCAAGTCTTTTTGAGTCACCAAAAAGCTTTGTACGACTTCGAAAGTCCACCTGTTAGGACTTGTTTTCGAGTTGAGTCTTAGGGGCAGAGACTCATGACTCAACTCAAGTCAAGCCACACTTGACTCACCCATCCCTGCCTCAATCCATAAATGGAGCTCTTGGCAACCAGCAGGGATTGGTGAAGAATGCTTCCCATCAGCAATATTCAGTTTGGGGGAACAAAGGAAAAAGCAACAATGCCAATGAACAGGGCCAATATGCCACAGTTGTAAGATCCCTGGGTGTTGCAGTGATGCATTGCTAGGAGTAAAGAACTGAAGATCCCATGTAGAAGGCCGAAGATAGGTGTGTCAATTCCAACACCTGAAGTGAAAATTCTTGTTGGCATTTGGGACAAAAGGAAGGTGCTGCAAATGTTGATAAACTAACAATAAAATACAAAAGAAATGAGGCTGCTTTCATAATCCCATCCCTTGTGACTTGCCTGGCAGATGTTACTGTTTAGTACTGGAAAAACAACAAAAAACACTTTTCTTAACAAAATAAGTCGACACTTTCATTTATAGTCAAGGCAGGCATTATCCATGACCTCAACATGTGAGCAGAAGCAAAAATTATAGATGCAGCTGATATACAGCTTCATATCCCAGGCAGTCATTTGTTGATATGAACAGAACAGGAAGGACATGGGAGCAAGTAAAGCCTTATTAAATTCTCTGGCTAGTGCTTGAGAAAACGAGGGACACAAACTTGGTTAAATCGCATAGAAGTGTGATGCAATGGATACACACTCTCAGACAATGCTTAAATTGTAGTGTTCACTGGTGCGCACTAGTCGGCAAGCACATGAAAGAGATGCTGTCAGTACTGCGTTAAACTGTCTTTTGTTCTCCAGATACAAGACCATTTAAGACATTTTACATCATTTTTTTTGTCGCAGGAAGAAAATATAAATGTTTTAATGGTAATGCTTGCTGCCAATTTCTCCAAAGTTATGCAAAGAGTCCCTGAAGAGAAGCCAATACGTTATTTCTTGCCGTTCATTGCTATTTTTATAATTTTAAGCTATAAAATCCTGTGCTTTGCTTTAGGCAAGCAGTGCTTTTATATCATTTATAGCCTAGTGCTATCCCCCGCCGGCCCATAGCACACAGTGCTGCCGATGGAGCACATGCTGCCTGCTGTAAGAGAAATGTTAGGCCCAGGATCAATAACAAGACCAGTGAATGCATATAGCCTGCAAAATCTGTTTAATCATGTTTAGCATCAGCTTCATAGCAGAGGAAGGGAACGTTAGTTAATCAGTGCTTATTGTCAAGAGGTTTCAGCTCAGACAAGAGGCGTGAGCGGCTAAAGCCACAGACAGGCAGCTGCCAGCATTTTTAACAGAACATGTAATCATAAAGTTTTATAAAGAGAGTGACTGTAGGGAGAAAAGTGAAGGGGACTTATCAGACTGTGGTTAGTTATGATAGACCCCGGTAGTAACAGTCCTTTCAGATATGTGTCAGTGCTTATGTCTATATTATCGGTGCAACACTTTTCCTGTTTGAAGTCTTGTTAAATTAATATTATCTGATAATTAGTCCATCTAAAACCCTATATCCAGTGGTGCTGCCAGTATGTTGCACAGCTGGGGAGGGCATAACTCTCCCCGCAATGCGTCACACCACCCCCCTGCATGGCACCCCGCTCATTGACAATGAAAGGGGCTGATGGTGTCTGGTGCTCAGGTACAAAACGTGGTACCTGTAAGTAGGTTGTTGTATCACTGCCAACTGCCTCTGGATTGCCCCGATTTTGAGCCAATCAAAGGCAGGGGCAGGGGGAGGACCTCCAACCAAGAAGCTCTGGCGTAGTCACTGACAATGTGGCGAGAGCCAAAGACAGGGGTGACAATGGTGCCACCCCCACGTCATGTTGCGTTGCCCTCTGGAGAACTGTACCTGTGCCAGGCCGCCCCTGCCGCATCGGCCTCGTGACACCCCTGCCTATATTGGGTATTTAATCTCAAGTATTTTCCTGTCTTCTTCAGACTGTGCTTACTATTCATTGAATTTGGTTTTGCATTGGCTCTGTGTGTGACTGTCACAGAAATAAATCGCTCATTGTGTGTGTTTGAAGAATTTGGCCTTTATATTTTATTCTAAATTTCCTCCACAATGTTATGGTGGGTAGGTGAGGAGAGGGAATGACTAAACGGCCTGAAGAATTTAAGTTAAAAAAAATCCTTTTTACTTACCTCCTTATAGGCCTCTTGGCCACCAGTGGATCTCTTTGAACTTCAGTCAACTGATTAGCTGAAATAGGTTTGAGTTTTTGGCAGGGGAAAAGGGGTATAGGATCTTGGTAGGTGCCAAGATGACAGACCCAAAGAACACATATAATTCTCTGCAATCTCCTTGTCCCCTCTTATCTCCCTCTTTCTGCCACTTTCTCACCAGCTGACTGCTTCTTCTTCTTTTTAATTAATTTTTAAATTATTTTCCAAAATAAAAACAAGCAACAAATATAAACAAACACATAACAAACACATAACAAACACAAACTCAATACACAACACAAAAAACCCCCACAAAAACATACTGTTGAAGGCTGCAGACAATCATATATCAATATATCTAATCAATCAATACATATCTTCTAATCTTGTTCCTCTTCTAGTTTAACCTCTTAATATCATTTATCTACGAGTATTGTAGAGTATCATAGAGTATCAACGAGTATCACCTTGTTCCTCTTCTAGTTTAACCTCTTAATATCATTTATCTATCTCGTATCATATCCTATCCTGTATAATTTATCATGTATACAATATATTCATCTAAATGCCCTATCTTATACATCTACAACTTCAT
Organism: Tiliqua scincoides; assembly: GCF_035046505.1. Taxonomy (NCBI): domain Eukaryota; kingdom Metazoa; phylum Chordata; class Lepidosauria; order Squamata; family Scincidae; genus Tiliqua; species Tiliqua scincoides. The sequence goes on from NC_089821.1 coordinate 89,276,553, forward strand.
TTTCAACCAAGCATAAAATGGTCTCCATTGCTCTATCTTTGTCGGTTTATGCTGTTGATCCAAAATCTCTGTAAGCCTATCCATTTCCGCCACATTCATTATTTTCTCTATTAATTCATCTTTCATTGGAATTTTAATATCTTTCCAGTCCAGCTGACTGCTTCTTGAGCAAGTTTCCTGCTTTAACATCTTGAAAATGCCTTCACTATTTCCCTTAATTATGGATGGCCAAGGTCTTTCTTGGCCTCCTGTATTGTCGTCTTACATTTCTTTTGCCAGAGTGTGTGTTCCTTTCTATTCTCCTCATTAGGGCAAGCCCTCCATTTATGGAAGGAAGCCTCCTTGCCCTTTATAGCCTCTCTAACTCTGTTAGCCATGCTGGCACCCTTCTGGACTTAGTAGAGCCCTTCCTCAGTCATAGTATACACTCCAGTTGGGCCTCCATTATTTTGTTTTAAACAGCCTTCATGCACTCTGGAGCAATGAGGAGAAAAGGAAATTGTTGGGTGATTCCCCAATTGAGCCAAATCTATTGCAGTTAGATTAGGTCCTTCAAGTAAAGAAATTCCTGTTGTTTGGCTGGAAGAATTTGGAAATCATCTCTCAGTGGATGTCCTAGATTTATCTCAGATTACGGTTGGATGTAAACCTGAATGAACTAGCCACCTTGGAAATGACTCAAAGGATGCAATCCTATACACATGTACCTGGGACAAAATCCCTTTGAATCCAATGGGGCTTGCTTATGGGTAGACATGCATAGGATACTGTTGTAAGTGTGCAATTGGTATGTTGACATGGTAGGCTAGAGTGATTGGAACCCTGATGTTCATGTCAGTTTGTGTGTATGCAAAAGGACTAAGTATGCATTAAAGCAGTTTCTGAGCAGATTTCCTTCTTATTTTCTAGTGCTGTATCTGTATGTTAAGTGATTCTATACAGCTGCTGGGAGAGGGACAGAAGATAATTACAACATTTTTTATATGTTCCTTGGGTGATATTAGCCATAATATTGCAGTTAACAGGCCTAGTTTATTACTAAGCAGAACTACAACTGCAATATTGTTCAATTCAATCAAAAGGGCTAAGGAGAAAACTTAGAACGATTTAAAAACAGCCTTATAAAAGGAACAAAAATGCAACTGTGATTTTTAAAAACTTGTTAATGAAAAATAGCTACATCTTGCCTAGGTTGGAACCTGCACATAGTTTTCACTGAACTAGTATAATTAAATTTGTGCAATCCTTGTGTGAACACTTACTTGAGAGATTGGTTAAGTTTTGCTAAAACTCATTTACAACTAAAATTAAACTAAAGTGCAATTAATGCTCTTCACAGTCTAAGAATAGGCTAGCCAGAAAATCCTATGACTGGGACTATTCTGGTCAAAAGCTTAATGTTTCAGGTGACACCACAAAGACACAAATAACATTTTATTGAAAAAGTTTATCAGAATAAAGAATAGGATTCAAGTTGCAATCCTGCTCCTTGAGGCAAAGCTCTTAGAGAGCATCTCTGCCCCAAAGTCATCAAACCTTCTTCCTTCAGGAAACCATTTCTATACTGATTTATCTGCTGGGGAGACTTTGTATATTGGAGAGGATTCTGGAGTGTGTCTGCACTCAGTACACACAGCAAGCTGGCTAACAGCCCAATCCTGAGCTCCCGTGGCGCACAGCTTCGGTGGCACCGAAAACGACTGCCACCGCAAGCTGTACACCTCGGGCTTCCGCAGGCGGCACCTCAGGAGAAGGGGACTTTTGTCTCCTTCTCCCGGGTAAGGGAAGTAGCCCCGTAAAAGCGTAAAAGGTAAAAGCGTTTGAGTAGGGTGCTGAGCCCCACATAAACGCTCTGGATCTGGTGGAACACAGCTCCACTGGACACGCCTCCCTCCCTCCCTTATCCCTCCCCTGGCACGCCTCCCACCCGCCCTCTCCCCGCCTCCCCATCATGTCTCTCCCGCCCTCTGCTCACCTCTCCCCTCTCTGGAACATCTCCCCCCTGCCTCCCCTCCACCCCCGCTTACCATACTGCAGCTCAGCTGTCTATGTGACTGCTGAGTGGCAGAGGCCAGGCACCCACCCAGCACCAGCCCTGGGTGCTTGCCCAGAGGTAAGCTTCACAAATATGCCTTACGGCACATTCGCAACAGTGCGCACCAGCAGTAAGTTGGCGTGTCAAGCTCAGGATTGGGCTCCAAGTCTTTTGGGCACTGAACTGCATGAGTGAAAAGTGTCATTTAGAATGTACCTAAAACTTTCCTATAGCTGTGCATTTCAGATGAAGATCGGTAACTGTGGGCAATGGCATTCCCAGAGGGGGGCACAGCATTAAGTTTTGCAGGGCTCCTCAACGCACCATGTAAGCTGCCCTCCCCCTCACCATGGGAGCCATTTCAGGTGGTGAGATCAAAGTGGAAGAGATCTCCACGTTGCTCTCACCATCCAGAATGGCTCCAACAGCAAGGGGGGGGGCAGCTTACACAGCGTATTGAGGTGCCCTGCAAAATGTAGCACTGTGCTCCCCTCTGGGAACACCACTGACTGTGGGCAAGTTGTCCTTATTAAGGGCTACCAACATTCTCTGTGTCAATGTTTTGAAAACTGAGAGGTCTTATGCCCCAAGGGGTGTCATCAGCTGGGTGTGTGTGTGTGTGTGTGTGTGTGTGTGTGTGTGTGTGTGTGTGAGAGAGAGAGAGAGAGAGAACTTTTCCAAGTTCTGATGGGTATATCATTCAAATAAACATATTGACCACCATCAGAAAATTACAATCAACTCTCAATGATAAGGTACCAGCCAACCACATTGGATCATTATCTACTCTGAACTATTAAACATTCTAGACTATTAAGCATTCCTTAACAAAGGAATGGTCACTAAGATGAACAACTCTTGTCTCATCTAGTCAGGCAAGCATATAATGCCAGAAGTACTGGTAAAAGGTTAAGAGGAAGGCCAAATAAAAGATGGCTTAATAACATCCTAGAGAATTTGAAATATGCAAAATGTGGTTTACCAACTGCCACTTGACTTTGTCGAACTCACATGTGATAGCTTGTTTCAACAGGAACTTTTTTTATAACATGACCATTGACAACATGCGCAGAGAGAGAGAGAGAAAATTTGGAAGGGCAGGTGTTGAGTAAAGCTGAAACCTGGCTTGGCTGTCAGACAACCTAGTACATCTACCAACACCTCTCTCTCTCTCCCCCCCCCATCAGCCTTATATATACAAAAGGAAGTTTTTTTCCCCCAGCCAAAGAAATGCAGGGTCACATAATGTGTAATTTTCAAAGAAGGAAGTTGTCATCTATCAATCAACCATTGTTTCTTCCTGTTAATGTGGCTATTTTGTTTTTGAGACCACAGTTGTATTTTCCTTAGTTCTGCTAAAATCTGAAGGTTGTTTTAAAACAACCACAAGGAAATTACTATAAACAGTAATTCTCCCCCCCCCCAGTTTTAAAGGCATTGATTTACAAGATATTAGATGGATTATTTGTTCACAGTTGTTTCTTTTAATACAGGTATATTCAGTTCTTCAGACCTATAAATATGACTGCAAGGATAAAATGCTTATTTGTCTTGTGAAACATGACAAGCACTGGCATCAGAATGAGAGTAAGATTAATTTGTAAAATGGAAGAAGATGAATGGTGACAGCTCTAGTTTGTACTTTCTGCCCAGAAAAAAAAAAAGGAGGGCCCCTTCCCACTATTTATTAAGTAAAAAGAACTGATGGCAGGGGCAGTTAAAAAAAAAATCTTTGATGAAGTGAGAGGCAATATATTATTGTAAAACATGGATTTGCGTCACCATTTGATCCTGATTGTTAATTTATTTTCTAACAGGGTTACTTGGTCCCAATGTATCCATCACTGAATAAGTTCTCACAACACATGGTTGTAATTCCATTTTTCCCTTTGGGAACTGGGCCATAACACAGATTTCTAATAGCACAATCCCATGCATGTCTACTCAGAAAGTCCCACTGAGTTCAATGGGTTTCACCTAGGTAATTGCGTATAGATTACCTAGGTAATTGTATTGGAATCGAGGAAGATATGGCGAGGAGCTAGGATGTGTTGTCAGCAGTAGCCCCTTTAAGGGTTAAGGCGTGGGCATTCAGCATGGAGTGCGCTGCACAGCTGCAGCCACTTGAAGGCCATAGGGTCCTCAGGCACAAAAGCTCAAAAGCACTGATAAAGGGAGAGTTTGGTGTGGGTAGTAGCAGGAGGAAAGTGTGAGACTGGAATGGCTCAGTGGGGGAATGGACTTTGGAGACTGCTGGAACAGACTGCTGGAGACACTGAGATTGGTGCTTGACTGCTATGCCCAAGGCCTGCTGAGGACCAAGGTGCTGCTATAATGGTGAGAAGAGGAGCTGCTGGCAGGAGAGGGGAGGAAGGATGACCTCTGCAGGTTGAACAGGTGAGCTACCCTGGTGGTGGGGTCCAGCTGTGCTGCAGGGCAGAACTAGGGCCATTTTTGGGGAAAGAAGAGGAGCTCATTAGCTTAAAGTGGGCATAATTATCTAAGTAAAGCCTGGCCTGGAATCTGGCAAAACAGTAATCTAGGTAATTGTGTATAGAACTGCAGTCTATACACAATCCTACCCAACTTTCCAGCACCAGTGCAGCTGCAATGGAGCCCCAAGGTAAGGGAACAAATGCTCCCATACTTTGAGGAGGCCTCTGTGACTGCTTCCCCAACACAGGAAGCAGTGCATACCCTATTGGGACACTGGAGAATTGGATAGGCTTGGGCTTTAAGTGACAATGCAATGTGTTCCTCATTTGGAAGTAATCTGAATGAAAGAGAGTGGGATGCTGCATAAAGTCTAAGTGATCAAGTAATTGTTTTCAAATTTATTTTTCTTTAAGCCATTCTCTTTTTGTTCCTTTATTATAAACCACTGCTTGCTTCTTTCAGAGAAAGAAATATCACATTACTTTCCAGTGGAAGACCGTAAAGGCAGAGGTAAATGCATATGGAGGTTATTTTTACCAGACAGAAAATACAGCAAAACCCAGTAAACACTTTAACGTAATATGAAAGACCCATTTATTATATACATTTAATTCTCAGAAACTGAGAACTGCTTCAAGCACTATATTTCCTGCAGCCAAGATAGAGTTGGGCAGCCCAATCCTATGCGGCTCGGAGCGCAGGACTGCCCGCTGCATTCTGAGTGCTAACCTGGCAGCACCGGTGGCACCTTGGGAGAAGGGGACTTTTGTCCCCTTCCCCTGGGTAAGGTGAGTAGCCCCACAACGGGGCTACTTGATTCTACGGCAACCCTTTAGTCGCCATAGAATAAAGAGCCTCTGCATTGGTCGGCGAACCCAACACAGAGGCTCAAGTTCGGCCTCCCTCCCACCCCACTCCCTCCCCTGGTACACCTCCTCCCTGCCCTCTTCCTAGCCTCCCCCTGCCTCCTTCCCACCCCCACGCCCCCACATACCTCTCTGCTTCCCAGTGGTCCACACGACCGCCAAGCAGCTAATTGATTGGCACCAACTGGAAGTGGCGGCCAGGCATTAACTGGGGTGCCCCCGATGGGAGCTATTGGATTTATGGGGAAAAGGCCTGGCCCTGGCTGCCCTCAAATTGGGAGATGCTGGCTGCCCCGAATAGGGAGGTGCTCCCTTGGGCTATTATGGGGTCCCCACTGGTATGTGCGCACTCTGGAAAGCCCCAACATGAGCAGTTACTAAGCCTTAAAGGTTAGGTGGGAGAGAAGCATTTTCCACAGGGCTCCCAATATGCTTGGGGCCTCCTGCCAGGGAGTGGTATAACCACCATCATATACAAAGTGAATATTTTTGGACTAGCCATGGAGGCTGCACACCACAGCCCTTGCCCAAGCTTTAGAAGGTGGAATGACCAGCATGACGACAGCTGTTTTACGGAATCGGCTTGCCCTAGACATGCTTGCCTGGGCAGTGGAGTCATGTATGCCTTGAACCAACAGGAATGCTGCCTGTACATTCCTGACAAACAGAGTGTTGTGAAGCACAGTGTAGAGGCACTATATAGGCAAGTTCCAAGATCCGCCACCTGGGAGATGAATCAATCCTTTCCTCAGCCCTTGCAAGGCTCTAAAGCATGGGAGGATGGTGGAAGCAAATCTGTAATCTGTGGTGTGATCCACCACTTGCTGCAGCCTAACTTTTATCTGTATGTGCTTTTTATTGCTGCTGCAACTGTTTTGTTGCCTGAATAGGCGCTGACATTCACAATGCCGTGTGGGGATAACTGATGCCTACAGAAGTCAAATGGCAAGGCCAAGAAGATCCAACCTCTCCAGTTGTAAGAAGATGTTGTGACATGGAGCTGATATACCCTTTGGCCTCTTTGGGAGCCTGGCCCCCTTGTTCTGTGCCCAAGTTCTGGGGGTGGGGTGTAACAGCCAAGGCCAGTACCTGCCCTCCATGGCGAGAACTTGGTCACAACCCAAGATGCAAAGGCTAGGCCCATCTTCCGCCATCCCGAATATGCTATCTCTGCAGTGAGAAAGTATCTCTCTCCCAGGTTGATTATTGCTAGCTGTGAACTTCGGCAACAACCTGGGAGTGCCCCTCCATTGGCGGATGACTGACACATCTTGGACAATTAGCACCCTGCACCCCTAATAGAACCTCCCTACGCTAACCCAACATTCGCTCAACCCTCAACCATACCCCCACACCATTCCACAAAGTCCGTAAGTTTAATTTTACTCTATTTTATTTGTGCACTTTATGCCTGTTTACTTTGCATGCTGGGAATAAAAATATTCCTGCACTTGACTTGAGCTTGGTGTACTACTTCCCCCAATCTTTAAAAGAGCTGCACAGGCTGTGGGCTGCCGGACGCAAGCCCTAAGAAATGTGAAAGCTTAATTTGATTCTGAGAGTTGCATTGTATTTTACAGTTACTCAAATGAATACCAGTATTAATAGTAGCACTTGTGTACCCACATGAACAATCACACTTATGCATATTTGTCTGGCATTTTTTGTCATTCACACATTACCAGTCCAAAAAAACCCACAAGCTAATTATTGTATAATTGTATAGTTATTAGTACTACCATAGCAATTATACACATCTTAACATTTTTTTTACTTTAATGTATGCACATATAAGTGCGGTTTTGTTGTCTGCCTGTACACTCTGGGAATCAAGTTTCTTTTGCATCTATTTAGACATACAGTATATGCAGATTCACACACTATCTTCGGTTTCATTCAGTAGTCCAGTGGTTCCCGAACATACTGTTGCCAAAGTGCCCTTCGTCCATGGCAGTGGGCTTGTGTAAGATCTCACATGATTTTTGCATTGTGTATAGAACTGCAGTCTAAGGGCCCAATCCTACCCAACTTTCCAGCACCAGTGCAGCTCCAGTGAGCAGCTTTCTGGTGAGCCAGAAAGAAGAGGCTGTGTGGTGCCTCTGTGAAAGTGCCGCAGCACACAGTTTGGGAATCACTGCAGTTGTCCATGAGTCCAAAATAATTTATTTTCTATTAATTGTGCAATCCCATTAATTGCGCAATCCCAAGGGTAAGGGGGTTACCCTTATGTCAGTGCTTTCCAGCACTGGCATAGTGGTGCCAATGGGACGTGTGCTGCATGCTGCAGTTGGGTCTCACTCACGGAGGCCTCCTCAAGGTAAGGGAATGTTTGTTACTTTACCACGGAGCTGCATTGCCCTTATGTCGGTGCTGGAAAGGGGTTAGGATATCGCCCTAAGTCTAGCAGTTGAATTTCCTAGGTGGTGTACAGTAGCCTTAAAGAGGAGATTCATTTCTTGCCACATTCTTTACTAAGAATAACAAATATATTTGCTAAACATAGTTTACTATGAATATAAACATGACAACGGACTTGGATGCATATACAGGCTCTTGTAAGAGTTCATATATAATACCTTATTGAAATATCCAGTTTAGCTTGCTAAATATAAAAGTGTACATATTTTGTAATTATATGTACAAGGCTGATAAATGTGGGCAACTTTAATAAAGTGTTATGCACATATTTATATACCACATTCATTTCATGCTCCACTTGCGATGCACTCTTATGATGAAATTTTATTAAAAATCTAATAAAGAAATAAATAAAGCCAATATCATTATGAAACAAGTAAAGACACAATAACTCAATACATACAGAAATTCTACTTTGAACTTAGGTAATAAAGGATGCAGACTGAAAATAAGAACTTTTAAAGAGAGAGAGAAAAGGTTAAGAAAGGAACCATGAGAGAAGTGACAATGTAATACAATTTGAGGTGCTTATCTATTTCACTTCTGCACCTTAACATTGGGACTATAATAATTATGATGAAATAGACAGGACTCAAAGAGCTACTTTACACATATCAAAGATCTTGAACATCACACTCTTTTTTTTTTTTTTTTGCTTTTTTCCTCTTTGAACAGCAAAATTCATAAAATGCTTTTAGAATTGTGAAAGTCCCTATCACCATTAAATAGATCAGCGGTTCCCCAACTTTTTAGTGATGCAACCACCTTTACATCCGTGGTGAGTTACGACACAATGCTCCTTAAGGACCTCAGTGGCTTTTGGGAGCCACCAGAGGCCACTTCTGAGTTGCACTGTGCTAGCAACCCAGTCCATTGGCCTCCATGGGCCCCAAAATACTGCTTGGCAGTGACTTCCAGTCAAACCAGAAGTTGATTCTTGTCATGTCTGTGGGACACTCTATGGCCCATGGAGGCCAATAGAGTAACTTGCTGGCCTGGTGTGACCCAGAAGAGGCCTCCAAAGGCTCCCAGTAAGGCATTGCGGCACTACAAGGGGCATCACATCGCAATCCAACATATGGGTTCACTGGGTCAGGTCACAACCCACAGTTTGAGAAACATCATGAGTTGTATGAACATACCCACACTTGAAAAGATGAATGAATGATGAAAAATGACGCTCCATCCTATTTTTTCCCCAAAATGGGGGGGGGGGCAGAGACAGTCCAAAATGGGAGGGAGACACAGGTTCTGTGATAGGAAGTCTCTAGATTTTGCTGCCCCCGCAGTTCCCCTATCCACTGCCACTTCCACATGCCATTTTAAATAGAGAAAAAAAAAATCTTCCATTACTTTTAATTGAATTTTAATTGAAACTTTTTTTGTTTAAAATAACACACAGGTGTGATTGGAAGCGGAACTGCTACAGGGTCAAAATCCTAAAGCCCCCACAACCACCCTGCTATGGTTTTCCATTTCACAAATCCCCTTCCCAGCTGCTATTTAAAACACACACACCCACACACACACACGCACCCCACTGGGACACATTATGCTTTCAGTGTAAAGTGATTTAGCCCTCAATATAACACTTTGAGCTATATTTTCTTCTGTTCAAGTCTGTGGTGCATTGTGGTGTATTGTCCTGTACTGTTTTGACTGAATCCAAAAACTCTCAAAGAGAAATAATTCAACACTGACAAATAAAAATTACTATCTTATAATTCAGCAAGTGAAAGCCAGACCGATCATGTAAGTAAAAATACTAGAAAAGCATGCTGAACCATCTGAAAATTTCCTATTCTTTCTTAAGAGAATTACTAAACAAATCAGTTTAAATACAACTTCTCTTCCTAATTTCTTCTGAAACATTACTCTAGTCAGATCAAGTCAAATTTGCCATCTGTTGAAAGCACAAATGCAGCTCTATTCAAGAATTATATCACAGAGTTTCCTTTCCAAAGTTCACTTGCAAGCTGTTCTTGTCAAAATTGAACCCATTGTGATGATTCATCTTAATATTCAATCAGACGTTAAGTAAAGAGTGACAAAAGTCCGCATATGGATGACAAGCTGTTTCTGAAGAAAATATTTTCATCTTTTCTGAATGGAGTCTTATGGCTTTGTAAGATGTGTTCCACCAGCCGCTACAGAATTCACTGTCTACAGACTAATAAAAGGATAAGGACAAAATTGCCACTTCAAAATTCAGGCACTCACACCACTTACATATTACGTGCCTCCTACTGCTGCTTTGATTCAAATGGAAGATATCTGGCTGACCACACAAATGTTTCTTAACATGTTATGTTATTTCAATCTGCCTTTTCCATTTTCGTAAAGGTACTTGTACAGATCAGTTACAAAATCTTGACAAATGTGTTTATAAAAACCGAGAATATTTGTAACTGACTCTAACGCAGCTGCAGGGGAGCATCTTAGAACCCAGCCCTATTCATTCTCCCCCACTGGTGCAGCCACATCAAAAATGGGTGCACTGTAGCCAGTGGGGGGGGGGGGAGATCAGGAGGCTTCAGAGGCGAAAGGGGATTTAAATCCTCTTACACCTCTTTAAGCCTCCCAACCCGCAATGGGTCTCTTCAGACCTGTGCTAGTGCACTAACCCAAGTCCAAGGAGAGAAAGAGGGCAGAGAGGCTGAAGGAAAGGGGGATGTGATTGAGCATGTGCCATCACTGCTGGATCCATTGCAGGGTCCGTAATCTCCAGCAGCCTCCCCACCCCCATCAGATCCACCCCCTCTCTCCCTTACCCTCCTGCCTTTCTTGCTGACTTACCAGCTCCAATGAGTGGCAAAATGGGGCTGCCAGATGCACTCCACTGGAGAGCCAGCTACTGCCAGAGGAGTTATGTTGGCAGTGGGGGTGAGCAATGAGCAGGGATGGGGGACTAGCACAGCGTTTTGGAGGAGGAATGGAGGGCATGTTGGGGGATGGATGGGGTGGATCCAATAGCAGTCATGCATACCAGATCCTATTCCTGAATTTTCAGCCCTCCCCACCCCTTGACCCTCCCTGGATGTACACCAGTACACCAGCTATATCACTGGCATAGGTCTAAGAAGACCTATAAACCATAATGGGACTGTGCAGAGGTAAGGAAAATTATTTTCCCTTATATCTCACAGGCTTCCAGATTGCCCCCTCCATCATACCTGCAGTGTGTACCTCCATGGCACACCTGTATGGTATAGCATGAAGAAGGGATGGTATTGGGCTATCAGTCTCATTGAACTCAATGGTGTTTACTTCTGAATAAGTGTGTGCAGGATTGCACAAAGCACCCTTCTGCAGCAGAGGTTGTCAAACATCTTGGGTATAAAACTCCCGAGATAAGTCTTGGAGAGGGAGGGGGCAAGGGCAGTGACACGATCCTCAGGATCACATCACTAAGGGGGTGAAGGGGGGTGTTTGTACTTACTGAGGGCTGCTGCAAGCTACAGGAGGTGTGGGGAGCCCTGTGCAGCCCTTCACAGTAAGTACAAACACCCCCTGTTCGCAACGCGATCCTGCCTCTTTCCTTCCCCCACCCCTTAAAAGGACAGGGGAAGCTTTACATGAGCTGGTGGGTCACAACCACTGTTCTAGAGCATAACAACCAACCAGCAACTGAGCAGCAAAAATCACATTCATTTTCATCTTCTCCTTCCTGCAACAGACTTTAGCTTACCCATGAGAACTGTGATGTCAGAAGCAGAAGTGTTGGTCGAGATCCAGAAGGCTAGTCTACGCATTTCCAAGGCCTTCAACTTGTCCAGTGGGGTTCTTTACATTTTCCATTTTAATAGCAGAGCACCCCCAGAATCATACCAAAACTTCTTTTAAGAGTCCCTTAAGATTTGTAAAGTGCTTTGTCATGTAGCATGAAAAGGAAGTCTACTGTTTAAGACATGTAAGTCCACAGCCACGTTAGGTAAATCAAACTAATTGCCAAATTCTTTGGACCCAGGCTGTTAAATATTCTTTTTTTTGTCGTCTTCTCTCTCTTATGATATGTACAAAGACAAACAGCGATCTGTATAACTGGAAATATAGTTTCCCAAAACGTACGTGTATGTGCGTTACTTTAGGTAACTAGTACTATTCTCAGGTAAGCAGGTACTGAAGTCTGAGGTGCTTTTCATTGCCTCTTAGGAAATCATTCTGTATGGAGACTCTGAATATACGTACACTAAACTAAATCATAGATATGCTGATTTTATTGTCCTTGGCATGCAAATATACATCAAATGTTTCATAATACTGAAAATCTTACCCTGAACTTGGATCCACAGCTACCGCCATGGGGTTATGAAGGTCTAGATCAATCAGGGTGATGCACACAGTTCCATTGTAGTTGCACGCAAAGATGGTGTCACTCATCCGATCCACAAAGTAAAAATTTCCAGTCAGCCAGTCAACTGCCATGTGCTGTATATCTGTCACAGTGAAAATAGTTACCATTAGTCATACTACTTCCATAGGAGGAACTGTATGTGGATGAAACACCACAGAACTACATTTGAACAGGTTCAAGCTGTCCATGAATTTCATGGCAAATAAATAAAAATATAAATTCTATTAATAGTAAAATATAGCCGGAGTAAAATACAAAAGAAGAAGTTATTGTTACCATATTTTTTTTGCAACAAAAAAGTTATAGTTACCATTTTTAATATTGATGTAAGTGGGAGGAATTCCAGGTGCAAATGACATGTTGTATTTGGGATAACTGTGACTACACCACCCAAACCATAATACTTTCACAGTTTGTTACCATAATAATAGTAACAATAGAAGTTTTCCAGCGGTGACCAGGTGCTCCATTCACAGAACGCCGTGGGGCCATTATTCAGACTGAGCAAGCAGCAAGGAGGTTCCAGCCAGGAGGCAGGGAGGGGTTAATGTTTGCTTTTCAATCTGAGTGGGGAGAGGCAGGAGTGGGTTATCTTTCCCATCTCTGATAGGAAGGAACAATACGAAAGTTTGTAGCAATCACACTTTCCAATCAAATGGCTGCTGTGAGTTCCGTTGTTACTTTGGGGGAGGGAAGGAAGCCCCATTGAATGACCGGCTGCAGTGGGACTACTTCTGAGTAGAGCTGCCAAGGATCTGGGTCTTCCTGATAAGCCTCGTAGCTGCTGTGCATGCCCCTCTTCCCTCTTGCTGCTTCTGTCCCCACTCTCTCGCAGTTCATCCCACCCTTCTTGCCTTGTTTACAGAGGGGATGAGATAGCTGGGGTGAGTTTAAAGAGAACTCTGACACATAAAGCCCAACAGCAGCCCTGTTTTTCTCCCGCGCCTGGCACGTGTATCAAAAAGACTTGAGACTTGAGACGAAAAGTCGTGAAAAGGCAACTCAGTGACTGGGAAAATGCCCTCGTTAGGACTCATTTTTGAGTTGAGTTGTGGGGGGCGGAGACTCGTGATTTGACTTGAGTCAAGTTGCAATGGATTTGGCCATCCCTGGCTGAAGATCTCAGGGTAAGGGGACATTTGTTTCTGTGCCCCAAAGTAAGCCACAGCAGCCACCATGGGACAACTCGGACCTTTACCAGAGATAATGTGTGAAGGTAGATCAGGTCAGGGAAGGAGGCTAGGATTCAGTGGAGCATGCATTCCACTGTTGGGGCAATCCAATAAGATTGGGCTGTTAGTTTTGTTTACTAAGGTGAGAACTGCAAAACATGCAGAAATCTCCAGTTGAACATTATATATAGAACTGATGATATACCTGTAAAGTTGTAGACAATTTCACATCTCCATCTTCCTATCCACATCTTTTCCATAAGTATACATATGCTTATGTTTGGAAGATAAACCTTCTTTTTTCTATTTTATCAAACAATATTCTAGCATTTGTTAGTATGAACAAACCCACTCCATCCAACCTCAATTCAGGATTAAGTTCAATAAACGAAAATATTTGCTCTTCAGACTGCTTAATTCTGAGCCAAACCCATGATGAAACAAGTCATGCTCTAGATCAGGGCTGTCCAAACTCTGGCCTGGGGGGGCCAGATCTGGGGTTTGGAGTAACTCTTCCACCCCATGACTGGAGCTTACCATTCTACTGGGTCATCGCATGACTTTTACTGAGATCGGAGGCAGTTGCATCTGCCTAGACATCCTGTTGCACAGCCCGCTGGGATGCCGGCCAGCAGACACAACTGCCCAGAGTGTCCCTGTCCCCCAATCTTAGTAGAAGTCAAGCAGCAACCTGGGAGAATGGTAAGCTCCAGCCCAAATGGGAACCACTTTTCTGTTACGTGGCCCACAAATGGGCCAGCCCCCTTTCAATCAGGAAGGAAGGAGGGAGGAGGAGCCAGCCAGGAGTATAAAGCTAGGCGGGCCATCGCGTGAGGCTCTCTGCAGATGCGTGTGGCCTCTGGGAACCAAGTGCCTCTGGGAACTAAGTGCCAGGTAAGGCACAAGAGTTTAGCATCTGGGCGAGTTCAGCAGCAGGGCGAGGAGGCCAGGGCCCCATACACTGCCCTTCCTCTTCCCTTGAGAAAAGGGCTGCTATCCAGTGTACGGTTTTTAAAAGGACCCCTAAATAAAACAACAACAACAACAACAAAGCTATGCAGTCAGACAGCCAGCAGCAGGGTGGGGGCTATCCAGTGTTCTGCATCGAGTGCCACATGTATGATTATATGCCTCTGGGGCATAAGTCATGGGTGTGTCCTCGGTGCAAGGAGCTCCAGGCTCTCAGGGAACGCGTCCGCTCCCTTGAAGCCTTGGTAGCCGACCTGGAGAAGCGCAGGCAGCCAGAGGAGGACCGTGGGGAGACTTCCAGGGACAATCAGGCTTCGTCCCAACCTCAGGCGTGCAGCTCCTCGGCTGCCCGGGTGGGAAGTCTCGGGACTGGAGGACGTCATCCTGGAGAGGAGGGAAACAATCCCCTAGGGGGGATCCCTTCTCCAGGGAATGGGCCGTATCCGAGCGCACTTGGGATACTCCTCGGTGGGAGGGGGGTCGGGGGCTTCTTGTAGTGGGGGATTCGATTATTAGAAACATAGAGAGGGGGGTTTGCGACGGATGTGAGGACCGCATGGTGATGTGCCTGCCTGGTGCGAAGGTTGTGGACATCACTTCTCGTCTAGACAGGCTAGTAGACAGTGCTGGGGGAGAGGTAGCGGCTGTGGTGCATGTCGGCACCAACGACGTGGGCAAGTGTAGCTGGGAGGTCCTGGAGGCCAAATTTAGGCTTTTAGGCAGGAAGCTGAAAGCCAGGACCTTAAAGGTAGCGTTCTCTGAAGTGCTACCTGTTCCACGCGCAGGGCCAGCTAGGCAGGCGGAGATCAGGGGTCTCAATGCATGGATGAGACGGTGGTGTAGGGAGGAGGGGTTTAGATTCGTTAGGCACTGGGGAACGTTTTGGGACAAGCGGGGCCTGTACAAGAGGGACGGGCTCCATTTGAATCAGAATGGAACCAGACTGCTGGCGCATAACATTAAAAAGGTGGCAGAGCAGCTTTTAAACTGATCCCTGGGGGAAGGCCGACAGGAGCCGAGGGGCATCCGGTTCGGGACTCCTCATCCCTATGGGATGAGGATGGGGAGGTTAGAGAACAACAAGACAAAGGCAGGGTAGGAGAAGAAATTGGGAAAGGTAGCGTGATGGGATGTGATAGACGGTTTGGCACAATGAGAGGATGCGGGGACAAAGGAGCGAATAAGCAGCCCATCCTGGGGCATTCCGTGTATAAATGCTTTTATGCGAATGCCCGAAGTCTACGAGCAAAGGTGGGAGAACTGGAATGTCTGGTGACAAGGGAAAATATTGACATAGTGGGCATAACGGAAACCTGGTGGAATGCGGAGAATCAGTGGGATACTGCAATCCCGGGCTATAAACTCTACAGGAGGGACAGGCAGGGGCGTGTTGGAGGTGGGGTGGCCCTTTATGTTAAGGAAGGGATAGAATCCAGCAAAGTAGAGATTGAAGGTGGGTCCGACTCCACCGTAGAATCTCTGTGGGTTAAATTACCAGGCTTGTGCAGCGATGTAATACTGGGGGCGTGCTATTGTCCTCCAGACCAGAAATCTGATGGGGACCTTGAAATGAGGAAACAGATCAGGGAGGTGACAAGGAGGGACAGGGTTGTAATCATGGGGGACTTCAATTATCCTCATATTGACTGGGTCAATTTGTGTTCTGGTCACGATAAGGAAACCGGATTTCTTGACGTGCTAAATGACTGTGGCTTAGATCAGCTAGTCACGGAGCCCACCAGAGGACAGGTGACTCTGGATTTAATATTGTGCGGTACGCAGGACCTGGTTAGAGATATAAACGTTACTGAGCCATTGGGGAACAGTGATCATGCTGCGATCCGTTTTGACGTGCACATTGGGGGAAGAATACCAGGCAAATCTCTAACAAAAACCCTTGACTTCCGACGGGCGGACTTCCCTCAAATGAGGAGGCTGGTTAGAAGGAGGTTGAAAGGAAAGGTAAAAAGAGTCCAATCTCTCCAGAGTGCATGGAGGCTGCTTAAAACAACAGTAATAGAGGCCCAGCAGAGGTGTATACCGCAAAGAAAGAAGGGTTCCACTAAATCCAGGAGGGTGCCCGCATGGCTAACCAGCCAAGTTAGAGAGGCTGTGAAGGGCAAGGAAGCTTCCTTCCGTAAATGGAAGTCTTGCCCTAACGAGGAGAATAAAAAGGAACATAAACTTTGGCAAAAGAAATGTAAGAAGGTTATATGGGAGGCCAAGAGAGACTATGAGGAACGCATGGCCAGCAACATTAAGGGGAATAATAAAAGCTTCTTCAAATATGTTAGAAGCAGGAAACCTGCCAGAGAAGCGGTTGGCCCTCTGGATGGTGAGGGAGGGAAAGGGGAGATAAAAGGAGACTTAGAGATGGCAGAGAAATTAAATGAGTTCTTTGCATCTGTCTTCACGGCAGAAGACCTCGGGCAGATACCGCTGCCCGAACAGCCCCTCCTAACCGAAGAGTTAAGTCAGATAGAGGTTAAAAGAGAAGATGTTTCAGACCTCATTGATAAATTAAAGATCAATAAGTCACCGGGCCCTGATGGCATCCACCCAAGGGTTATTAAGGAATTGAAGAATGAAGTTGCAGATCTCTTGACTAAGGTATGCAACTTGTCCCTCAAAACGGCCACGGTGCCAGAAGATTGGAGGATAGCAAATGTCACGCCTATTTTTAAAAAGGGAAAGAGGGGGGACCCGGGAAACTATAGGCCGGTCAGCCTAACATCCATACTGGGTAAGATGGTGGAATGCCTCATCAAAGATAGGATCTCAAAACACATAGACGAACAGGCCTTGCTGAGGGAGAGTCAGCATGGCTTCTGTAAGGGTAAGTCTTGCCTCACGAACCTTATAGAATTCTTTGAAAAGGTTAACAGGCATGTGGATGCGGGAGAACCCGTGGACATTATATATCTGGACTTTCAGAAGGCGTTTGACACGGTCCCTCACCAAAGGCTACTGAAAAAACTCCACAATCAGGGAATTAGAGGACAGGTCCTCTCGTGGATTGAGAACTGGTTGGAGGCCAGGAAGCAGAGAGTGGGTGTCAATGGGCAATTTTCACAATGGAGAGAAGTGAAAAGCGGTGTGCCCCAAGGATCTGTCCTGGGACCGGTGCTTTTCAACCTCTTCATAAATGACCTGGAGACAGGGTTGAGCAGTGAAGTGGCTAAGTTTGCAGACGACACCAAACTTTTCCGAGTGGTGAAGACCAGAAGTGATTGTGAGGAGCTCCAGAAGGATCTCTCCAGACTGGCAGAATGGGCAGCAAAATGGCAGATGCGCTTCAATGTCAGTAAGTGTAAAGTCATGCACATTGGGGAAAAAATCAAAACTTTAGATATAGGCTGATGGGTTCTGAGCTGTCTGTGACAGATCAGGAGAGAGATCTTGGGGTGGTGGTGGACAGGTCGATAAAAGTGTCGACCCAATGTGCGGTGGCAGTGAAGAAGGCCAATTCCATGCTTAGGATCATTAGGAAGGGTATGGAGAACAAAACGGCTAGTATTATAATGCCGTTGTGCAAATCTATGGTAAGGCCACACCTGGAGTATTGTGTCCAGTTCTGGTCGCCGCATCTCAAAAAAGACATAGTGGAAATGGAAGAGGTGCAAAAGAGAGCAACTAAGATGATTACGGGGCTGGGGCACCTTCCTTATGAGGAAAGGCTACGGCGTTTGGGCCTCTTCAGCCTAGAAAAGAGACGCTTGAGGGGGGGCATGATTGACACATACAAAATTATGCAGGGAATGGACAGAGTGGATAGGGAGATGCTCTTTACACTCTCACATAATACCAGAACCAGGGGACATCCACTAAAATTGAGTGTTGGGCGGGTTAGGACAGACAAAAGAAAATATTTCTTTACTCAGCGTGTGGTCGGTCTGTGGAACTCCTTGCCACAGGATGTGGTGCTGGCGTCTAGCCTAGACACCTTTAAAAGGGGATTGGACGAGTTTCTGGAGGAACAATCCATTATGGGGTACAAGCCATGATGTGTATGCGCAACCTCCTGATTTTAGAAATGGGTTAAGTCAGAATGCCAGATGTAGGGGAGGGCACCAGGATGAGGTCTCTTGTTATCTGGTGTGCTCCCTGGGGCATTTGGTGGGCCGCTGTGAGATACAGGAAGCTGGACTAGATGGGCCTATGGCCTGATCCAGTGGGGCTGTTCTTATGTTCTTATGTTACTGAGTGGCTCTGAGTTTGACAACTGCTACTCTAGATCATGGGTGTCAAACATAAGGCCCATGGGCCGCATATAGCCCCCGAAGCTCTTTATCTATCCCAGTGGTGTAGCTAGCGGAGGCAGGGGGTGGTCTGCCCTGGGTACCAACCTTGGGGGGGGGTGACACCACAAATGCCCCAACATTGCTAACATTGTGGAGGTTTGGAATAACCCCATCATGCTATAAACCGTTGGATGCGAAATTTCCACGAAATGCAGTGCAGAAAACTGGATTAAAATATCTCTCTTCCAACAAAAGTTATGTCCAAAAAACCAGAAACCAAAAAATGCATGAAACCCTATGGAAAATGAAACTGAGCCATATAGCGCGTTTACTTGTGAACGCTGAGAGGAATCCAACGACACCAGAATGGTTCCTATCTAATGAAAGCAGCCCCCCAAAAACATGCAAGAAGGAAGTCCCTCCCTCCAAGCAAACAAATGTATTGAGCTCTATGGAAAGCGAAAGTAAACCAAACGGTTGCGTTTACTTGCGAGTAAGCAAATGTACTTTGGCTGCTGGTCAAGTCAGGCAAAGGGGAATGCAAGGCTGGCTGCATGGTCCCCATCTGATGAAAGTGGAGCTCAACAAATGCTCCTGAAGGCAGCACCCCACAAAGAATAAAACAGGCTGCTGATAAGGTCCATTTTATTTGTTTTTAGACCTGTAAAGCCAGGTGGGTCCTGATAGTGCTATGCTTGAAATATAAAAATTTACACTGAACAGGGCACTGGGGAGGGCTGAAAATCTCACTGACATTTTTGTGGGGGGTGTTCTTGCAGGCAGGCTACAGAGAGGATTCACTTGGTGGAACAGGGCTGGCTTCCCTTATTTATTTTATTGTGTTTGATTATGTCACTTCCAGCCATGACAGCACTACCAGTGGGTCCTGGACAGATTGTCATTCTAAAAAGTGGGTCCCAGTGTTAAAAGTTTGAGAACCCCTGCCTTAACTCAAAAGAGGTCAATTAGTGATTTTCAACCTTTTCCATCTCACAGCACACTGACAAGGCACTAAAATGGTCAAAGCACACCACCAGGTTTTTGACAATTGACAAGGCACACCATGCTGCCAGTGGGGTCTCACATCTCCCATTGGCCCTATTAATAAATGACCTTCCCCCAAATTCCTGTGGCACACCTGTGGACCACTCGTGGCACACCAGTGTGCCACGGCACAGTGGTTGAAAATGGCTGAATTAGAAATTCTTGGGGGGAGGGGGTAACACTCTAGTGACCAAAATTCTGGAAATTATGGCTTTTAGGAATAATACCATCATGTTATATACCATTTGATGAGAATTCCATCCATTGCTTGTGGGGAAATATTCACTGCATTTATTTTCTGGCCATTATTATTATTCATTTCAAATCCTGAGCTGCTTAGAGGAAGGGTAGTATAAAAATGTGAATGAATGAATGATGTCATATGGGGTGACAAAAATTTATGGGCCCCGGGTGTCAAAAGACCTAGCTACGCCACTGATCTATCCCCCATTATAATTGGGCTCTTCCAGAGCCACCCTTTCAGCAGTGCCACTTCTGCCAGGGCATCAGTTTGTGGAGCACTTCTTGGCTGTTCAGCTACAAGGTGACACTGTAGCAGAAGAAGCACTGCTGAAAGGGCAGCCCATGTGATAATTGGGTTGTTTCATATCTTTAAAATATGATCAAGATTTGCATATTTTCTCTTCTGTCATTTGCAGCTGATGAGTTCCTACTTGCGAACAAAGTGGCCATTAGCACCTTAATGTCACTTTCTGCTTGATGATGTCATTTCTGATATGGTGAGGCTGCCTGGTGAGCCCCCTGGCTGGTAAAGCAAGGGCCAGCTCACAGCTTAGCCTGTGCAGGTCAGAGCTGGCCAGCTGTCTTGACCTCTTGGGGTTGGCTGGGATAGGTTAACCCTGTCTGGATGATGCCTGGAGCCAGGATGTCATGTCCTTGAGGTCTGGGGGGGAGTAAACAGCTAGTGCTGTTCTCCCCCAAACTCTTAGTAGCCAGCACACTTTGGGGTTTTTACTAGCTTATTTTTCCCTGCTGCAGTTTGTTATTAATTCAATAAATTACAATCATTCCAAGCCTCTGTCTCATGTCCTTCTTGGGGGAGGGGGATGTGCCTGGACAAGTGGTTAGTCTGAGTTGAACAATATATTATAAGGCAATATATTATATTTTGTTTTAACAGCTTTGAAATTCTTTAATCGACTGTATTTGACAGCTACAAACGTGAGTTGTGTACTTGGTGTGTTGAAAGATATCTTGCACTCCCGTATCTTTTGGCTGTCTTATTGTGTTTGCACTGGGCAGTCTGCTTGTGAATTATAAATGACATATTGCTTTCTAGATAGGAAACTTATAATGAAATGCCAAAGTTTGCTTCAGCCTAAAAAGCACACTCTACACTTTTTTCTAAGTACATTAAAAGCCTACTTAACTACCAGATGTATTTTTAATGAATAAGCTTTTAATCTCTGCAGTGTTTTTCTCTCACCAAAGAAATAAAAGACATTAAACTTGGTTGAGTTGTGCAGCCCTATAGTTGTCAGGCACATTGATTCCAATCTACGTAGTTTAATAAAGCTTTTGGGATATTCTTTTATCCTCACCCCCCACTATTCAAACACATTTTTGTATCAACCGATAAAGATACATTGATAGCTATTACCTCACAGGTCTAAAATGCAAATTTAGACACCAATTATGTATAGACTAATTAACTTGCATTTTTTAAAAAGTTGCTAAGGGTGCTTTTAGAGTCCCAAGATGACACACTAAATTGTGTTCTGATCATGTAAATTATACTCACTTAATGCTCAAGTCAGAGTCAGATTCAACCTGCCCAATTTGAATACACCTTTTGCATATTAGTAGCTGGAATTATTGGGGAATCGCAAAGTATACAAAGATTAAAACTTGAAAATGCTAACTTTTGTTCATAACATATTAACATGATAAAATCTGATAAAACATGATAACACTGGGAAAATGTTTATAAAACATGATAAAACGGAAAATTTCTCAGTTGTCAATCTAGTCATCAAATGGTTTTGTTTTAAACACCATAACTATCTCTTATAGCCAAATCCTAAGCCAACTACTACTTGGTGGGATAGGCATGCACATAATTGTAGAAGTTCTGTAAGGCACATTGCATCAGTGTGAAGGATCATCATGCTGGTTGTAAAGCAGGTTCAGACCTGCTGCCGCCAGTCAGAGGCCTGTGACTTTGTTATGAAAAAATGCCTCCCCATTTTTATTGCATTTCTGGTTATGCTACTTTGACAACCAGAAACATCTTACAGACCTTCATATATGGATGCCAGCAGGCAAAATGAACTATTCTCCCAGAAAACAGTGGTCTACAGGCCTCATTTCCACTTTGGTCAAGCACAGACACTTCGCATTCCTTCTCCTCCCCTCACAATCACACATCCTAGAAGGAAATTGATAATCCTACTTTGTGTCTCTAGCTGAATGAAACTCAGTAATCTGTCATTTTTCTATTGTATCTACAGTTTGTGTTTGCTTTCCTGAATGCAATTCCAGGAACTTCTGTATTTTGTACCAAAACATTGGATTATACCTGTATTTTGCACTAATTTATATTGGATTATAACTGTATTTTGCAATAATTTAGGTAAACCTCACTTTAAGTTACCAGACATCCCCTGGCACCAGAGGGGCTAATCTGTATTTTAGCTGACACTACTAGCCCTGTTTACCTGTATCCTGTTTGATTAAGAGGAATTTCATTCATACCCAAGTTACCTACTGATACATTAAAAGCAAACACCCCAAGTCACACATTTATCCCCAAACATTCTACTTCCACCTAAACAACTTTTCAATATCCTTAAATACTAAGAAGGTTTGACTAGCAAATAGTCACTCTCCTGAGTGCCCAAACACGGGGTTACTCCCTGAGTGTCCAAAGAATTGGTCACTCTCCAGAGTGTCCAAACATGCTGCTCACAGAAACTGCTGCTCATAAACCAGACAGGTAGCTATCTCTTGCACTTTGAACTCTTTTCTTTTCTCTCACCCCCCCCTCCCTTTTCTCTTCTGTCCCCATCTTTAGCTAGCAGCTGGGGATGGCAGAGCAGGGATTCCTGAAATCCTTCCCTACCATTCCCCTCTTTCTGATTTCTTTGGATGCACCAAATACACTTGCATGACACTGCACTCACCACTATAGGACACTCTGGTTAGAGCATTACAACAGTCCTTTATTAATTCTTTTGGATATCTATTTTGTGTCCCTTTTAATAAAGCTGTAATCATTTATTGCAGGGGTGCTCAATAGGTGGATCGCGATCTACCGGTAGATCGCGAGGCAAAATGAGTAGATCACGGAGTGCCGACCCCCCCCTTCAGGTGCCTCTGGAAGGAAACGCCGGGAGTAAGGCCCATTGTACTCAATGGGGCTTACTCCCAGGTAAGTGTGGCTAGGATTGCAGCCTCACAGCCTAATCCTAGGCATGTCTACTCAGGAGTAAGTCCTGTTATACTCAGTGGGGCTCAAGGTAAACCAACATACATTGTACACATAAATGTTATATGTTATGATGGCGTGAACATTGTAAAAAAAACTCTGGTAGATCTCCGGGCCTTGCTGGGTTTCAAAGTAGCTCTCGAGCCAAAAAGTGTGAGCACCCCTGATTTATTGGAATATTTCTCTCAGTCTCTTCTTTAAGTAAAAGGAATTTCTGCGGAATGTTGGTTTGCAACCAGTCTTAAGGTTCCGGTGTCCCAATACAGCAGGTATACTAATTCCCCTAAACCAGTGGTTCTCACACATTTTGCATTGGGACCCACTTTTTAGAAAAATAATCTTGTTGGGGCCCACTGGAAGTGATGTCATGACCGGAAGTGACATCATCAAGCAGGGAAATTTTTAACAATCCTAGGCTGCAATCCTACCTACACTTACCCAGGAGTAAGTCCTGTTTACTATCATTGTTAAAAGCATATACATAGTAGTCTGTTAAAAGTATAGGTCTGTAACATCTGCAGTCACATGCTATGGTAGCATCAAGTCTAATGGATTAAAAATAAAATATTGAAATGAATAGGGACCCACCTGAAATTGGCTCACGACCCACCTAGTGAGAACCACCTAGTGAGAACCATTGGACACACAGTTTGAGAAACACTGCCCTAAACAACTAAGGACACAATCCTAACCTGCGCTGGAACAGGCAAGCCAGGATTGTGAGCAGAAGCGGCTCAGCCAGAGGTAAGGGGAAACTTTTACCCCTGCGTAAGGGCTGCTGGCCACAATGGGTCTCCTCGGACTTGCCCCACCTCTGGAGGTGGCTCAAGTCTGAGGAGAGTGGAGTGGCTGAAAGCCATTCTGTTCTCCCCGGGAACAGGAGTTGGGATCCGGCATAACTGCCGGATCCCAGCCCTGCCTCCTGCCCCCTGCCCACCCGCCCCCAGGGTTGTCCAATGCCCACCCTCCACCTGCCCAGGAACGCCTTGTTCCCTCCTCCTTCCCGCCCCCACACCTACCTTTTCCGCTTGTGTCGGTGCAGGCGGGCTGACACAGGCGGCTAAGGGGAAGCCAGAGCAGAGGCTTTTGTCCACCTCCACAGGCTGGCGCTTCTTGGAGCACTGGCCTGGCTCCCCCTCGAGGAGGCACAAACGTTCTATATGGCATGTTTGTGACACTCCTAGGCCAGCCCAAGGGACTTGGGCTGGCATAGGGTGCAGTTTGGATTGCGCCCTAAACCAGGCTCTTTTGGTAACACTTTCTAGAACAGCTAGGCACTCTATTGGCTGGCAGCTGGGAGTGGGGGGAGGCGTTATGAGGCGGGGAGGGAGGTGTGGATCAGGCCTGGGGGGGTACAGTGATCGCGGCTACAGCCATATCCTATCTCCATTCCCAGGTTTTGAATCTCAACACAGCTCAGGTTTGCACAAGCAATATTACTGGCACACATCCAATTATCAAGGGAGATCTGGTTTGTGTTGTTTGTTACATGTGAAGACAGTTCTTTTTTGGCAGATCTTATACCGTTCGAGAAGCTGCACATCAGTTAATGTGAAATTGCTCCACTCTGACATGAGAGCTGTGAATTTTATTTTCTCTTTCATGGTGGGGCTGCTGGTATTTGCTTGCAGAAAAATGACCTAGTAGCATCCTCGGCCCAGGACGGAAAATAATATTCACACAATCCTGTTATCGATGAAATCATAGTTCATTTTGCCTGATGTATTATAAAGCACAACCTTCCTTCAACCCAACATCCATTCATTCTGAGGACAACTGCAGATTTTTCTCCCATTCTTTTCCCCCAACATTCCTAACAACCTTTGCAGGCTTCGAATGCTTCAAATTCTCCATATTTTTTAAGTTTCAGAAGGAATAAAAGAATTATAATTTTCATTCCTTGTTCACACCTTTAACCACAACAAATCGAATAATGACTTTCTTGATTGGTTTTTAAGAGACTGCCTTGTTTGCTGCCAATTTCAAGCTGGATTCAAAGGCTAACCGCAGAAAATGATCACATCTCTAATTTCTGCTTTAGTGATTTCCAGTGGCATTGCCAAATGACTGTAAATTTGCAATAGGGCCCCAGTTGTTTGGCATCTCTGCTGAACAATGAAGACAGATTTATAGAGGTACAACAGCCGTTAACACTCTCTTTCCCTTAAACGACACATTCAACAAGAGTCCTATAACTCTGCACAGACAGTAAATCAAAACTGGTTATTTACTTCAAGGCAGTTAAGTAATCTGCTGCTAAACTTAAAATTAAAGCATAATTTAGCTTCAATAGATGCCCCATGAAGTTGCACAGTTTAGTGGTCCTTACTATTAAAGGGAATATATGGCATGCCCATGTTAACTGATGATGCTGAGTCGTATCCAATTGTCTATTTTCCAATGCCTCATGCCAACTTCCCTCCAGATTCTCTCCTTAGAATTCACACTCAATTTTTTTTCCATGTCATCAACTTGGAAAAAAAAAAAAAACCCTAGTTTCTGTTCCTCAAAATTACTGCTGTCATTTTAATGTTAGCCCATAAAGATGCTAAGCAGTGGGTAATTAAAATTTTAAAGTTGTATACAATATTTTAATAAAATATGGATTTACTTCCCATTTATTAAGGAAAACGACTTGGAGGAAAGGTAGAATCTTTTAATATTGTGAGTGCAGACCCTCTGAAATGCTTCTCTGGGGATAATATAAAAGCTATTTGTTATTGTCAGCTTTTGGAAAGTGAATTCATACTCCAAGGTTTATTGTACTCGGCCAGAGAAAGGGGATGGGTGTGAATTGCTAAGCAAACGACATTGATTCACACTTTTGAAATTGCAATGCAGTCTCCAGTTTAAATTAGCACTTTTAAAGTGCACAAAGGCCTTAAAATCATATACTATTTATAAGGGTCATAAACAGACTACTTTTTGTATTATTAGTTATATATGAGCAAACATATAATACATAAATAAGTGACAATTATTGCTGTAGTTTTAAGTTTTGTTTCTTTCTCCTAAATCCACCTACGTTATTCTCAGAAACTAATAATGCCTAGCACTTCTTGGGTTTGTGAAGCCATTCATTGGTGTAAATATTTTGTATGGTTATTAGTATAAAGGCAGTTTCCCTTCCAAACACAAAGATGAAAACAACCACAAACATGGAGTTCTCTTTGAGAATCTTTAAGTGTGAAATGTTTTCATTTTAGAAATGGATAAGTGTGTTTAGTATTGCTAAAGTAGCAATGTAGAAAATTGTGAACATTTAATAGTCATGCTAATAAGCTGAAAATAAAACTAGGTAAATATTATCAGCAGCAAATTATCCAATAATTCTCATCTTGTTTATACATCAGAAATGTTTAATCAGCCAATTAAAGTAGTTGATTCAATATGTCATAGATACTCCTTGGTCTACTGAGAACAAAATGAGCCTATTTTATGTTAAGAGATATATGATAAAAAAAATAGTCTGAATTTGGTGAAAAAAATAACAAAACCTGTTTTGGGGAGGGAGAAGATTTTAAGGGAAGGAAGCACTACTGATCAGTGAGACATTACAGCCTGTATTAAGTCTTACAGAACTTTGGAAGTACAGTGGACCCTCGGTATCTGTGGGGATTTAGTTATAGACGGCTTATTTAGTGCAGGGTTTCTCAAACTGTGTGTTGCAACCCACTTGGTTGGTCGCAACCCGATTCTTGGTGGGTCATGAAACTTTAGCTGATAAGCTGATATCTGAGATTGCAAATGCATGGAGCCCTATGGAAATGTAAACAAACCACATTGTTTGTTTACTTGTGAATAGGCTAACTTGCTTTAGTCCATTGGAAAGGACAGGCTTAGAGGAATCCAACAACAATAGAATGGTCCCAATCCGATGACTGCAGCCCCCCCCCCCCCAAAAAAAAACAACCACACCCAATAAGGAAGTCTCTCCCACTAAGCTGACAAATGTATTGAGCCCTGTGGAAAGCAAAACTGAGTTACATGTTCACGTTTACTCATGAGTAAGCAAATGTGCCTTGGTTTGTGGTCAGGTCAGGAAAAGAGGAATGTATGGCCACCAGAATGATTTGATGAAAGTGAAGCTCAAAAAATGCTCCAGAAGTTAGCCCCCCATAAAAAGAATAAAACAGAGGCTTGAGCTGGTAAGGTAATTTTTTTTTTTAGACTTGTAAAGCTAGGTGGGTCCTGATAGTGATATGTTTTAAATAAAAGAACTTAAATTAAACTGGGTAGGGCTGAAAATCTTACTGATTTTTTTTTTTAGGAGGGGGAAGTGATTTCAGGCAGGTTACAGAGAAAATTCACTTAGTTGAACAGCATTGGCTTCCCCTTATTTAATTATTTGTTTTATTTTACTTTAATTATCTATTTTAATTTGCTTGATGATGTCACATCCGGCCATGACATCACTTTTGGTGTGTCCTGGACAGATTGTCATTCTAAAAAGTGGAACCCAGTGCTAAAAGTTTGAGAACCACTGATTTAGTGCATTCCCTGTGACAGCTAGAAACATAAAATTAGTATAACATGAAGCTCAAGATGCACAGCTATAGAACCTCCCCAAAACTCCTTTGTCCTGCCAAAAATCTATTTGTTTCCTTTGTGAAAAGTCCTATAACTTCCTCTGCTCTAGCAAACAGATAAGGGCAGCAAGATGTCTTGAGGTTTCTCGCCTAGTAGGAACCTCCATTTTTTATCAGAGCCAGCTCTCTCACTCTCTCTCTTTACTAATGTTTGCTTTGAAGTTTCTCCTCCACTTCTGGATCACTTCAGAAACTAGCTGGGGTGTCCATGCTGCACTTGGAGGTTTCTTTTCCCAGAAGAAAGCCTCCTCCATTTCTTCGCCTATTCCTCCTCTGGAACCTGGAAACTTGGCAGTTCTGCCTTGCTGCTTGGGAAGGACTTCGCACTCAAGCCATAACAGGCAGACTAGGATAGGGGATCTTCCCCCCTCCCCTTTTTTATCTTTGTAGTACTCTCTTTCTCTCTCCCCCCCAAAGATTTAGAGCCCAATCCTATGCAAGCACCATTATAGTCAATGGGGCTTACTCCTAGGAAAGTGTGGATAGGATTGGATCCTCAGTCACCTTTCCAACTCCTGCTGTCCAAACATAGATATTTGCAGTATCTCTCTCTTCTTGGTAACTGACCTGAAATTAAACATGCCTTTTACTTGTTATCTATATTTAACTTCTTTGAAAGGCTGTCTTGTTACTATTAGCCTAATTTTGAGGCACCTTGAGATTGATTGTACTGCTCATGCATGTCAATGATCCAACCCCTTCTCACACTGCTGGATTTGGCCTCTCACTTGCTAATTTCCCCAATTTCAGTTATTTGTGTGTGTGTGCACACGACACATGTAAGATGCAGTGTTGGCAACAGTGTGTTTCTGGTTTAACTGCAAACCACTCACCAAAACCCCAAATTTAACAGTGTAATGGAAGTAACTGAAATCCTAGCATAAGGACACTATGAATTCCTTCTCACAGGTCAACACGAAAAAGATTACACTAGTGGATTTAGCATAGGGATAGTGGCAAAGGAAATATTTTAGAACTCACACATAAAATATCATAAGTAATATATAAGCTGGAAAAATTAAAACCTGAGGATTTTACAGTACTCACTTAGCATCTAATACTAGACAGTACGCACATGCCAATCCTACTCTCATGTATGCATTCTTCACTCTCACAGAGACAAAATGACATACCCTACAGGCACAAGCCTATGCATGTCTACTCAGAAGTAAGTCCCATTATATGCTTACTCCCAACAAAGTGTGTATAGGATTGTAGCCCTAATCATCCTTTATAACATTTGTATAATTCTTTTGAATATGCATTCCCATGTGTTATCTTGATACAGCCCTTAAAACAACTCTGCTAGGTAACTGGGGGAATCATGATTCACAGCTTAGGGACCAGTCCTATAACTCTGCCATGCCATGGGACAGTGGCTCCAAAACAGTCGCCTTATCCCTAGAGTCCCAGCAGCCCCGATGGTCTACTTGGAACTGCACCAGCTATTTAGCCAGTGCAGAACAGAGGAGACCTGTGTCCTCTGTGTGTCTGTGTCTGACGCAGGTCTGTGTCAGACCTGTGGCCTGATCTGAGCCACAAGTTTTTGGGTAGCCGAATCCTGAGCTGCCTGGAGTGCCCAGGCTCAGCGGCACTGAGGAGGGCTGCCGCTGAATCCTGCGCCTCCCACGCTACCACAGGAGGCACCTCGGGAGAAGAGGACGTTCATCTCCTTCCCCTGAGTAAGGTAAGCAGCCCTGCAATGGGGCTACTCACTTTACAGCTGACCAAAAGGTCAGCGGTAAGGAAAAGGCGCTCGTGTAAGCCCTCCACAAGCACCCGAGATCCTGTGGAGCACAGCTTCGTGGATCCTCCTCCCTCCCGCCCCTCGGCATGCCTCCTCCCCACCCTCTCTCCGCCCCCGCCGGCCTCCCCCCTCCCCAGAATGCCTCCTCCCTGCCCCCGTCCACACCCCTGCCTGTTGTTCTGCTGCTCTGCAGTCTGGGAGGTTGCAGCGGGAGCCCGGTGGTGAGCCCTGAAAACACCTGTGCCGCCAACCACAGGATTGGGCTCTAAATTATCTAGCATCAGTAGTCTTAGCAGTGGAACTAGCTATCATGCAGTTGGAACATTGTAGGGGACTTTTTAATTTGGTGAATTCTTCAAGATCAACTTTTGATGTACTTCTACATGGCATTTGCATTTCTTTGAAACCTCACTGACAGACCTGCAACTTCAGTAAGAGCACTAGTAATCTACATCTATAGGATAGGATGACTTTGGAACCAGTGCACCGTTAATGGTCACAGCCCCAACTTTCATATATCTGAAAGAATTAATTTCATGGGATGTAGAATATTGAAAAGTGGCCGCTTAGGCAGGGCTTGTCTCCTTTTAACTGAAGATGTTAAATTACTATACATTTCTTTTTTTCTCTCATTTAAGCAGGCAATTTTTAGTTTCCACCCATTAAGGATTCCATTGAAAAGAGACATATTTTACAGAGCTTGAAAATGGAACGCTGTTCAGTTATTGAGAAAGTTTCAGGATAAATAACGAGGCAATTTTGCACTCATTTTAGCTCTGCATTACACATGCAGGCTTTTCTTGCTTTGTTAAACATTTTCAGGTGTCAGTTATTGAGCCATGCTTTTGATCTCAAGGGCTCATTACATGCATTTCACCCATCTTTCTTTTGCTCACAATCAATTTCCTTTGTGAATGAGAAAAGCCTAAATGCATATTAAAGGGAGGAGGGAGAAGGGAAGATTTTTTCACCTACTTTAATTTTCTTTATTATTGATTTTCATACTAACGTGAAAAGGAAATACTGTTGTCCTTATTTAGAGGGAGGAAAAATGGAAACACACACACACACACACACACACACACACACACACACACACAAGTAGTGCAAGGTTTGAGGTGAAGCTGAAAAAAAGCCCAGAATGGCTGTCTCTGGAACAGCATACAGTGACAGATATGCAAGCTCTCTCCAATTAGCTCATTATTTTTACTTATATAGTGTGACACAGCTTTTATGCAATTATGCATGCAAAGAATATTTAAAGTTTTGCATAAACTCCCGAACCGTCATGGTGAATGCATAGACCATCACATCAAGCCCCAGCTGCTCTGTGACATGTTGATAAAATGAACAGCTTATACACAGTGACAGGGCAGCTCAACCTGCTCATACATTACTGCCCCCATTGCCTTTATTCAGTTCCTTCAAAACATTAAATGACTTTGTTCCCAGAATGACTCAGAAAAAAAAAAATCACACAATTGAGAATCAGGATATGCTATGAATGATTCTGTTCCACTTTATTTTTTAGTGTACCTTCCATTCAAGAACAAATTGTCAAATTCATTGACATAAGAAAGTTCATTAAAAGAGAAAATTAAAAACCTCAAATAAACCTTATCAACAGAAAATATCTTTAAAAAAAATTTAAAGGGGGAAAGGACAAAGATTAAAACTAAAGTTGATACATAATGTAGCCAATTTATTTAAATTTGTGTCTTGCCATATTCTGAAGCTTCAGTTATTTAAAACATAGGATTGTTGGGAAGAGTCCAGCTGGAGGAAGTTCAGCATTATGTATCAAACAGATGGCCTAGAGCCCTGCTGGATCAGGCCAAAAGCCCACTTAGTTCAACTTCCTATGTGGCACAGTAGCCAACCAGATGCTTTTGGGAGCACACAAGACCACAACATACCTGCATCCTGTTGCCCATCCCTTACATCTGGTATTTGAGGTTGCCTACTTCTAAAATCAGGAGGTTGCACATACCCATCCTGGCTTGTAACCTATAAGAATATTCCTGTCAGTAATCAATACTCAGTGGCACGCTGCTTCTGAACCGTGAGCTTCCCTTTAGTAATCAGGTCTACTACCTATTAATAGACATATCTTCCATAAATGTATTTAATCCTATTTTAAAAAGGTCTAAATTTGTGACAGTCACCATGACTTGGAGCAGCAAATGTCATAAATGAATGACGCATTGCCTGAAGAAGTACTTTCTTTTGTTTGCTCAAAATCTACTGCCAAATTATGATCCAAGTTCTAGAGGTCTGGTCTAGAGGAGAGATCCTCCATTCGCCCGAAGATAACATCTGAAGGTTCCCAGTTTGAGGCCACCGGCAGCTCTGTGAATGGCGAGACCTTGAAGCAGCTGACAAGCTGAGTTGAGTTGTTCCACCTGCTCTTTGGTGTGAGCAAAGAAGCGACTTGGCTGCCCTTCAAGTGAGAGATGGAGCTGCTTGTCACCTGTGTGGGGGCAACTGGGGGCCAGAAGTGATACCAGACCATGAAAGATCTATCTGAAATGTTGTGCGGTTCTTGAAAGATAGAACCTTTCTGTTATCGTAAAAATCCCCTCGGAGGTTTAGAGATAGCCTGCCTATCTGAACTGCCTTAAATAAAGTCGGAGGAGTAATCTGATGACCAGAAAGGCAGTATATCAACACCAGCATTATTATTATTATTATTATTATTATTATTATTATTAATAATAATAATAATAATAATAATAATAATAATAATAATAATAATAATTTTTTGTATTGGCAACCTTCAGTCTCGAAAGACTATGGTATCGCACTCTGAAAGGTGGTTCTGGCACAGCGTCTAGTGTGGCTGAAAAGGCCAATCCGGGAGTGACAATCCCTTCCACACCAGGAGCAAGTGCAGTCTGTCCCTGGTCTGTCTCCCTGGCTATGGGCCTTCCTTCTTTGCCTCTTAGCCTCAGACTGTTGGCAAAGTGTCTCTTCAAACTGGGAAAGGCCATGCTGCACAGCCTGCCTCCAAGCGGGCCGCTCAGAGGCCAGGGTTTCCCACTTGTTGAGGTCCATCCCTAAGGCCTTCAGATCCCTCTTGCAGATGTCCTTGTATCGCAGCTGTGGTCTACCTGTAGGGCGCTTTCCTTGCACGAGTTCTCCATAGAGGAGATCCTTTGGGATCCGGCCATCATCCATTCTCACGACATGACCAAGCCAACGCAGGCGTCTCTGTTTCAGCAGTGAATACATGCTAGGGATTCCAGCACGTTCCAGGACTGTGTTGTTTGGAACTTTGTCCTGCCAGGTGATGCTGAGGATGCGTCGGAGGCAGCGCATGTGGAAAGCGTTCAGTTTCCTCTCCTGTTGTGAGCGAAGAGTCCATGACTCGCTGCAGTACAGAAGTGTACTCAGGACGCAAGCTCTGTAGACCTGGATCTTGGTATGTTCCGTCAGCTTCTTGTTGGACCAGACTCTCTTTGTGAGTCTGGAAAACGTGGTAGCTGCTTTACCGATGCGCTTGTTTAGCTCGGTATCGAGAGAATGTGTGTCGGAGATCATTGAGCCAAGGTACACAAAGTCATGGACAACCTCCAGTTCATGCTCAGAGATTGTAATGCAGGGAGGTGAGTCCACATCCTGAACCATGACCTGTGTTTTCTTCAGGCTGATTGTCAGTCCAAAATCTTGGCAGGCCTTGCTAAAACGATCCATGAGCTGCTGGAGATCTTTGGCAGAGTGGGTAGTGACAGCTGCATCGTCGGCAAAGAGGAAGTCACGCAGACATTTCAGCTGGACTTTGGATTTTGCTCTCAGTCTGGAGAGGTTGAAGAGCTTTCCGTCTGATCTGGTCCGGAGATAGATGCCTTCTGTTGCAGTTCCAAAGGCCTGCTTCAGCAGGACAGCGAAGAAAATCCCAAACAAGGTTGGTGCAAGAACACAGCCCTGCTTCACTCCGCTTCGGATGTCAAAAGGGTCTGATGTGGAGCCATCAAAGACAACAGTGCCCTTCATGTCCTTGTGGAAAGATCTGATGATGCTGAGGAGCCTGGGTGGACATCCAATCTTGGGGAGAATCTTGAAGAGGCCGTCTCTGCTGACCAGGTCGAAAGCCTTTGTGAGATCTATGAAGGCTATAAAGAGTGGCTGTCGTTGTTCCCTGCATTTCTCCTGCAGTTGTCTAAGGGAGAATACCATATCAGTGGTGGACCTGTTGGCTCGGAATCCACACTGCGATTCTGGATAGACGCTCTCTGCAAGTACCTGGAGCCTCTTTAGTACAACTCGGGCAAACAGCTTTCCTACAACGCTAAGGAGAGAGATGCCGCGGTAGTTGTTGCAGTCACCCCTGTCACCTTTGTTCTTGTACAGCGTGATGATGTTTGCATCCCTCATGTCTTGAGGTACTCCACCTTCTCTCCAGCAGAGACAGAGGATTTCATGCAGCTCAGTGACGATGATCTCTTTGCAGCATTTTAGGACTTCAGCAGGGATGCTGTCTTTTCCAGGTGCCTTGCCAAAGGCAAGGGAGTCCAGGGCCACGTGAAGTTCTTCTAGGGTTGGTTCACTTCTAGGGTTGGTTCACTCCCTTCTTAATAATAATAATAATAATAATAATAATAATAATAATAATAATAATAAAGGGGGACTTTGCGTGGCACCCGGGTGGAACTGCAAGGTCCGCTCACTGGGCAGACGGATCTGCACAGATGCTGGACCCGGCCCCAGACTGCAGTTTGAGTGGCCCTGAACCAAGGGCATTACTACACAGGTCATTTTATTTCTAATCCCTTTCTTAATAATCCCCAGTGTGGAATTTACCAGAGTGGGGGCTCTCTTTGCCTGGACCTGCCTGCACAAAGCAAGGCAGGGACAAGCAGCACCAGACTGGGGCATGGGGCATTGTAGCATGAGATAGCACCACACTTTGAGGGAAGAGTCTGGGGCAGGTGAAAAAACTTACGTTGCGTCAAGGCACCCTTGAAGGGGGGAAAAAGCAGCATATTAATGAGATAGAAAATTTCTGAAACGTATCTGCCACTGAATCTTAGGGCCTATCCAAACCCTATCCAAATGCACTAAATCCTGCAATGGGGGAGCACTCAGAGACTCCTCAAGGTAAGGGGACATTTGTGTCCTTACTTTGGGCCTGCATTGCAGCTGCATCAGTGCTGGAAGGCTGGATAGGATTGGCACCTAAGTACATTATGGCACAGTTAAAATTTGACTTTTGTTGGATCAACAGTGCTGAGAAAGAAAATGCCAGACTGTAAACCACAGAAGGCTCAAGACAAATAAGAGCATGCAGATGAAAAGACAAGAAGCAGAAAGCTCTAAGAGGCCTATTCAGATTCATCTATATTACAAAGCCCTAACAGCCCAAACCAGACAAAGGACATCACCATATTCTGTAGGATTTCTGGATTCCAAGGTCCATTTAATAATCCTAATAGTAATTAAATAGATTTATCTCAAAAATTATCTCAGAAATTCTATTGCTTTTCCCCTAGGAACAATCTCAGATTCCTTAAACCAGGAGTGCCCAAACCACGGCCCTCAAGGACCTCCAATCTGGCCCATGGGGAGCCCCTAGTCTCCAATGAGCCTCTGGCCCTCCAGAGACTTGCTGGAGCCTGCGCTGGCCTGATGCATCTGCTCTCAGCGTGACAACCTCTTGCATAAGCTGTGGGATAAGGGCTCCCTCCATTATTTGCTGTTTCACGTCTGTGATGCAGCAGCAGCAGCAAAGGAAAGGCTGACCTTGCTTTGTGCAAGGCCTTTTATAGGCCTTGAGTTATTGCAAGACCTTCATTCATTCATATAAGTTTCATCTCCAATATATTCATTTATGTAAATTTATTCAAATTTGAAATGCAGATTAATTTTTTTTTTCCAACACAGGCCCCTGACACATTGTCAGAGAGGTGATGTGGCCCTCCTACCAAAAAGTTTGGACACCTCTGCCTTAAACCATCGCAGCCACTGCTGACTCATCCAAGACTACATACAGCATGAGGCATAAGGAGTGAATACTGGTGACAGTGTTCTCAGTCGTGGGACTACCATTAGGTCCAGTGGGGCGAGGCACTTGGATCCCATGGAAACCTCTCTGAGGCTCCCAACGGGGGAGGAAACTATGCTTCCAGTTTCCCAGAAGCACAGTTTATAACATCAGGGAACCTCAGAGAGGCTTCCCCAATGAGGGTAGAGATCGTGAGAGGCTCCATGAGGGGGGGGGCAGATTTTTGCAAGTGGGGAGCACCATTGCGGACCTTTGCCCTGGGCATGGGGCTGTGGAGGTCCGCTGCTGAATGTTCTTCTTCCTATACTGGTGGTAACAGGCAGGGATGGGAAAACCCAGCATGGTGCAACTTGAGTCAAATCTAGAGTTTCTACCCCCTGCGACTTGACTTGAAAATGAGTCATAGACATTTTCCGAGTCACCCAGTTACTCCTTCATGACTCGATAGGACTTGAATCAAGTTGGCCCCTCCTTTACAAAGCCTGCCATGGCTCCAGAGCGGGAAATGGGCCTGCTGCCCATTCATGTGTTGGAATTCACTTTAAATGCTCCCCTGATGTCCCCTCCCATCTGTAAACAGGGTGGGAGGGGGTAGGAGGCACTGCGAGACATCGCAGACAGAAGCGACAAGAGGGAGGAGGTTCATGCGCAGCAGCTGTGAGGCTTACCAAGATAACCTGATCCTTGGCAGCTCTACTCAGAAGTAGTCCCACTGTAGCCGGTCATTCAATGAGGCTTCCACCGCCCAAGTAACAATGGAGTGCCTCACAGCAGCCATGCAGTGAAAGCATGATTGCTATGAACTGCCTCCCTCCCACTTCCCTGCCTCCTCCCCCTCCCTAGACTTCTACAGCCAGTCGTAAGCCAATAATGTCTTTGGCTCCTTCTTCTGCCCTACCTCAACCAAAGAAAATACCAGACTGCCAATCCTTTGTCCAGTGATCATCAAAGGAAAAGAGAACCCAGTCCCACCTCTCCCATTCATTGCAAAAGCAAAACATTTACCCTCTTGGCTGCAACTTTCCTGCTGCTCTCCTGGTCGGAATGCTGGCCCCATGAGGATTTTCTTGCCGCAAAAACAGTAAGCAAGCACCCCCAAACAGACTTGAATCCACACGCAGTGCTGAGAGGGACAAGTGGCGAGTCAGTGGGGCACTGACTCAAGTGTTTTTCAGAGTCTTCCACATGCGCGAACAAGTCATCCAAAATCACGCATTTTTACAACTCGAGCCTTCAGTCACTGACTCAAGTTCCCAACCCTGGTGACATTATACATAGCTGGGAGAAAGGGAGATATGCTGCATCTAATACTTTGGGTATATATTACATCAGCACCAGTGGGGCAGTTGCTGAATAGAAGGGGGAGTTATTTAACTCCCATTTTTGCCTGACCCACAAGTGTACACATTTGGTCCCTGTTGCGTATATGCAACGTTGGGCAGAAATGGCTTAAGCAAAAGAGCCTCTCTTTTTAGTCCTCTTTGTTTGCAATGGGCTAAATGGAGTCATTAAAGCAATCAAGGTTAAGGAAGTGATAACATTTCATCGATTGATCCTTTTAACTAGGTACTGTGGAAGCCCTGATTTGAGGGATAATTCTTCCATGTTTTTCTTAAGACTGTTGACCAGTTTCTACTGAACTCTGCAATGTTTATAGCAATAGTCATAAAATAAGGAGGTGGTACACATTAACAGTAGATGCACATCTTAATTAGAAGATTGTAATTTATTTGGCAATAAACAGTCATTCACAATGTTTTTGTACTAGCCCAATGTAGGGGAAAAAAAGGCAAACTCAAGATTCTTCCTCTATTGTCTTTTTTTGTTTTGGTAAGTATTAAGCCAAATAGAACACCTGGGTGCTATAAAGACTTGCTGCCTCTGTAAGCATTTCATTTCTGTAACACTTTGGGACAAATAATTATTTCTGCAACAAAGAATTGCCAAAAAAAGAAAGAAAAAAAGTATACCCACACTGATTTCTGTGCTTAATGCTCAACATATCAAAAAATAAGTGAAACTCTAAACATGCAGATAAACACATTCAGTCTGATGGAGGTTTTTCTAGGAGCTGTCTTTTGTGCAAAGAAAAGAAAAAGTGAAAAGAAGCAGAAATTCCAAGGTTCAAATACTTACTGTGAAGATAAGGGATTGTGTTGATTATCCATTCATCAGTCAACACTCCAGTTTTTGATATCTCAGTGCATTTCAATTGACTTGAAGATTGTCTTGATTCAGTCCAACAAACTGTGTCCTTGCTGTATATAAAATCTAGTGTTTGAATTCCGCTTCCTCTCACAGAACCAAGTGTAGATGCTCTAGTCCCATTTAGATATAGTACCTCAATAGTGTCTGAATTTGCAATCAAAAGAACTGGAGGTGTTTCATTAGGTTCTAAAAGCAAAAACATAAAAAGAGTAAAAACAAAGGTTAACTAACAGATAAAAACTATTGCACACCTCCTATTAAACAAAACGGAACATAAATAAGATATTGACCATGTAATAGACCACAGCAGTGGCAACCACCTTCTCCGTCCAGCACTGTTGGAGAAGGAAGGAAGGAAGGAAGGAAGGAAGGAAGGAAGGAAATAAATAAATAAATAAATAAATAAATGCCATGGTTCCTAATTTCCTCTCACTGCCATCAAAGTATGCCAACTAGAAGAAGGGGGTAAAAAAAAACAACTGCTATTGTTTCAGATTACCTTTTCACCTTGAGCCTTGTGAAGTGCCAAAGACAGGACAAGGTGATTTAGGGCCTCCTTTCCTTTCCTTACCAAGAGTATGCCATGCATCTCCCTGCTCTATGCTGTTCCTGTTTGTAATGAGCAGGAACAGTAGATGCTGGGTCCCTAGTGTTTTTCTCATGTAAAGGAAAGGGAGATAGGGCAGAAGGCCTCATTAGCCTGTTCTCCCCCTTCATTCATGAGGGGTACAAGTGCACAGGCAGCATTCTGAGGGTTTCAGGCAGCATGACGGTGGAGGGTTCAGGCAACCTGGGTGCATTACCACATCAGGTTACAGGCTGGCAACCTTCAGTCTTGAAAGACTATGGTATAAACCTACAGCACCCAGTATTCCCAGGCGGCCTCCCATCCAAGTACTAACCAGGCCTGACCCTGCTTAGCTTCTGAGACCAGATGAGATCAGGCATGTGCAGGGTGATTTTTACCCTGCTGAAGAAAAGGTACTAGTGCTTGTGGCCATGAAGATCCATTTTGGAAAAAGCACTGTGATATCATTTTAGAAGATGCTGAAGTATGCCATAAAAAAAAACACTCATTGGTGATTCTGCTGACTGTACTGAATCAGTGTTTGATTTTAATATTAATCAAGTACAGTCAAGAGCATCACAGGCATGCATCTTCAGTACCACAGAGGCTTTTCAGAGCACTGTCATTTTAAAAAGATAAGAGCAAAAATTAACTGATGCTGGAGATTCCACTGGGCTTATGTATTATAGTGCTGGGGCACAGGCCTAGAGAGGAAAAAGTTGCCTTAGATTTTAGCTCCACAACAATACTGTGAGATAAGTTAGGCAGAGAAACAGTAGCTAAGTCAAAGCTTAAAAATGAATAGGCAGCCCAATCCCACACAAACTAATCAGCACTGATGCAGCTGTGTCAATGGGGTGTGCACGGCATCCCGCATGGAGTCCCAGAGGCCTCCTTGAGGTAAGAAAACATTTGTTCTCTTTCCCCAGGGCAATCCTTCGCTGTCCTGATGCGTTTATTTGTACCTGTGCCAGCAATTTGCTGGGGCAGGTTTTGGGTAGATGGATCTAGGCAGGGAAGGGGGATAGGATATCGCCAGAGCCACTGCTGCTAATAATTGCACACTTCCTGTGTTTTTTTAAACAAAGAAAAGAAGCCACAGAAAAGTCACAAAAAATTTCTCCCAATTCTAATCTGCTGTATTATAAGCATGACCCATTATAAGATGCCAATACATGATACACTGTACTATGCTTTACAAAAAAACAACCCTACTCAACTAACTGATTTAGCAGTACCTCCTCTCTCTCTCTCTCTCTCTCTCTCTCTCTCTCTCTCTGTGTATCAGCCTTCAGTTTCTTGACAGATATCACTCATAATATCATAGTTCAATCCTATTCTTGAAATATGTCAATATATCACCAGATATGCCAGGGCCCTGCCAGAGTACAAGTCTGCCTGCCAACAGATGTGTCACAAACATCAGTGCAACACTGGAAAAATACCTCAGCAACACAACTTGGATGCCACTCAGATGTCAGTGCAACTCTGCCAGTGGAGAGGCCGATTGGGGCAGAATGGTGGGGGACCATGGGATGAGGAACAGTCAGTGCATGCCTTCAGTTGATGGATATGCATGTGATGTTGGAAAAATGCTATGCCAACAACAGAGCTGACATAGGCAAGAGTAAATGATCAATGGGGGAAAGTGAAAACAGCAAAAACTGCACCCCCATTGCCCTTGCTCATTTTCATACACCACAGCATATGATACAGACTACATGTGGCAGCCAATCACAGCACATTAACACCAGTACTAAAGCCCCTTCCAGGGAGGCTACAGCTCAGATGAGATGTGGCATGGGGCTATACCTCCCTGGTAGCAAACAATCTCTTGTCCTTCACAACATGTGTGGCAAGATATTTTGTTTCGTCTTATCATCTCAGACTTCCTCCTACAGGCATTCTGTCCCAGGAAGTCCCTACACACAAGCACCCAACTGGAACGTCTACCTTACCATCCCAACAGGAATGCAAGGACAGTGAACCCCACACAGATAAACAAAGAGGGGAGGGACTCAAGCTGTTGCCATGGAGAGAGTTGAGAGACATGGCACAGGTATAAGCAGACTCAGCAGGCTAGTGCAAGTTTACCCTGAAGAAGCCTCTAGAGGTCAACCCCCTCACCCCACAGGATTCCACAGGTGCCACATCGGTGGTGCTGCATCGCTGTGCAGGGTGTTTTGGATTGGGCTGTCCATCAAATGTTTTTCCATCTATTATGTGGGCCCGGATGCTGGAAGAAGCCATAATTATATTCACTGAATATCTGTGAAATGCTTTATCCTACATATGATTTGCCAACTACTTTTAGATCACATATAGCACTAATAAGAAGCTTAGCCAAACTCACTGCATGCATCACTCACAGCTTTCTGATGACAATCAGTACTTTGTCTCTTCACCTCTGTTTCACAGTGAAGGTCTGCATACCTTAGGCATAAGCTATCAGAAACGTCTCATTCATCCGCAGGGGTTCATGCAGCAAACCATCCTGTAGAATAATGCCCTTGGCATGCCAAGCGATTAGCCTAGCTTTTACTATAGAACTTGTAGTCAGTTACTCTTCTCTTATTCCTTTCTGAAAACATCTTGCTGTGCTCCTGCTCTATCTCCAGTGACCTCTTTCTTTCTCTAAGCGTTCCTTTTGCTTTGCTAGACTCTATTCGCCATCTCAAGTTTAGCTAAGATCTCTGATGCAAAGAGCCCTGAAGCCATATAAAGAACAGAAGTAGATAAACAAGCCGAACCTTTTCGTTGTTGTGTTTTGAATGCATTAATGCAGGCTCTGCAAATTGTAAGGCCACACCTCTTGTGACAATGAGAATATAATTAGGCTAAATGAGTTTTAAAATATCCAAATAATGATGCTATACTTAACGTTTTAATGAGACATGAAAATGGCACACCTCTAACCCATGAACAAAAAAGGCCCTAATTATATTCCTCTTGCTCAAAGAGTAGTTAGTTTTCTCCTTGACTGTGGCTAGGATGATGAAAGACTTGCATTCTCTTCCTATCCGTTTTTTACTTGAACTTCAGATCAATAAACAGTGTCATGACACATAGGAAACAGAGGCTTTTTCCCTACGCGCTGCCACTATCACTTGCAACTCTATTGCTGAAGAAATTTTTAGAGGCATCAGAGGAAGCTCTTTCTTGTAGAAGATTTTCTACAAGGAAAAAATGAAAAAAAAAATTGAATTTACAACTAACTTTGAATCATCCAGCTGTATTAAGAATCATTTATATTGGGTGTCTGAACCAGATGGGAAAACTTTAGATATTGCTAGGATTAACACTGAGGGCACCTGAAAAATAATATTTGAAAGAAATCATAAGGGAAAAATAATTTCTTTTCAAAATGCCTGAAAAAAGGAGGTAATCTAGATTTGAAATCGTGAAACTTTAACTCAGGGTGCTTCTTACAAGAGCATTCATTGAACCTATAAAGTCAATTTGTTCAGGATCTTTTTCTGAAAGAGCAGAAAAATCATGTACAACAAAGGCTGAGTAGACACTTTTTAATCAAACTGCAGCTCTTTTCTTCCATAATGCATTATCCTATGGATCTGCTCTAAGTGAGGCATGCAACCTTGCATGAACTTTTGCAAGACAGACCATTTTTTTCAGACACTACAGATTTTAATAGCTATTTTGAATATTATTTTTTCTTGCATTGACTATAATATAGTTCTCCTGAATGCTGGCAAATAATGAACATTTTGAATCTTTAGCAAAACAAGTTTTAATCTATTCTTGTTCTGACAAAGTGTTCTGAGCCGCTTTCAGTTACACAGAGGTGAATCCTATAGTCTGTTAATCAACAAAAATATTAACAAAAGCCAACATTATTTTTGAGAGAGCAGCTGCAGTCTGGTTGTTAAAGAAATACTGTAATTTTTTTAAAGGATGTTGCACACTAAGGACCCAATCCTATCCAACTTTCTGACATCAATACAAGGTGTACACTGCATTCTGCGGTGGAGGTGGGGATAGTCACAGAGGCCTCCTCAAGGTAAGAGAACATTTGTTCTCAGGATTGCATTATGGCTGCATCAGCATTGGAAAGTTGGATAGGATTGGGCCCTAAATGATTTTAAGAAGTCTGGTCATGACTTTATGACAGCTATTTCAGCATTCTCATTGTTGAATCTTGTTCTGGAAGCTTAATGGGAAAGTTAAAAATCTACACAAATGAACCCTCACATTTATTGTATAGAGTGAAAAAATATTACTCCTCAATGTACAATGCAGCTGCTCCTGCTATGCATTTTAGGGGCATTAACTATTTTACTGATCTATGTAATAATGGGTTCAATGAGATGTCATAATGCTTGTTGGAATCCTACTGCAAACCATCATATAGCACAATTTAAATTGAGGCCTGAGCTTGATAGAAGTATTTCAGTGGCTCACACACTCTAGCTAAACAAAAGACTTCCGTTGATTGTAGATAACCTTATGGTGGTGTCTCATCAAAGGTTTTTCCATATGTTCAGTTGATGGTAAATTTGACAACTGACGTGGAAAGTTGTAAGACAGTGCGAGAAATGTGATATATGTATTTTATTCTATTGCAGATCCTTGCTGTTGTTTTTAATATTTTAGAAATGCTTAGCTTTGTTATGAACTACTTCCTTTAACCACTTTTTGTATCATAAGTGCAAAACTATACATGTATTAGAGATCTGCTGGTAAATGAATAATTTCAGGTTTCAAGCAAATGGCTTTATCTATTCATTTCAATTCTGCTATCTCATGACTAACTTTCTCCAAATACAGCTATGATTCTGCAAAAACGGCTGTCAGAGAACAACAGCTGTGCCTGTTTTCTGAGATGAAACCAATCAGCTAATTGTGACACAGGAATACACAAGAATTTCAGTTTATCATGATTTGCATACACCACTCTATGGGCACAATCCTAACCCACTTTCTAGAACTGGCATAAGGGCAGTGCTGCTCCAAGGGAAGGGAACAAACATTCCCTTACTTTGAGGAGGGCTCTGTGAGTGCCATCCAACTGCAGGATGCAGCACACGTCCTATTGGCACAGCTATGCTAGTGCTGAAAAGTTGGTTAGGATTTGGGCCTAAGTAATTGAGGCCTCTTGGCAGAGCAGTTCCCTGCAACACACAGTCTGCTATTAAGTACTGTTATTTATTTATTTGTTTGTTTGTTTGTTCATATTTTTATACCGCCCTTCCACCAAAGAGCTCAGGGCGGTTTACACAGCTGCTCCTCCCCTCCTTCTTGTCCTCACAACAACCCTGTAAGGTAGGTGAGGCTGAGAGAAAGTGACTGGCCCAAGGTCACCCAGGAAGCTTTGTGGCTGAGGGGAGATTTGAACCTGGATCATCCAGGGCTGAGTCCACCTCCCAAACCACTACACCATCCTGTTTAAGCAGTAAGACCCCCCCCCCCCTTAAAGCACATGCTTTGACAAGTGCTGTAGAGAACAGTGGCCCCTGAGGGTTTAATACGTGGACAGTTGGGACTTGCATATTTACATCTCAGTTCACTAAATATATCCCTATAATTTGTTCTTATAGCACCTCCTTCCAAAGTGTCAGTTCTCTAATAAACTCCTGGGTCTTTATAGAAGCATGCATCTATGCTTGCCTCCATGTTTTTCTGTGTATTTTCCATTGACCTGGAACTCTAGAAACTTTGTATTGGGAGCCCCCACCCTTGAAGATTAGCTCTGCCTACAATTCCAGCCTCTCTTATTAGACTGGTTGAATACGAATTACTGTTCTTTGCAGAAGCCACCAAAAATACTGACAAATATTTCCTTCATTAAAAACAGTGGAGCTAGAGAATTAGTGCTTATCTCTAGTTAATTGCCAGTTGTGAATATTTTATGTTACTGTATCAGCAGTGACACCTGCTAAATCCCACTAAAATGACATTCTTGAGGAATGACAAGTGAAAGAAATATTAAAATGGATTTTTGCTGCATAGTCTTCTTTTGTATTATGTTGTTATATTAAAAATCCATTGCTATGCTTAGCAGATCAATAGAAAATCTAAACAAGTTTCATTTCTTGGTCTTATCAGCAACTTTAAGCATACACTA
Source organism: Tiliqua scincoides (assembly GCF_035046505.1). Lineage (NCBI taxonomy): Eukaryota > Metazoa > Chordata > Lepidosauria > Squamata > Scincidae > Tiliqua > Tiliqua scincoides. Next base: position 89,320,731 of record NC_089821.1, read on the forward strand.
TGCAGTCCCAGAAGCACACACTTCCATGGTACTAAATCTGTTTTAGTTTCCGGTGTGCAGTATGATACATTTCTAGAACAGTGAGTTCAAACATTTCTCCTTCCGATATGCCACTTTTTGGCATAAAAAATTAAGCAACAGAACAATCCTATTCAGGTTTAGTTTGAACTAAGGGTCCAATCCTTTCCAACTTCCCGGCTCAGATGCAACCTTGCCACTGGGGCGTGCACTGCATCTTGTGGAAGTCACGGAGGCCTCCTGAAAAGTAAGGTAACATTTGTTCCCTTACCTTGGGGAGCCACTGAGGCTGCATTGGCACTGGAAAGTTGGACAGGGTTGGGCCTTACTCCCAGGTAGGTGTGCTTAGGATTCTAGCCCTAGTAAATTTTGGTTTTATTTTTCCCTTGCAGAATGTTTTCCTTGAACAGTAGCCACAAGTATAATTTGCATCCCCTTTGACACCCATTAGAACTGGTAGATTTCTTTTTCTTTTCTTTTTGTAGCAAATGAGACACGACCCCGTTAGGGTCATTATGCATGCTGATGGTGAACAGATTGCAGGGAATGCGAAAATAGGCTGCAGAGTCAATGCACTGACTAGGGAAATCCTTCCTTCAATTTGGCTTCATTAAACCAAACTTGCTAATTCCCTTAAATGCTTAGTTTATTATTGGTAATGAAAATATGCATTAATTATCTAATGAGACATGTTATTAATATCATGAAATCCAACCCTGTTGGGATGCTTCTCAGGCCCAATATCCAAAGGGAATAATTACCTTCTGATATTTTTATTTTAGGTAGTCTTGCATTATTATAAACAGTCATCAGCGTATAGGGGGGAAATATCTAGTGAGATTAAGGTGAAGGGTAGGCTTGGCTGATCCACTAATTCGGTTTGACTGGAACCATTTGCTTGCATTAGTTAATCCTTTTCAAATGGTATTTGAGTAATAAGAAACCTTTCCACTTCTGTATTGATAAAGATTCTAACCAATGCCTTTGGCGGCTGCATTTCTTTTCTCAAGGGAATTCCTTTCTGTGACATCCAGAAAATTCTGTTTGTTCTTTAAAAAAAATGATAAAAATCCACCAATATTTTTATATAATTTATCATGCTTACTAAGATAGATATCATTTATGGAGGAGAAAAATAAAGCAAAAGGAACTGAGAAAATTAGGCTGCAATCCTATACACACTTACCTGGAAGCAAGTACCATTGAATTTAATGGAGTGTATTTCTGAGCAGACAGACATAGGATTGTGCTGTAAATTGCATAACTAACAAGGTATTTTTACTTACCCCTTTTAACTTTGCAAGACTTTTTGTCTGGCTGAAGCAGATAACCTTCCACACAGCTGCAGACATATGATCCATTTGTATTTTCACAAGTTTGGCTGCAGATCCCATACAGATTACATTCATTTAAATCTGAAGAGAAGAGTAAAATTGTTTAATTATAAGCAACAGAAGTGTCTTTCCAAGCCTTTGCTCCAGACAAAGCACTATACGTTTAGTGCTTCCTAAGTTTAGTGTTATTCCAAATTAACAGGCCAAATTTGCCCATGAAATTAGCTAACTAATAAAGCAGGTCAAACCATTTGAGGGTTGGTCACAAAATAGGTGGTAACTTGTAAATAGCTCATTAGGATCAAGAAATACTTTCCCAACATAAAAACACATTCACAGCCCAATCCTATCCTCGGCAGCGCCCAGTGGTGCAGCAGCACTGAAATGACTACCACTGGATCCAATGGGTGCTGAGCTAGCACTGCAAGTCTTCTTGGGTAAGGGAGTATTTGCTCCCTTACTCTGGGTAATGCAACTGAGGCGCCAATGGGTCTCCTCAGATCTGCACCCACTTTTGAGTTGCTATAAGAACATAAGAACATAAGAACAGCCCCACTGGATCAGGCCATAGGCCCATCTAGTCCAGCTTCCTGTATCTTACAGCGACCCACCAAATGCCCCAGGGAGCACACCAGATAACAAGAGACCTCATCCTAGTGCCCTCCCTTGCATCTGGCATTCTGACATAGCCCATTTCTAAAATCAGGAGGTTGCGCATACCCATCATGGCTTGTAACCCGTAATGGATTTTTCCTCCAGAAACTTGTCCAATCCCCTTTTAAAGGCGTCCAGGCTAGACGCCATCACCACATCCTGTGGCAAGGAGTTCCACAGACCAACCACACGCTGAGTAAAGAAATATTTTCTCTTGTCTGTTCTAACTCTCCCAACACTCAATTTTAGTGGATGTCCCCTGGTTCTGGTGTTATGTGAGAGTGTAAAGAGCATCTCCCTATCCACTCTGTCCATCCCCTGCATAATTTTGTATGTCTCAATCATGTTCCCCCTCAGGCGTCTCTTTTCTAGGCTGAAGAGGCCCAAACGCCGTAGCCTTTCCTCATAAGGAAGGTGCCCCAGCCCCGTAATCATCTTAGCCTCTCCACTGGAGTCTATCTCCACTGTTACAAGAAAATTTTATTGTATTTCTGGTTATGCTACTATAATATCAAGAAATATTTTACAGGTCTTAATATAGGGGTGCCAGCATGCAAAATGAATTGTTCTCCCAGAAACACTGACCTACAGGCCTCATTTCCACTGTGGTCAGGCTTGGATTCTTGGTTGATTGTTTGCATTCTTCCCCCCTCCCCTCCAATCACACATCCTAGAAAGAAAATGATAATCTTTGTACCTCTAGCTGAATGCAACTTGGTAATCCTGTCAGAAAGTTTTCCTTTGTATCTACAGTTTGTATTTGCTTTCCTGAACAAGTCAGGAAAGTTAAGTCAGAATGCCAGATGTAGGGGAGGGCACCAGGATGAGGTCTCTTGTTATCTGGTGTGCTCCCTGGGGCATTTGGTGGGCCGCTGTGAGATGCAGGAAGCTGGACTAGATGGGCCTATGGCCTGATCCAGTGGGGCTGTTCTTATGTTCTTATGTTCTTATGAACGCAATTCCAGTAACGTCTGTATTTTGTACCAAAACAGTGGATTCAGTGGCATAGCTAATGATCGTGTAGCTCGGTGCCAAGCTCAAAATGATGCCCCGGAAGTTATGTCACAACCGGAAGTGATGTCATACCTTGGCTTTTAAAAAAGCAAAAATTGGGGAAAAACCTGCCTCCTCCCCCCAGAACCTCGCCACCCGCTTGCTCTGCTGCCAACCCCTGGTCAGTGGCATAGCTAATGCATCTACCTGCTACCTGAGGTCAAAGAAGATTTTGTAGCACTTCACGACAAAATAAAATTTAATTAAGTAAATTAAAAGTGTGCCCCTTATTAGTTAGAGATGCTGTGCTGGGCTGAAGAGGGACAGTTATTCTCCCCCTGCTAAATATAAGAGGAGTACCACTTGAGAAAAAAGTGCCTCTATCCAGTTAGCAGGGTAACTGTATTATGACACATGGAAATGAGAGCGGACTCCTATTAACACCTTATTGGTTCCATGCTGTATCATATAACATCTCATTGGTTCTCAGAAAAATCACTCATAGGTCAGTTTTGAATTAAGAAAATCCACTTGCTGTTCCATAAGGCAGTTGTTTTCATTTTCTGGTTAATTGGCCATAACCTTTGATAGAATACAGATATTCCAATGAAGTTTGTTTCCTTGCATTCTACATTAAATTACCTTTCCAATGATATATAACATGATGGTATTATTCGTACATACCAATTTTTTCACAATTTTGGCCACTAGTGTCAAGCTCATCTTGTTGCCCTCCTAAAGCTTGATGCCCAATGCAACTGCTACCCTTGCACCCGCTTTGCTATGCCACTGAGTGGATTATACCTGTATTTTGCATTAATTTAGGTAAACCTCATTTTAAGTTGCTAGACATCAACTGGCTCTAGAGTGCAAACTGTTACCTTGCACATGCCCAATCTCATCTGATCTTGGAAGCTAAGCAGGGTCAGGCCTGGTTAGTACTTGGATGGGAGACCGCCTGGGAATACCAAGTGCTGTAGGCTTCTACCATAGTCTTTCGAGACTGAAGGTTGCCAACCAGAGTGCTAATCTGTATTTTGAGTGTAAATCTGACACTGCTAGCCCTGTTTACTTGCATCCTGTTTGATTAAGAAGAATTCCCTTTATTCATACCCAAGTTACCCATTGGCACAGTAAAAGCAAACACCCTAAGTAACACATTTCCCCCCAAACATTTTGCTTACACATAAGCAACTTTTCAATATCCTTAAATACTAAGGGGGTTTGAGTAGCAAATGGTCACTCCCAGGGGTGTCGAAACACACTGCTCATAGAAACTGCTGCTCACAGACCAGATGCCCAGACAGGTATTTTCTCTCACCCCCACCCCCATTTTCCCTTCTCTCTCCATTTTTAGCTAGCAACTGGAGTTAGCAGAGCAGGAATCCCTGAAATCCTTCTCTACAACTCCCTTCCTTTTTCTGATTTCTTCAGATGCACCAAAGACACACAGCACTGCACTCACCACTATAGGACACTCTGGTTAGGACATTACAATAGTCTATAAAGGGCATAATCCTATCCTGTGCTGGAACAGGCAAGCCAGGAGGTTTGTGTTGTATCCAGCGCAGGACAGGCGCCATAAGCGGCTTAGCCAGAAGCAAGGGGAAACTCTTCCCCTTACCCTTGGGTAAGGGCTGCTGGCCCCAATGGGTCTCCTTGGACTTGCACCACCTCTGGCTTGAAGCCACTCCGTTCTCCCCGATAATAGGGGTTGGGATCTAGCACAACTGCCAGATCCCAGCCCTGCCTCCCGTTCCCAGCCCTCCCCCCACCCAGGAACCCCTCCCTCCCTCCTCCTCTCCACCGCCTACCTTTTTCGCTTGTGTCGGCCCAGTGGGGCCAATGCATGCATCTGAGGGAAAGCCGACGTGGAGGCTTCCGTTTTGTGTGTGGTTTTGCACACTTTGCCCTTAAACCAGGATTCCAAACAATGGTTTGATCCCTATCTTGAGGGCCAAATATGGTTTACACAAACCATTCTTTACTGCATGTATAAAAAATGGCAAATGACAAGTAAACACTTCTAATCTCTTTCCCTTGCACATGAAAAGGGAAAGCAACGAGGGAGAACATGATACCAGGGCTCACTGCTTCTTGTTCTCATAGCAACAAGCCACAGTTTGTTATATATGAACTGAGCCACTGTGACCTGAAATTAATAAGTTGACAGGAAAGGAGGAATTGATGAGCGCATGTTCATATCCTACCAAACTTCATGACAGGATGACTTTCTTGTTTGTTCCTATTATTATGTGACTACATTCTAATGGGTCTCCAGGGTTTAATGCTTCCCCCACCTGTAATCTGTCAATCTCACCCTTCTGTTCACTATCATACAACCAACAATTTAGCTAAATAGTAATAGCATTTAATTTCTCTCACTGTTTGACACAATCCTTGTCTAATGCCTTGAGGTTGTGTGCTTCCTCCTCCCTCCACTCTTTCATGTGCAAAGGAAGGCTATTAGAAACTCCTGCTAACAGTCTACCATTTTGTACAAGTGTAGCAAACGATGATTTCTGTAAACTATTTTTTGCCTCCCTTCCAGGCTTTCATCATGTATAAACTTCTAAGGCTATCTGATTGAGCCAACCTGTAGAAAAACAGTTCCCATTTCTTGGGTCCACACATCACTAAATTTTCACCTCTTCAAGCACACCTTAACCATGTAAACATTCTGTCTGATCAGTAACTTATTTCTCACTTATCCTTAACCTATTTTTTTTTACCTAATCCTTTACCAAATTGTATCACAAGGATCTCCCTTTTACAAGACAATAGTTCATTATTTCATACAATAATACATCTAGAAATCTACTATCATAGAAGAGCTTAATCCCTTCAAGATTGGATCATACCTCTACCACTCTCTGACAGCAGATTACTAGTTGTCCTCGCAGAATCCATCTGAAGGCCAAGTGCTTTAACATAAAATCATAACAGAGGCCTACACACATTTTGTTGATGTAAAAGTTAGATTGTTGGTATATTTGGGATGCTGAATCAAAAAATGGCATTGGTTTTGCCTGATTGGCTCTAGTTTTGGGGGTACAGCATAGACATTTCAAATGCTGATTCAGGCAGCTTCCTCATGAGGAAGCCCAAGAATTCAGCAGCCCCAAAATATCCTAAATTTGTTCAAACTTCCTTAGCAACTTTATAAAAAACATGTGTGTGTGTGTGTAGGCTTATGTAATATGAATAATTTACCTTGGCAGGTTTTTCCATTGGTGCCAACTTCATATCCTTCCTCACAGTAGCATCCAGTTCCATTCCTGAATATAACACATTTGTACTGGCACTGCATTTTTTGACATTTTGGTAGCAATTCTGCAAAGAAAGTTATTAAAATATTAGCAAAAAAGTCATATATTTCATATAATTCCAACACCTTTTTTGTTGCAAAAATGCAGATATAATTCAGACACATTACATCTTACTGGTATCCACAGAAGGCCTACCAGCAGAGAAAGACCATAACTTTTACAGAGACTAATTAACATTTGCAAACGCTTTAGTGCAGATTTCTTAGAAATACATTATTTTTGAGAGGGGTTACACAAGGCAGTCTTTACGGGAGAAACTGGAAACCCTTCCCTCTTCCAACCTATCCGGAGAAAGCAAGAAGTCAATGCAACACTTGCTGTAGACCAGCCATTTTCAACCTTTTTCAGCTCACGGCACACTGACAAGGCACTAAAATTGTCAAGGCACACTACCAGCTTTTTACTTACATTAAATTACTACATTACAGTTAATTTGAATTAATACAATTAAATCATTACATGACCAAAAAAAAATTGATAAGAAGCATGGAGAGGGAAGTATATGTGGTTTCTGAAAAGGAGGAAAAATTCTATGTTCAAATTCTTATCAAAAGTGCCAGAAAGTGTTGGCAAAGGCAGGGCAGGTTGATCACATAGTGGAGAATGTGGGTGAGGGCAGTGAGGAGACAGGATTGAAACAAGAGCAGGATTAAACTGGGGGCGGGGGAGAGAGAGAGAGAATGTGAGGGAGTGATTCGGTATCTTTGGAAGGTGCTGACAAGTGAGGGGAGGCACAGTAAGAGAGTTGCTGTGATTGTGAGATTTGGGGGGGGGGATATTCCTGGGGAAGGAGGTGGGGTGGGGGAGAAGAGGAGAGAGAAGTGCCAATTGCCTGCTTGTGTATTTGAGAAAAAAAAGTGCAGCTAAAAGCCCAATCCTATGCATGCCTGCCCCGAAGTAAGCCCCATTATAGTCAATGGGGCTTACTCCCAGGTAAGTGTGAATGGGTAGCACCCCCAGAGCCCAATCCTATGCATCCCTGCTCAGAAGAAAGCCCCATTATAGTCAATGGGGCTTACTCCCAGGTAAGTGTGAATGGGTAGCACCCCGAGAGCCCAATCCTATGCATCCCTGCTCAGAAGAAAGCCCCATTATAGTCAATAGTAGAAAGTACACATTATAGAAAGTGTAGATCGGATTGTGGCCCAGCGCCCTTCCTCTAAAAGCCCCAAAGTGCAGGGAGGGTCGCTTTGGGGAGTTGCAGGCAAACTGGCAAGGAAAAGGGACTTTCAGGGACCCTGAAACCTGAGGTTGGGGGCCTCAGCAGACTTGCTCACTAGGTACCTGCTTGCCCGCTTCTGGCGCCCTCTTCTCACTCACTCCACAGCTCCCACCTCCTGGCTCCTCCAGGCTTCTCTTGTTGGCCAGTCAGCACACAGGCAGGCAACAATGTCCTTCGTGCCCAACCCTATGCATGTGTACTCAGAAATAAGCCCCATAGTAGCCAATGGGGCTTACTCCCAGGAAAGTGAGGATCAGGTTGCAGCCTGAGTCGTGCTCAGTAGCAGGAGCAAGCTCCAAGCGGACTCTTCAGCTGTTGCGTGCGACCAGCCCCTTCCCTGGCTGCTCACTTGCTTGTGTTGCCTGCTGCGGGAGGCTCAAAGCAGCCGCTTCTCCCAAATGCGGACACGCAGCTGCTGCCTGCCTCCTCTGATCCTGCGGCACACCTGAGGCAGCCTTGCAGCACACCAGTGTGCTGCGTCACAGCAGTTGAAAACCGCTGCTGTAGACAAATGGGACCTTGCTTATCCCAGCCTATATTGCATATCCCTGGAGTCCCTTAAACCTCCAATGAACCAGTAGGCATACCCTGTTCCTCATACAGAAATGCTTCAAAGCAAGGTAGTATTCCTTTTTACCTGCCCTTAGCTGTGCTCCTGCATGAATTTATGACAGTAATTACAACCCTCAAAATTTAAAATCTAAATCCACAAATTCTTAAACATCCCAATCATCCTACCAAAGCCAAAAACTAAAAAGAAATAGCACTTTCAAGCTGGTGAAAAGAAAAAAAAAGCTCCATGATCACTGGGTGCTGGTCACTTTATGTGATGTCTAGACTGAATGAGGTGGCGGAAAAAGTCATTTCCAGCTTGTAACTTATTTTGGGCACAATCCTAACCAGGTCTACTCAGAAGTAAGTTCTATTTTGTTCAATGGGGCTTACTCTCAGGAAAGTGTGGTTAGGATTGCAGCCTTTGATGGTAGTGCACAAAATGCGAGGGTATCAGTAAATTAACCCAAATGGAACGTCCTCCATGTCCTCTAGGATGCCTTTTCAGCCTTTCACAAATATTATATGCCATCTTCAGCTTCATCATGAGACAGCAGTGCAATTTTAGTGAGGACTGTGTTGGGTTAGCAGAATGCACTTCATGGGGTTGCAAACACTGCTCTGGAAGCGTGCAGATCTACACGCTTCTGGGCCACCGCAACAGAAGGGGCAGAATTTCCTGTGTGTGGCAATGGCGAGAAGCCCCGCTGACATTGGCAAGTTGGTGAGGTGGGCAGAACAGGCTGGTGTGGGAGGATTGGCCTGCCTGTTGGACATTAGATTTCACCCCATGTGAGTGACCTGCACCAGATGGCCCCTCTGGAGGCTGCCAACATGTCCCCTTTGTCTCGTTGGACTTGCGCCAGCTAAAGAGCTGAAGACCCATAGGAGATTGAGGGGTTTATGAAGGGGTAAGGGAAAATAGTTTATCTTACTTCTCCCAAGCCTCCCGATTGCTTCCCTCCCCCCACCATAGCATGCCACACAGCCTCTATTGGCATGGCTGCATGCTGTGGCAGGGAAAAGGACAGGATTGGGCTGTTAATTACATCCAATCAAATAGCAGTTTCTGGCATAGTTCTTTTGGTCTGTATGAATTGAACACAATCTCTGGGGGCAGAAATTCTAATGTTTCACCCTGGCATCTCTAACTAAAAAGATATCTAGTAATATGTCTGGGAAAGGAACTGGGCCTATGGTGGACTGAATGGAGCCCAAGGTTTGTTAAAATAATGCATTTCCTATTGGAATGCAATCTTAGATGAACAGTGGACATCATTAATTTCACTCTGCCATGAAAAGATATTACTGAAGCAATAGAAATCAGAGAGCCCAGTCCTCTGCGGGGCGGATCACAGTTGCAAACGTGCCGTAAGGCATGTTTGCAGGACTCACTGCCGGGCTCCTGTCAGAGGTGGCTCAGCTCCGGCCGGCGCTGAGTCACCACCCAGTGGGCACCCGTGTTCTGCAGCTTGGTGGTCCCTGCAACCGCCGGGCTGCAGCATGGGGAAAGGGGCAGGGACAGGGGCGTTCCGGGGGGCGGGGAGGCCAGCATGACATGAGGAGGGGGCGGGGAGGCCAGTGTGATGTGGGGAGTGGGGGCGTGCCAGAGGTGTGCCCGAGGGCAGGCAGGAGAAGGATCCGTGGCACTCCACTCCGCAGGATCCTAGGCTGTCGTGGAGACTGCGTGCCTTACATGAGCACCTTTACTTTAGCGGCGCCCTGTGGGCGCTGCTAAAGAGAGTAGCCCCATTGCGGGGCTGCCTCCCTTACCCAGGGGAAGGGAATGAACGTCCCCTACTCCCGAGGTCCCTCCCATGGTAGCGCGGGAGGAACTGGATTCGGCGGCAGCCCTCGTGGTGCCACCGAGCGGGGGCTCCTCGGGCAGCTCAGGATTGGGCTACCCCTTAGGATTGGGCTCATGATCTCCCATGTACAACAGAAATTGTACACTGAAGGCTGATGAAAACATACACACACAAAGAGATATGGTACAAACAACCAGTGCACAAATAATTACTTGTTTGCAATAAATCTGATTCCCAAAACTCTCACCCACATCAGATAAAGTGGATGGAGCACTAAAATTACTTTGGTTCCCAACAAAAGATCTTTTAATGCGTTCCGGCAGTTCTTTTGCTGAAGGGAAATAAAAGTGGAGCTGGAAGACTGCTGTTTAAGGAATGTGATCCTTTCATAATCTCTTGCTATTTTACACAATTTAAGCCTATCTGACTCCTGCAGGTGGATTGTAAAAATAAGCTTAGAATGGCTAGGAGAGGGAAAGATTTAGGTTGACCATCAGCTTAAAGAAATTAGGCATGTCTTGGAAAAAGAAATCTGGTTATTACAGTTTACCACTCAGGGTCCTTTCAAAGCTTTACTTGAAACCAGTTAAGCCATAATCACTATTAGTAGGGGGCTTTTTTCCTGGAAGAAAAGAGTCAACACTTCTGGTTGAGAATGCCATTCTAGATCCGTCACTACTAATCCTGCACCAGGCTAAGAGTTACTTTTTAAAAAGAGCAGAATATAACTTATAGTTAGGATTCACTCACATCAACGTAGTGTTAATGAATGTTTATATTTTTATAAAAAAGAAAAAAAGAAAGCATATTCATCATACTTCTGTTAATCATGAAGAGCTCCTAAATTAATATGTGCCTATTAACTCACCCCTGCAGCAGCCTACCAAATATTTAAATGTGATTTCCATCTAATGTATTTTCTGTTGAAATCTTTCTGAATACATTTCTCATTATAACAGGAACTGTCTGGTACTGGGAGGATTGCAACCCGTTCGCAATATATTTTGTTCATTTCTTGTCCCTCGACTTTTCTGCTCTTCCTTATCACTGAAGTCTTGCCTAAAAAGAAATGTGAAGCGAACTGGAACACTCAAAACATTTTTTCCAGAGGGTTCTGCATATTTGTGGGTTGTGGTCTGAACCAAAAGACTGGAGATGGAGCCAGAAGTGCACTCTGATGATATGCTGTTGCAGTACATTACAGGTTGAATAGCAGGTGTTTAGGATTTTTCAAATCTATCTGCAACCCAGAGCTTTGCATCTCTGTAGAAGTGGGTATGGAGCTATAGCCTGGCAGAAAAGGAAATGCAGGAGCCATGCAGCATTTATAGACACATGGTAATGATGTCGCACATCATTGCTTGTCTTCCAGGAATGCTGAGCTCTGAGCTGCCCAGAGTCCAGCTTCCCAGGGTTATGAGATGCACAGCCACATGGTCCCACAGCCTAAAGGGGCCCCAAATTGAACACCTGGCATCTCCAAGAAGGGGTGGGCAAAAACACCTGCCTGAAACCCTGAAGAGCTTCTACCAGTCAGTGTAGCCAGTTTCATATCTTTCAACAGTGTGTGCAAAAATTACCTGGCCCACATGCCTTCTCTTTTGTATTTGCATCAACCTTTGCTGCTATGTGCCACCATTAAAGAGTAAGAAAAATGCAATCTATGTGTCTAGCTGCCCATTGGCATCTGTTGAAGTGACAGCCACCACCAGAGATGGAGACTTTCATCTTTTCCTTGACAGGCCTCAGTCCTGAGAGCATTCTCAGTTCATTTAATAGTTCTACCTGAAAGTTAGGGACTATTTATCACCTTTGCCTTCATAATGATCTTAGAAGTGGTGATCAGACAAAAGCATTGTGTGCACTGTGTAGGAAGTGACACCTCTCTCTTTGCAAAACATTAAAGAACTCTGTGATGTTGGTTAAGTGAAGAGTCAGTACCCAACAAAACGAATTGCCAATGGGTTTATTACAGACAAAATAACACAATGCATCTGCTCACTGTGTTTAATTAACTTTTGCAATTCAATGCCAGAAGATATGACGGCCACCAGCATATATAACTTTAAAAGAAAATTAGGCAAACTCGTGAACGATAGATCAACTACTAGCTGTTATGATTAGGGGGTTTGAGTACCCCCTAATAAAACACAAGTCAGATGTTGTGTTTGGATTGGATTAAATTTAGGCCACATTTATTGAAATCAATGTCAATCAACAGGCTCTGCCAACCCTGTGGTAGATCTTATCTCCACACTGGCTTCACCCCTTTCCCCTTTAAACACCCAGCGGTGTGCTAGGGATTTCCTGCCTCACCTTGTGCAAGGAGCAAATATGCCCCCAAATTTAACCTTGGAAGTGGAGGGACAGAATTGTCATGGTAGTGGCATAGAACCTACAGAAGTAGTAGCATGTGTTTACATACTAGTTGTGGTGGGGGGGGGGGAGAATGAAGAAGGCTGTTACTTTTCTGCTTGCTTGGCTGTTTGGCTGAAGCTGTTGTTTGGCTACTGTCGGAAACAAGAAGTTGAACTAAATGGATGCTTGGCCTGATCCAGCAGGGCCCTCCTCACATACTTAGGCTCACAGCCACTTAAGTGAGCCTCATAGCTGAGAAGAGTGCCAGTAGTTTGGTTATGCAGGAGCTTTTCATATTATTCCAGTAACTACTTTGTATGCTTGGCATATTTCCCCTGTTAAAACCCATCAGGAGCCAATGACTTTCACTAAGCTGTGATCCTAATTAAAAGATCTAGCCATTTCACTTGTCAGTCAGTTCTTGCCGTCTGATCCTCACTCAGTGAGTCTCCTCTCTCATAACAAAGCCTTTATTGATTTAAGGCAACCTCTTTTCACAAATCTGCATGTTTTGATAAAAATGAAATGAGGGAGAGTTAAATTATCAGTCAGTTGTTTTGTTGATGTCAGTGCTTACTCTATTTAATGACTAATAAACTTATTTCTAATAATGAGTCTTTTTAACTCCTTTCCCTCAGTTCTGAGAAGAGAAAATAGACATGGGATCATGTGAAGAGAATTCTAGCTAATTATTTGCCCTTTATGGGACTCTCCAATCACACAATGGGTATAAAGCAAAAGCATACGTTTGTATATGGTTTGCCTTCAGACAGACATAGCTCGCTTATTTGAGTTACATTATCTTAACACACTTTGTTCATTCTACTAGAATATCAGCAAAATGTTTTGCAAACTTGGATCCAGCAAAAAGGTTGCTTAGTGACTGGAATCTTTTATCATGGTTAATCTATCACAGACAGAGCTGTTTTATCACATAAATGATGCACTGTCCAGTGACATAAAGACAATCTGCATCAGGATACTTACCTATAGATAACCCACTTCAGCTGTCAGATTATCATGACTCCTAATGTTGATTACAAATTCACTAAAAAAAACCCACTTGTGTTCAGATTCTCTATAATGTTCCTAAATTCATTTTTAATCACCGTTTTAAAAGTTTAGTTATAATGAATGTTTGTAGGTGTACATTAAGAAACAGGATTCAGATATTACTTGTAAACAGATTATCAGATTCAAGGTTAAAACTGAGCTGATTGAATAGTGAGAAAATGGGCCTTGCAGGCAGTAGGTTGTGCTGAGGGTGACAGAAGCAGAGCACTGTCTGTCACAGTAATGTGCATGTTACTCGAACATGACAGATAGAAGCACACTGCCACTGTATTCAGTGTGCACACTGTATGCAGTGGCAGACCTGCCATTGAATGAACGGGGCAAATGTCCTGGGTGCAGAGCCTCACGTGGAAGCTTCCCTGTGGCTCCCGACACAGTCAGAAACTGTGCTTCCAGTCTGCCAGAAGCACAATTGGGGAAGCTTCTGGAGAGGGGGCGGATTTGCATGCAGGGAGTGGCAGCATCCTACGGGGGGCACCACCTGGTATTTAGTGTGACGGAATATTCAGAAGCACACTGCCACTGAATCCAGAGGCAGCTTATCTTGATTATTAACTCTGTGTAGACCTGTATGCCATAAATTTGTCCAATCCCCTTTTAATGCGATGGAAGCTAGTGGCTATGACCACATTTTGCAGCAATGGATTCCACAGTATGAAGCAGTACCTCCTTGTATCTGTCCTAAATATCCTGCAGATCAATTTCATTGCATGGCCCCTAGATCTAGTATTGTGAGAGAGGGAGAGAAACCCACGGTCTGCTCCAAACTGTGCCTCTTTTGAAAGAGCAACACAGTCACAGGCGTACCACCACTCAGTCATCTCCATTTACAGTGACGTTGGGGCATTGCTACATGGTTACCATAGTCATGAGTACTCCTGCCATGCTATTCCAAGTACCTCCTTTCGTGCTATGATGTTCCACTAGTACTGCTGGGTGAAAATAACTATTTTAAGACTAATAAGCTACAGGGTGGATCCAAGCAGCCTAATTATTGGCTCATATCACAATACTTTTGTAAGTATAATTCCCACTGAATTCAACAGGATCCTCCTTTCTTATACATTTAATACAGTGATTGTCAACCTTTTTCATCTCACGGCACACTGACAAGGCACTAAAATGGTCAAGGCACACCATCAGTTTTTTGACCATTGACAAGGCACACTGTGCTGACAATGGGGGGCTCACATCCCCCAACGGCCCTGTTAATAAATGAATCTCTTCCAAATTTCCACGGCACACCTGGGGACCATTCGCGGCACACCAGTGTGCCACGGCACAGTGGTTGAAAATGGCCAATTTAATATATCAGTTTGTACAAAGGCACTGAGAAAACCTTCAAGATCAGAGCACTTAACACTAGAAACCAAATGGGGGATGTGTGTGTCAGCATTCTATCACAGGAAAATCTGCTGTCACATAGGCTATCTGTTCTAAACAAGTTATCTGATTGTCCAAAGAACCATATTGTGGGTTCATTCCTTTGGAAACCAAAAACCAGAATTTGGCAGAATCTCTATCCAGGGCTGCCAAACCCAAATCTTGCCACTATTTCTTTATATAGACTTCCCTTTTTATTTTCAATAAATTTTTGTAAGTTCTCCTAAGTAAAACATACTGATGATGATTATCGGATGAGTCCACATTTCTCAACTTTCTGAGAGCTTTAGCTAAACATCGTTTCTGATAAACACACTGTTGATCAAACCAGCCCCTATGAAAACAGGGAGCTTGTAACAAAGGTTTGGAGGTGACTAATATAGGTCTAATTTCATCAACTATGATAGGTGTCCAAGGGGTTATCAGAAACCGACATATAATCTCTCAGTGCCATTAATTTTTCGGACTCTAAAAGTAAACTAAGTTTTTCCTGAATAGACCCGGACCAACGAATCCTTCTTTCTCCCTGTGGACATAAATTTCCATTAAATTCTGGAAAATCAGTTAATTTGGAGGTTATGCCTACTGATGGGGAGAGAGTCATCTGAATTGGCATATGGTCACTGTCTGGTCTGCAAAGAACCCTAAAGGAATGCAGGAAAGAAAAGATGGAAAGAGAAATCAATATATAATCTATAACACTGCTACCTCTAGGGCCAAAAAAAGTATAGTCTCCAGAGTCCAAATCAGATGAAGTACCATTACATATGCACAGCTGGAATTTGTAAAAAAGACTAAACAAAGCCCGGCACCGTTTGTTTATTCTAAAATCTAGGGAAGATCTAACAGGGAGATGATTCATATCTTCAGGAGTAAGACCAAGCTTGTAGCCAATATCAGTATTGTTCTGGCCCATACGGGCGTTCATATCCTCAGCTAATAAACAGGGTGTATCAGGGAAATTGTCAGCCAAATCCGTAAGGACCTGGTCTAATTCAGGTAGAAAAGAATTGTCAAATGATCGGGCAGAGGAAGGGGGACAATACACATTCAAAAGAATTATTTTGAACATCGGCGGCCATGTAATATGTAAGGCCTGAATATTAGGGTTTAGGGAGATGTTTAAATCCACAACTGTAGGATTCTTATCAACTAAGATAAGTATGGCTATACCTCCCCGTAAACGGCCACCCAATAAAGATTTCATAGCAGGCTTGGCAAATGAAAGATAACCCTGAAGAAAAGGGGGCATAGAGGGGGACAACCAAGTTTCTTGAATAAGAATCACATCAAATTGAGAACAAAAATCTCTAAAGTCTTTATCTACCACCTTAGTTTGCCATCCAGCAACGTTCCAAGATATAAAAGTAAACTTATAAGAGGTATTTTGCGTAGAGGAAAGTAGTCATGAACTATTAAATTTAACTAAGGGAGTAATTAACTGAGTAATAGGAGCAATCCCTGGTTGATCCAATGCACAGAATCTCCCATCTTGTTTATGGTTATTTAGAGTTGTTTTAAATAAAGAGTTTAACGATTTGTTTATGGTTATTTAGAGTTGTAAACTATTTACAAAAGTTTCAGTCTGCAAATGGCTCAAAAAGGCCTGAGTAACTGATCCCGAAATACTACAATGTATATCTGAGATATTATTTTGAGTAGGGTTCGTATAAAGATCTAGAGGGGAAAGAGACTGGACAGAAGATCGCTTATTATCCATATTAACCCCAGGGGACCTAGATAGGCCAAGAAAATTTGCAGGAGAAGGAGAATAATCAACACTATTGGGAAGATCTGTATTGAGCATAGTAAGAAGTGATTGAAGCCTATTGATAATATACTTTTGACCATCTTTAGGGAGAAGAAAAAAACCTGTTATCAACGTAGCCTCCTCTTCAGAAATCGGGTCTAAATCTAGGGCTTTCACTGAACCAGAATCCCCTTGAGGTACGGGAAAGTTAGTAGAAGTTAAAATCTTCTCATAGGAGGTAGAACTGTTTTTATGTGAAATAACAGAAATCTTCTCAGTATTCAGATCCTTAGAACCTTTCCCACCCATCTCCTTTGGATCTAGATTAATTAAATCATTCGTCCAGCGGGATGAACATGTTGTGAATAAACACAATATGGTTCTTTGGACAATCAGATAACTGCAACTCAGTGGCATGATCATTTTTCTTCCATTTTTGGTAACAGCCCAACTGGGAATATTGTTACCCCCTATTGAGATCAGGTTCTTTTTCCTCCCCATCATGTCCCGTGTTGGGACCCTATTAATCCGGAGGAAATAAAAGAACTTATTTTATCACTACCTAATAACAAAGCCCCGGGTTTAGATATGCTCCCAGGAGAGTTATTTAAACAAAATGTCGACTGGTAGAGCGTAATCTTTTCTAAATTATTCACCTTTATAAATCGTACTGGTGATATGCCCCTGGGCTGGGGTGACAGTGTTGTTGTCCTCATTTATAAGAAGGGATCTAGAGCGGACCCTAAAAATTATAGGCCAATTAGTTTACTCAGTGTGGCTTCAAAATTATATACTAAATATTTGCTCTCCAAATTGGAGAGTTGGGCATCTGAAAATGAGATTATTGCTGAGGAGCAGGCTGGCTTTAGAAAGGGAAAATCCACAATTGATCATTGTTTCATCCTCCAGCATCTGATCATAAATACACACAGATAGGGAGTAAAAGATTATATGTTGTTTTTGTCGACCTCAGTTCGGCATTTGACTCCATAGATAGGTCTTTGTTATGGAAGAAATTATATGCTACTAATATTGATAGGAGGCTTTTAGCCCTAATTCAGAAAATGCATTTTAACTCTACTATGAGAGTCAGATTTGGAGCTGATGGTCATCTTTCAGAGAAGATCTCGACAGTGAAGGGAGTTAGACAAGGTTGTACAACATTTTTATTTAATTTTTATATTAATAACATCATTGGTGAATTTCAAGATCCTGCTTTTTTCCCACCATCTATAGGGGACTCCAAATTATCTATCCTCCTTTATACTGATGATATTGCCTTATTTTCCATTACTTCTATTGGCATGCGCAGAATACTCTCTAAATTGAGTGCTTTCTGCGCATATGAAAAATTAACCATAAACTACATTAAAACCAAAGTAGTTCTATTTGGTTCAACTAAAAAGAAGCATATTTGGAGACTTGACCATACTCAAATTGAGCAATCTAGAGTTTTTAAGTATCTTGGAGTTTCTTTCAATGCTCAACAGTCATGGACTTCATATTTGAATGCTTCTAAATTAAAAGCTATGCATTCATCACAACTACTTGTGCGTTTTGTTAGATCGAAAGGGGGTAATTTGGTGATCCCTGCGGTGGAGGTATTTGCTAGGAAAATAATACCCCAATTAATTTATGGTGCCAAAATATGGGGTTATGCGAATCTGTCCAGTTTAGAGACACTTCAAAATTCTTTTATTCGCTCTCTTCTTGGAGTCCCTCACTCGACACCTTCTTCCCTTCTTAGATCTGAGACAGGCCTAATTCAGATTGAGGCCTCTTGCCATACTGCTTTGGCTTTATATTGTTATAAACTTGTCTCTATGGCTGACTCTTCTTTACCTAAAATTTGTTTCAAAGAACAACTCACAACTCCATCTTGTAAATCATGGTTATCCTTGATAAAACCCATTTTAGAATTTTATGAAATAGATGTGAATCTTTTACCTACCTTTTCTTCTAATAAGATCAAGATTTTAATCAAAAATAAAATTCAGCTGTTTTTTAAGAGAAAGGACTTATGTAATATTCTTAACTTACCCTTTTCCCCTTCTCCTTTCTTATACAAATCAATCTTTGGCATAGAAAATTATTTTACTAATTTAACTTTGTTCCCTTTACGTAAGGCCTTTACTGCATTGTGATTTCAATGTATGCAATCTGCTGTCTTAGTAGGGAGATATGAGAACATCCCATATGATCTAAGACTTTGTATATGTGGAGCAGATGTAGTTGAAGACATCTTTCATTATTTATTTACTTGTCCTCTTGATGAAGCACCAAGATCTAAATTCTTGTCACCTTTAACCCCCTTGCTGCAGGATAGATCTCCTGTAGCCCAGGTTTGTTGTCTTTTAGTAGGTGCTGATATGGGGATTACTCTGAAAGTGGCTCGTTTTGCTCTTGCAGCGTTGAAAATTCATTCAAATTATGTAAAATCTTGTGCAGTATAGCAATTGTGTGTATGGGAAATTAATTTATTCTATAGACCTGATTCCGCCAGGGTTTATTTTACTTCTATGAAGTCAGATTTGGTTTTATTTCAGTCAACTCTGAGTTAAGCTGTAAGCCTTTACAAATGGCTTTTGATATTGTGGTTTTTTCATGTTTTTTCCTTTTACTAGTTGATTTTACTTGTATGATGTTCATAACTGTTCCTCTTTTTTAGTCTATGGACATATTGTAATTTATTGTTCTTTTATTGTAATGACCTTTGGTTACCACAATTAAACTTTGACTGACTGACTGTTCTAAACAAGAGGCCCCAATTGCTAGTGATAGATAAACCACAAGCTTGTAACATTTTATTCATTTAAAACATTGCTATCCTGCCGTTCAAAATTGACAGGAGTTGCCAATGCTGCTTCATACTTGGTAGAAGGCTGATTCTGTACACACATACAGTATTTTAGCCATAAAGCTACCTTGATTTAGGACTCTGTAAAAGAATCAAAGCTAGAAATATATCGCCTGACCTGTTTTACTAGAGACAATGGCAATAAACTTTATTGATATAATTTAAACATAAGATATAATTACACAGCTCACTGACAATTGTTAGCCTGCATGTGTTCTTTTGTCATTTTAATACTGTTGACTAGTTGTATTTCTCTTCAAGCAGACATGGGGAGGGGTCGTTTCTACTGAGTTCTCAGGGTAAAAAAATCTTTTCCTAAAACACAACATGCTTCGTTCATCTTGCTGCATAATCGTCTGATACATGAAATATATTTTGATTTTTTTTTAAGTTATGAAAGACATTATAGATTTTGGTGTCTAAAATACATTTCAGAGCAATTATATGAAAGACCAGAAAAAAAACTAAATTCTTTTTTTTTTCCTGCTCTTTCATATAATTGCTCAGAAATTTATTTTGGACACCAAAATGTGGTGTCCCTCTGGTTGCCAAAATGTGTTGATAAAAGTTGATGTTAGACAGCTGTACAGCAGACATGAAAATTTTGGTTTATTTAATTGGTTGGTAAAGATAAAAATTTGTTTAATTGAAACTTCAGTTGCAGTTTAACACAGCCATGTACAGGATATATCCATACCAAAATGGTGTCAGAAGTTGGTCAAATCAGCCATCACTTAGAGGGCTTTTCTTGCTGGGCTGATCAGTACTCATGTCCCCAGTAATGTCCAGGAACTATAAATACCCCTACTAGCTGATAGGGAGGGTGGGAGAAACCACCATGCATTGCAATCTCTTGTAAACTTTTGGGAGGCCTAGTGCACAGCTTTGCCCCAGGGCAAACACAGTCCATGGCACGGGTGACAGAAGAAAGTAGCAGGCTGAGCAGGAAGCAGAGCCACACGGAAAGTGGCAGCTCTGCTGGGTGAGGCAATGATGAATTAGCTCCCTCAGACAGCTTGTTCCTTTGAGCAAAATGGAGGCTTCTACATGAGCAATAGCCTGCTCATCTGGAAGGGCCTAGAGATGAGCAACTCAAGGGAGGCAGAAGACCATTATGATTCTCAAGTTGTATATGAAAGATAAATAAAGATGTATGCTGAGATCAGAGCCATACAGAGACTTGTGGCTACAGCTTCATCACTGCACTCAGCAATGGCATTACCATCAGGTGAGTCAGGACATCAGGATTCCATCAGCTTTGAAGCTAAAAGCAATTCCAAACAGCAGCTGGAAGCAGGGAGGCCAGGGGTTCAAAAGGAGAAGGAAAGACAGACAAGGGGAAGGAGGAGACAAGATGAGAGGTGGAAGAAATGTGGGGAGAGAAATGGAAAGATGAGGAAAAATATGAAGAAGACATATGAAAATTGGAGAATGAGAAAGGAACAAAGTAAGATGCAAGGAAATTGATGAAAGAGAGGTGGAAAAGGTGAGAAGGGACAACCCGAAGGTCCCAAGAGGCAAAAAGGAGAAGCAGAAGTAGAGGAAGAAACTTAGCACAAGTTGGACCAAGGGGGCCAGGAGAAGGGAGCATAGAGGGCAGTCCTAGGGGCGGGCAGACGGGGAGCAGGAGGCAGGGCTGGGACCTGGCTGCTATGCTGGATCCCAACCCCGTTCCCGAGCAGCGTGGAGTGGTTGCAAGTCGTTCTGCTCTCCTCTGACTCATGCCACCTCTGGTCTGAGGAGACCCTTTGGGGCTGCAGTGGCCTACTGCAGGGGGTAAGACGAAGAGTTTCCCCTTGCTTCTGGCTGACCCACTTTGGGCACCAGCCTATTCCAGCACAAGATTGTGCTGTAACTCTTCCTTGGCTATGTAACTGGAATGAAGAAAGAACCAACAGAAAGCACAGAGTCACCACCCATAAAGAACCTCTCTCCCATTTCTTTCCTTATGGTCTGTATCCACAATAAACCCTTAGAATTAAGCAGCAGCCTTAAGAGTTCTGAGGTTTATTTCAATGAATGACCCTATGATGTCTTTTCCCACTCCATACAGTGCTTATCTTCCCCCTTGGGAGAAGGTAGAGGGAAGTGGGTACCCTATGACTTTTCTGTAAGGCAGGGGTGTCCAAAGTTTTTGGCAGGAGGGACACATTGTCTCTCTGATACTGTGTCGGGGGCGGGGGTGAAGAATTAATTTACATTTAAAATTTGAATAAATTTACATAAGTTTACATAAAATAAAGATGAACTTATATGAATGAATGAAGGTCTTGCAATAGCTCAAGGCCTATAAAAGGCCTTGCACAAAGCAAGTCTGACCTTTCCTTTGCTGCCACTACTGCATCACAGACGAGAAACAGCAAGCAGTAGAGGGAGCCCTCACACGAGAGGTCAAACAGTTGCCCTCACGCTGAGAGCAGTTGTGTCAGGCCAGTGTGGGCTCCAACAAATCTCCAGAGGGCCAGAGGCTCATTGGAGACTGGGGGCTCCCTGAGGGCCGCATTGAAAGGCCTCGAGGGCCGCAAGTGGCCCCAGGGCTGGGGTTTGGACACCCCTGCTCTAAGGGAAAGAACTGGGATCATATCTTAAAAGGACAAGGATCAGGGTTTGAATAATTTTTCTGACCAAAACCAAAGGTGTCCCAAAGCTTGCCATGTCCCCGCTGGATATTTTTGGATGCAGTTCCCATCCACTGGCGTTTCTGGAGGGGGAGCAAAACACTATGTTTCTTCAGACCCCTGGCTGCTGGTGTAATGTGTCCCCTCCTCTTTTGCTTTTGCACTGGAAACTGGCTCTGAAGGTGAGAAGGAGAGGATGCTTTGCACCAGTGGCCAGCTACCTAAAAAAACTTAGTGTTTTGCCCACCACCCCCAAGGAACGCCAGTGCTCCCATCCATACCCCAACTGGAACTTCATTACTTAACTCAGTGCTATTCAAACTGGGGTGTAGCGACGCCCCAGCCTGAGGGCCCTGGTCTCTGCCCCCTTAAGGGGCGGGAGCAGCCTAGAGGCAGGGGGAAGGCAGCGGCGCGATCCCCAGGATCGCACCACTCAGTGGGCTGCAGGGGCTTGGGTGCACTTACCCAAGCCTCCTGCAGCCTCCCTGGGGTGCGGGAAACCTGGCGCGACGTCTGGCAGGGCTCCCCACAGCAGGGAAAGTGGATGTGGAGCGATTGCGCTCCACTTCTGGGGCGGGGCGCAATCACTCCGTATCCACTTTCCCTGCTGCGGGGAACCCTGCCAGAAGTTGCGCTGGGCTCCCTGCACCCTGGGGAGGCTGCAGGAGGCTTGGGTAAGTGCACCCAAGCCCCTGCAGCCCCCTTAGCAGCGTGATCCTGGGGATCACGCTGCTGCCTTTCCCCCACCCCCGCTGCCTCCTTCCCCGCCCCTGCAAGGACTTAACTGATAGAACTACTGACTTAACTGATAGGTGAGTTGCTGGGGGAAACACCACAGTTCCTACTGAGACAGAACTCACCTGGTGAGGCTCACGAGGGCTCCTCACCCTTCTTACATCCACCATCTTCCACCACATCTATTGACCCTTCCTAATTCCTGTGTTAGAAGTTGGATCGCTCTGCAGGGACTTGTCAGCTTTGCCGAGAGCACTATAAGAGCAGCACCTCGTATCTGGCCTTCATGACTAGCTGGGATTGCAATACCACCTCAACATCTTGCTTCTCTTCCCATTGTTGCAGTTCCTAAGCAAACACACGCACTAAGGTGCATTTCTTGACCATCTGCTTCTCCCAGCTAAGTTGCTGCCATGTGCAAAGGGCTACTTTAGACAGCTGTTTGGGGGGTTGTCAACTAGTAGGACTGCCACTATCATTATAATTTAGCAGAACACCTTTAGGTAAAAACACAACCTGTCCTTTATATTTTGCAGCATTATATTTGCAGCAGTAGCAGAAGTTTAGAAGAAATAATTTTGTAGCCTGATTCTAAGCAAGTTTATTTGAAGTAAATCTCATTGTTTTCTATGGGATTTACTTCTAACAGACTATATTCCGTACATGAT
Organism: Tiliqua scincoides; assembly: GCF_035046505.1. NCBI lineage: Eukaryota > Metazoa > Chordata > Lepidosauria > Squamata > Scincidae > Tiliqua > Tiliqua scincoides. The sequence continues at coordinate 89,344,084 of NC_089821.1, forward strand.
TGTAGTCTCAGGTTTACCGCATTCTTTAAACACAATGTAGTACAGTCTGGTTGTTTTGTTTCAAAAAGAGATGCACAGTTAAGACATTACAGCTGAGAAAATGTGCCCCCTGCCCACACTCTCACATATAAGTGGAGACAATGATAAAGAGCAACAAGGGCTGTGAAATCTAAAACATGGCTGCTATTGCCAAGGACAAAAAAAAAACAAAAACACACACCTTATAATGTACTTTTACAAAGGGCAGTTCTTTTGCCTTTAGACCAGTGATTTTCAACCTTTTTCATCTCATGGCACACTGACAAGGCACACCATCATTTTTTTTTGACAAGTGCCAAGGCATACTGCACTGACGGAGCCTGCATTCCCCAGTGGCCCTACTAACAATTCTTCCCCAAACTCCTGTGGCACACCTGTAGACCATCTGCCAAGATAGCCAAGGTTGGCACAGTGGTTGAAAATGGCTGCTTTAGACACTTCCTACATTTGGTAGCCTGCAATGACAAGGGATGAGTATTCTGTTTTCCTGCCTTTTTTATTTGTCCGTCATGGCATGAAGACTATCCTGATCGTGAGATTGCATGTGTCAGCCATCTTTACTTGAAACTGTTGATGTATTTATCCCTTCCATGGAACAGGGACAGCTGGAGAGAACTGAGAGTCCAATCCTGGGCTCAATGCACTGGCTCACTGCTGGCGCGCCCTGTCGCAAATGTGCCACAAGGCACGTTTGCGGGTCATACTGCCGGGCGAGCGCCGATAGTAACCCAGTGCTGGCTGGTGCCAGGCTACCACCAGATGGGCAGCCAACCACCATCACTCGGTAGTTGTGCAGACTGCCAAGCAGCGGAGAGATAAGCGAGGGCGTGGGGGGAGGCAGGGAGGAAGCATTCCAGAGAGGGGGGAGGCGAGCAGATGGCGAACAGATGGCGTGGAGGAGGTGTGTTGGGGAGGCAGGGAGAGGATGGGGGAGGGAGGGAGGTGGGACCGGTGGAGCTTTGCTCCACTGGATCCAAAGCCTCTGTGTAGGGCCCAGCTTGCCGCCTTACACAGAGGCTCTTGATTCACCGCCCATGTTTGATTTGGCAGTGAATCAAGTAGCCCCATTGCAGGGCTACTTCGCTGAAAGTCCTCTTCTCCCAAGGTGCCACCGGGGGCTATCTTGGCTGCGCAGGATGCGGGGACAGCCATTTTCAGCGCCGCTGCAGCTGCATGCCCCAGGCAGCTCAGGATTGGGCTGTGAATGTCTATTTTCAAGGCTAGTCTTCAAATAATGCCCAAAGAAATCTAATGAAAGAGCTGTTCCTGCTGCTTGGCATCAGTCAGCCCTGGAAACCATCTACAGCTCAAACGGACCCTGTGTCTGAAAGGAAGAACCTGAACTTTATCATCATCTGGCAGGGTCTAGAAGAGAGTAGGGATTAGGCATCAGTTGGGTTCAGCAATGACTAATCAGAGGGCTTACCTGGCTGGCCTCACCCAGAGACAGCTTTCTCTCAGGGCCCCCAGCAATATGATGCCACCAAGAGAAGGCCTCAATATACTGCTAATTACAGATCCAATGTATCCCTAACAGCATAATACGGCCATTTTCACCCACTGTGCTGCGGCACTTTGGTGTGCTGCAAATGGTCCTCAGGTAGGTCTCGGGAATTTGGAGAAGGGTCATTTATTAGTAGGGCCACTGGGGGATGTATGTGCCTTGTGTACCTTGACAAATGTCAAAAAACAGTTAGTGTGCCATGATAATGTTAGCACCTTGCCAGTGTGCTGTGAGATGAAAAAGGTTGAAAATCACTGGCATAGTACATTGATATTGGTTTTAATTGTAAGCTGAAAACAACAGGCTGAGAAGTCAAACAAAAATAATAAATAAATAAATGAATAAATAAGTGACAATTTTGTGATGAAAGCATGTTGGAAGTTATCTTAAGTTGTAAGTTTAACTAATTAACTTTAGAAGAGGGGAGGAGATCAGTTGAATGGAAGTGGAATTTCCAAACCAAACTATACCAATCTCATAATAAGGACCTACATTTTCATGGCACATTCCATCATGCAAAGACAGACCATATTATATTGACCAGAACATATTCTCCCTCTTATGTGAATCAGTATACAGAGAAGTTCCCTTGAGCTAATGCTCATATTCTGTATAAAAACTTAGATAACTAGATATAACTGCCAGAAATAGGAAACATTTGTATTTATGCTTTTGTTTATTTTTAAGGTGCTTATTTTGAACTATAGTGCTGCTGCTGTTCTGGTTATTTTTAATTCGAGAAAGGAACATGCTGCATAAGATAGAATTATATTGCAGTTCCTTTTTTTCTATTTAAAATGACCTACTATGTTATGCTGAGGCATCATTTTTTCTCCATACAAGCAAGAATTCTTCTGTACCATACTGCCCTTGAAACATACTAAAGACTTTTAGGGCAGATTACTACTACAGGTCTTCTCAAAAATCACATTATAATTGTATCCTATACATATTGTAATATCGTCTGCATATTCAGATTTACTTTGGCAGGTTCTGTGCTTTCAATGTGATTGTATCTACTCTATTCATATTCTCTTTGTTATTCTGCATTCACCCACTGATGTCTAGACTCTTACCAATTAGATGCTATAAGCTCTATTTTTTGCCACTTTATGTTCACCATTTTTCAAGTACATTTCTTTTGAAGATTAGGCTGTTTAATTTAATTTAATTTGCCCTAAGCTTTTTGTCGTTTCTATGGCATAAGCCGCTCTTGTTTGCTTTTTTGACAGTAAAGGATACTATGATTGATAGAATTAAATTGCTGGTTTGAAATAATGCAGGCGGTTGTTATTTTACGTTTGTCTGCCTTTTTTATGAGATTTGCTTATTGTACCTTGAAAAATGCGACAAAAATGTAATGATCTTTGGTCACACACCTGGTCCCATAACTCTCCTGTGGTAAATATACCATGGAAACAGATATAGTGATCTGAATGGAGATTCATAAGCTGGCTTACCAGCCAGAGCTGTGCAGAGTCAAAGGCCAACATAGTAGCAAAATGATTCAAATTCCAGAAAATGTGAAATCTATGAACTAGACAGATGTGCTCTATTAGTTATTTCATGAATAAGTTAGAAACTTAGGCTTGCAGCATAATTGCTTTGCTCATTTCCAGATTCAGCCCAATGTCTCCAGATGTGCTCAGTGTGCAACAACTCTGTCATTCTTGCATAAAAGTGAAATCGCTATTTGACTGTGAGGTGGGATTTACTCTGGTTTTTGAGTTTCTACTCTGTGGGGATAAACATTATCACCAGGGGAAAGATAAATGATTTCTATCACTACTTCAACACAAAAGAGAGCGACTAAGATGATTACTGGGCTGGGGCACCTTCCTTATGAGGAAAGGCCATGGCATTTGGGCCTCTTCAACCTAGAAAAGAGGTGCCTGAGGGGGGACATGATTGAGACATACAAAATTATGCAGGGCATGGACAGAGTGGATAGAGAGATGCTCTTTACACTCTCACATAACACCAGAACCAGGGGACATCCACTAAAATTGAGTGTTGGGAGAGTTAGGACAGACAAAAGAAAATATTTCTTTACTCAGCGTGTGGTTGGTCTATGGAACTCCTTGCCACATGATGTGGTGATGGCATCTGGCCTGGACGCCTTTAGAAGGGGATTGGACAAATTTCTGGAGGAAAAATCCATTACGGGTTACAAGCCATGATGTGTATGTGCAACCTCCTGATTTTAGAAATGGGCTATGTCAGAATGCCAGATGCTAGGGAGGGCACCAGGATGCAGGTCTCTTGTTATCTGGTTTGCTCCCTGGGGCATTTGGTGGGCCGCTGTGAGATACAGGAAGCTGGACTAGATGGGCCTATGGCCTGATCCAGTGGGGCTGTTCTTATGTTCTTAACATTTCCAGGTTGCATTCTCTCAAAATATTGTGTCTTGCTGTTCCTGGGGCAAGGTTGTAATGGAAATGCACAAGATCCCTCAAAGAGATAGGGTGTGGTGTTGACAGTGACCCCTTGTTCTGGCAGATCTAGGAAGCATGGGTTAAAACCAGGGCCTTAGATTGTGGAGAGTGTGCTGCACAGCTGCTGCCACTTGGAGATAACAAGGCTCTCATCATTAAAAGCAGCACCTGGAGGAAGGAAAAGGGGTGGGTGTAGGTAGGAGAGACTGAGAGCTTGAAGAAAAGAAAACAGACTGACTGAATGGATGGCTGGAAACTGCTGGATAGTGGTGTGTGGCTGCCATGCCCAGGAGCTGCTGGGAACCAACGTGTTGCTGCAGCAACTGGAGGAGCTGCTGGTGGGAGAGTGGATGAAGGAGAAACTCTGCAGGTTGAACAGGCGAGCTACCCTGGGGTCCAGCAGTGCTTTCTGCAGGTTTGGGGCTATTTCAAATGAAGAGAGGAACTAGTACATAAAATTTTTGCCAAGTAATCAAGCTCCAATTATCACTTTGCCTTATCTCTGGGTCAATCAGATGGCAGAGTCTTTCAATTCTGAAAAGTATTGGTTCTTGCTAAAGGTCATTTGTTTCTATAGTAACTTTCCTGGGAAATTCCAGCCAAAGTTAACCTTTTATTCTCCTGCAACCTGATTCCTTTTTGCAAATGCATTTGGCAGAGGTCTCTTTTTTTCAGCACCAGGATGGGATCTTCCTTCCATTTGAAATAAAGTCCCAGGCTACAGTTCAGTACACCATTATTAAAGAATAACTCCCATGGAAAGCAGTGGGTCTACTTCTTAGTAAAAAGGTTGCAAATATATGCAGCTGCATCTCTCTGCTGTGAATTGAATTGCACACTCTCAGTTATGTGTTATACGTATGTTATATGTAGAGCTTCTGGCTTAACATACCAGACACCTTAAAGGTGGATTTGATTCATGGATCTCCTGCAGTGGTTCCCAACCTTTTTCACTTGCATATCCCTTGGCAGCCTATTTCCATAAATTGTACCCTTCATATTAGCAAAATGTTTGTAATTAATAATACAAGCCCTCATCTCCTCTATATGAAAGCCCAGACTTCATGTATTCATCACAGTGTTTTCTCTTTTTATCTGTTTGAAGAACAGAAGACTCTGCCTTTGCACTGTTTTGCACCAGAAGCGTGCTGAGAAATTCTGGGTGACTGATCACTTTCCATATTATGTTTCAGCTGTTTTATTGTGCTGGCTTTCAATCACTGATTCATACATGAATTGATGACCAAAAACTAGCTGTTGGTGGAGCTTTCACAGCCAACTAGCTACCTCCCTTCCTGCCTTGCTGGTCCTTGCAAGGCATTCCTACCTTAGAAGGCATTCTGGAGCACAACCTGCCCTTTTCTGCCATTATTCCATTCTTTTTTCAAGTACCTGTAAAGGTCCTTTTGAGTGTCCCTAGGAGTACATGAATACCAGGCTGGGAACCACTGTTTTACTGGTATGTAGTTTACAGTGCACTTACTCTGATAGTGTTTACAAAACGGTGGTGAAGACCAGAATTTAAAAAGAATAAAAATGTATCTAAGGATCTTTTACTATGTTTTTAATAAACTGGAGACTACAGTTCTTGGGTAACAATTAGTGGTAGGTTATTTTTCAGGATCCGGCCTCGTGTAAAATCAGACAAAACCATAGTCAGACAACCCCGGACTTATCTGAGGGTCATAGAAAATTCCATGATTTTTGGCTCAAAACCTGCCTTTGGCTTATCTGTGGGGTCGACTTATAGGCGAGTATCAAAACAAAGGTTGCAGCCTTGCCACAGTTGTGTGTGTGCATGATAGTGGTGGTGGTGGTTAACATGCTATCACTTCTCTTTGGTCCAGTACCAGCCCATGACTTTCTACTATAGGCTGGCTAAATTTGTGAGATTCTGTTTGGAATCACATAATCTACTTCACAAATGACTAGCTGCTATTGCTCTCTGCTCACTGCACACAGTCACTTGCAACTCATAGTTGTGCTAATGGTGATGAGCCCATGCTCTCCTAAGCTCAGAAAACTGTATTCAAATGCCACAATGAGAAGCAGATGAAACGGACAAACTTTTCTCAACCTCTGCAAAGATGAGACAAGCCCCTTCACTGTAGAGTGGAAACAGAGCCCTTGTTACATTCCTCTTTATGCGAAAAGAGTATCTCAGAACTTCATCACAGAGGTGATTCAAGAGTTGGGTCTTTTTCCTCCCTGTTTCTCTGCTGCTATTATCAGCCTTTGCCTGCAATACTCTGATGAGCAAGATTTTCAGATGCTTGTTGGGAGTGACTTGGTGGAGGCCTTATCTGTGGTAGCCTTCATCGTGTGGCATACTCTGCCTTCTGACTTGCTGTTGCCACCCTCCCTGCCAGGATTCTGGAAGGCCCTGCTGTTTTGGAAGACTTCGTCTGTTTGTTATATACAATGTTGCTCATTTTGATTTCTTTCTCTCTTGTTCCTTCTTATTTTATTGCAGATACTAATAATTTTGTTTTTGCCGTCATTTTAAAAAAACTTTTTTTAAAATGACTGTTGTAAGAGACCAATCCTGAGCTCTTGCACCAGCTTACCACCAGTGTGCACTGTTGCAAACATGCCATAAGGTACATTTGTGGGGCTTAGTGCTAGCCCAGTGCCAGAGCTAGCCCAGCGCAACCCCACACTGGGCCATTGCTGGTGGGAGGCTGGCGTTCCGCTGCTCAGCAGTCACCCAGACCTCCTGGCGGCGGAGAGGTCAGTGGGGGTATGGAGGAGGCGTTCTGGGTCAGGGGGAGGTGGATGGAGGAGGGGGGGACAGGACCTCAGCTCCATCAGATTCAGAACCCCATGTTGAGCTTCTTGACTTGACACAAAATTCTGTTATTCTGTGGCTGCTTGATAGTGCGTGCAGAATCGCGTAGCCTACTTTCCTTATGCAGGAGAAGAGGATGAAAGTCCCCTTCTCCCAGGGAGGTGGCGGCGGCTGTTCGGGGTACGTTGGATGCCGTGGCCGCCTTTTTGGTGCTGAAGCAGCCCTGCGCTCCAGGCAGCTCAGAATTGGACTGTAAGCCACCTTATATCCCTTGTATGGATGCTGTCTGCTCTGAAGTTTTGATTCACGAGAAACCTCTTTTGTTAAAAGTTTTGCAAAGTCCACATAGGTTTCTCTTCATTATGCAGCACAGTGGAAAGTAATTTGTAGAAAATTACTTAAAAGAGAGGTTCTGAGTCACCTGAGAGTGAGGAATTAGATTAAATCACATGCTCCCAACTGGACATAAACTGCACTTAGAAGGAAGTGCAATAGATCAGCAGCGAAATTCTGCTCCCAGAGCAGTCGGAAAGAAGCACAGACTTTCTATCATCATGATGCCAGGCCATGAATGCAGACTTTTCAGGGAAGTTGCGCTGGTCACTCATAAATATGTATATAAGTGATAAACTACAGTGTTCAGAAAGATACACTCTAATCTTCTCATTCTGTTGTCTCCCCCTCACTCTTTGAAACCTTTATTTTTATCATTTTGGCAAATTTGCACAGTTCCAGCATAAGGAACTGTCTCCTGCTTCTCAGTAGCAGAAAAATACTATCATTTCCTTAGAAAAAAGAACCTGAGCTGGCTTCAAAAGTAACTGGCTTTCTTTCCTTAGGTGGAAAGAAAACATGCCAGTTCTACTCATCACAAAATGACATTTGTGGCAGGCACAGCTGGGAGAATGGTAGTCCACTGTGGTCCTGCAGATGCATGTACACCTTGTTTTTCATGCTTTTGACAGGGAGCTTATACTTGTGCCAATAACTTTGGCTCCCCTGTGTGTCAACAGACTTGATAAAAGACTACTTAATTAGTACTGTCAGTATTAATTTCAGAGGCTGGGACAGCAATATTAGCGTGGCATTTATAGGATAGGCCAGCAGTTCACGAACTGGTGAGTCACGCCCCACCAGCTGGAGAACCACTGGCCCTTTTCCTTTACGGTGTGGGGACAGGGGGAAGGCAGTGATGTGATTCTCAGGATTGTGCCACTGCAGGGAAGAGGGGGCTTTTTAAAAGTACAACCAAACTGCTGCTGGGGTCCAGGGAGTGGGGTCCGAGGAGCCCTGCAGAGCTGTCTGCAGGGCATTCTGCAGCTTGTAGAAAGTAAAAATAATCACGACCCACTTCTGGTTTCACGATCGCAACCCAGAATTGGGTTGCAATTGCACCCCCCTAGCAACACCACTGATACAATTTTTCAAGCGCAACAACAGTTCATGAAGTGGTTACTTATTTTTTTAATTAAATTGTTCCCTGTTCATAATTTGGCCCCACTGGAAAAGATGCTGGGTGAATAGGGTCATAATTGTATTATTTTCACCTTTTGTCTGCAATTTTGTTCTGTTCTATTTTTAAGAACCATACAGAGTGGAATTATCTTTCCTCCTTTTTTTAATGGGAAAATGTATAGTGCCCCAGTCAATCATAATAAACTTACTGTTTTTATAAAGAAATATAAAAATTAGATTAAAATTCATATCAACCACTTTTATGGTAATGTCAAGAGAGCTCACCCACATTAATTCCATCATGTGACCTTTTAGCAAGACTGTGCTCTTAGAGCAGAATATAATCTAATCAACGAAGGCATCAAAGATACACAAACCTACATAATGGCCAGTACGTCTCTCTTGTATGAGGTCTGCTTCCCATTTTGTAAACAGATGTAGGTAAATAGTAATGTACCTGCATTTACCCTGCAGTGGGTCACTTATATTTTTGTTTCCACAGAGTTAGATGCAAAGAATCCTTAGAAGGAAAATAGCAACTAGTTCTGATATATAAGAGCTCATTCTATAGCAGATTTTAGGCTTTTGCCTAAAAAAAAAAAAATCCTTGGATTTAGTTTCATTTTCCTTACACAAAATTGCTCTAGCAAAGACTAAACAGACAGAGATTGAGTCACTTCAAAAATAACGAGATAAAGGGTTAAAGAAGCTAAAAAGGGGCTTCTGAGGATATGTCCAATTATTCACAATTCAGCTGTGAATAAGCACCATTGAAGTAAACAAGGCAAATTAGTCATTGACAACTAAAGTCTCATTAATGACATAATAACTGTAATTGGATAAAAACCTCATGTATATTTGAGCTCCTTGCTTTTCCTTACCACATGTGCTGACTGTGCTGTCTCCTCAGACAAGGAGGACTGACTGTGCTGTCTCCTATGTCCAAGGAGACAAAAAGGCTAGGGTGATTTCAAAAAGAGGGGATAAGATCAGGCATGCACAGCTGCTTCTGGATCCACACATTCCCTCTCCTGACACACCCTGGTTCATACCCCAACATGCTCTGTTACTCCCCTTTCCTGTCCACGGCCCACCCCTACCACTGAAATATCAGCAGCTGCAGAGCCTCCTGGGGCTATTGCTAGATGCACCATACCTCATTTTGTTTATGGCAGCAGCCGAATAGTACATGACCACAGCTTGGCTTTTACACCTTTTTACATCCTGTGCTACTGAAACCCCAGTTCCAGCAGTGCAAGGCCCCAACAGGATTGGTGCCTATGGCTGCAATGCTTTATCCACTTCCCTAGGAGTAAGCACCACTGAACACAATGGGGCTGACTTCTGAGGAAGCATGCATTGTAAAAACAAAGAAAAAGAAAGAAAGAGGGGAAAAAAGAGTTCCAGGCACTGTCTTGGAAGTCATGAGAACTACATTCTCCTTTTCATTTGTATGAAACCAGGAGCTATTGCTGCAAAATGAATTGATTCTCATTTTGGCATGGCACACTGCATAGTCTTAATAATTCTGAATTGAGAAAGCTGTCCTTCCTTTGTCAAAAAGCTGCTTCATACTTCTATCTTTCATCCGTCCATCCCCCTTCACAAGGTTCATGTAGTTTGGTCATCAAGTTTTGCATGACCTTGTCCATCCTCGCATTTATACATCCTGACTTATTATAAATTCTGCTGATAGTGTGATTTTTTTATTAGCTTTCCAATGTATTGCAGCTATGATGTAGGAACAAGTTTCATCTTTAGACTGTTTTTGAACATTGAGATTATAATTTATTCTTTCATAAAGGGAAACAAATGAAACAGCCTTGGCCTATTAGTAGGCTATTACTGCTTCTGCTTTAATGAGCCCTTTTGAAGATAATAATGCTCAGCTTTTATAAACAGCCATTCATCTGAATGTGCTCCAGAAATATTAATTAATTATTAATTAAAGCTTCAAAAGTCCCGAGAGTTCGCTAACTATTAAGTAATTTGCACAAGGTCACTATACCATTCCCAGTACAGACCCCAAGAGAACCGGCATCATTCATACCTCCTTTTTCAGACACTAGATAACTCCACTTGGTATGTACAGATCACAGTGTTGTTTCTCTAACTGTACTGAACATGGTACAGATATTAGTTGTAAATACACTCAGAACAGCACTTTGAAGCACTGTGGCATTCTAAGCAAAACCTATACTGAAGAGCTGGCTAAGAATAAGAGCTCAATCCTATAATGGACAAAGTTTGTAGTGGTGCTGGCATAACCTTCACTGCATGCTATGGGCCGGTTGGGGACTGGGGCAGCAACAGAGAGGTAAGTAAAAACCTTTTTTACTTAACACACTCTGGAGCTGCCTTGTTTCCAATTGGTCTTCTTGGATCTACTGCAGCTCTTTGGCTGGTGTAAAACCAAGTGGGTCTAGACGCGTGTGCTGAGCCCAGGCTGAGGACACAGGTTTCAGCGTCACTGCTGTTGCTGATATCCACCCCAGCCCTCCCTCAATACATCCCTAGCTGGTTCCAAACCCAAACCCAATAATTTTTACTTGTCTCCAGTTTGCCCCCACACCCACTGGATGCAGCATGCACCTTTTTGGCACAACTGCACTGGCACTGGTAGAAAGTGATAGGATTGGGGCCCTCGTTTCACCTCCACCCCGTCCTATTCTATCACCTGCCACCAGTGCCAATGCACCAAAAAGGAACTGTTAAATGATTCCCATCTGATCTACTTCTATCACAATACCGTAAAATTTTTTTGTAGTTTAATCCATAATCATACCCTGAAGCAAAACTTACATATGACAACGTTTCTGCTAAAGAAAATGGGGAAAAAGCTCACATTTTCAAGAGTTGCCAAATAATCCAGATATTTCTAAATAATGACTGAAATGCCTATCAGAGAAATCTGAGATAACGGAACAGCTGCCTGGACAAGCAAGCATCAGAATTTCTGAGAAGAAAGAGTACGACAATGCACTAATTTATATTTGTTGGGAATATTGTTCCCAATACTGGCATTTTTCCCCACATACTTTGCACTCAGAGTGCTTTCGAAGTCTAGTGGATCTTTTTAGCTTTAGATACATCTCCATTTGAGTCTGCAGTATGGAAAAAGAATCATTAACAGTCACAGATGTCCTATTGATTGCCACTAAATCAGGTAAGGTTAATTGGCTGCTGCTCCACGATATCTCTTTAGCATTTGACACCACTGTTCACAAAATCCTCCTTGATCTGCTGAAGATGGAGATTCAGTGGGACAGTGGTAAATTAGTTTACCCCTTGTCTTAGAAACATGCAATTTATGAAATCAGAAAGAAGTTTTCTTGCTTCCTACCCATACAGGACTCATCTGGGAAAGGTCAAAGGTGCTCTCTGTAAATAAGAGCCTCCTGGGGCTTTTATTTGGGCATTAATTACACTGAACATCTATCTCTTCTAAATCCTCTTGTAGTGAAATGCAATGGCTAATCTCACCCAAGGTTTTAGATGAGATTGCGGATATAAAGTTAGAACTGGGTGTCAATGTGAAAGATGAACATAAATGTATAACATACAAGACTAGATGGCATCATCTTATCAATGAAGTACTGAGCTTGGATATGGGAAACCAAAAGTTACATTTCTCTTGATCCATGGACTCACCTGGTAGCCCTGAGCAAACTGTAATTGTCAGTTGTAATGAAGAGCAAAAATACAGTAATTCACTTTGCACATTAACGTGAGATGTTGTGCACCTTTGGAATAAGTTCCACTGAAACACAGTGAGACTTCTTTCTCAGCAAACTTGCATGGGATTTGGCTGGGATGGCTACAAAACTGGGTCATCCTAAAACATGGGCTGGAGGGCCTGGTAAACCTTTCAGACAGCAAGAGTCCACTGCTGCTGCTCTCCACTGGGGGCAGCAGGAGGAGTGAACTGTCTTCTTCTTCCCCTAGTTGGTCTTACAATTTTCAGATGTCCTGACACGGAACATGGGCTCAAGGACTGGGGCTTCCAAGAATTATTAAATAGCATGGGGGGGGGGGAAGAGACAGCCTACTAGTTCCATCTGCTCCCCACTCTTTTCCTGTCAGCTTCCTGATTGGATGCTCAACTGGGAAAGCTAACTAGGAATCAGGCAGCAGATGGTTGTGACTTCTCCTCTGTCACTGCTGAAGCTACAGATGATGGCACAAGGGGCCCCATGAGGGAAGAGATAGCACGACCACGTGCTTTTCAAAGCATGCGGGGAACACATGACTGGGGTTTCCCACATGGCTTTCACTTCAGAGTCCCCCCAAAACTGAGGCCACCACTAGGATTAGACTGTACAAGTGTTATAGAAATGATGAATGACTCTCTTTTATACTATCGGATGACATTGCATGAATGTGAAAGCCTAAAAAAAATTGATATAATGTGGTGACTGCTACATATTTTGCTAAAACTATTTACCATGGTGTTGTTCTCTATGCACAGTCCCTGACTTTTCCTAGAACTTGCTATCGGGAGGAAGGAAAAAAAGGAAAGAGTGAGCCTGGCTCATAAATCAAGCAAGCATGTGGCATATTCTGTAGATGAATCCATTCCAGCCACTTGTATTTTTTAGACTTAGGCAGCAGTCATATTTTTAAAAAATATATGAAGGGGAAATTGCTAACAGTTTTTCACTGACAAAGTCATTGAGGCTTATTAATAGTGGGTACAATGTTAATAAATGTTATGGTCCTCACCATCTCCCTGTTCTGCTTCAAAGGTGTAAACTGAAAAGGTTGATATATGACCAAACTGATGGCAGAGCCAAAGTTCTTAACATTAACTATGGAGTGTCATGGCTTCTTACAGATTAGCAGACGTGCATTTGTCACAGAGATCTCAAAGGAGGTGGCAGTGAGGGTCAGATACACAGACTTTCCGAATAAAGTTAACTCCATTCCCAAATTCCGAGAAGGTGAAAGATGCTTTTGCTATGTGACAGAAGAGATCCATCATTACCTTTAACCTAATTGCTCCTTTGGATATAAGAATATTTAAAATGTGTACAGTGCTTTCTGAGCATACAAAGTGCTTCATATGTGTTATTTTGAAAGAATCTTTCCCACAATCTTATAATTATCTCCATATTGCAGCTGAAGCTGAGAGAGAGAGAGAGAGAGAGAGAGAGAGATTTCCTAAGGCACACTAGTGAATTCAGGGCACAGAAGGTCTTGATTCTCAGCCTTGTCTCTTAGCTACTATACCCAGAGCTGGTGCCAGGCTATTTTGCACCCTAGGCAATTAAAGAAGCAAAGTATAGAAATTTAATTAATTGTATTCAATAGCATTGTTATGGTATTTATCTTAAAACAAATTTTTAAAAAGCATAAATTGTCAGTTGTATTTTTTACATGAATTTTAAAAATGAATCTGTATAAAACTGTGTCCCTCAAAGGTCGGTACTGCTCCCTTCTGAGGTCTAGGTGGCTGCCTAGTTGACCTAATGACAGCACTGACCATGACCTACTCAATCGTCATCTCCACCTCTACAGTTGTCCTATCTTTTTCCTCACTTGTCTTTCCCCTTGCCCCTTACCACCCCCTCTTCTCTCTGCTGCAGCCCTTTTTCATGGCTGGCACAAACAGTCCAGTCCTCACAAAATGCTTGCAGTTGGGTCTTGTCCAACTCTCATGATGCTGGTTGTGGTCAATCTGCTAGCAAGCACCTGACAATGACACCATTATCCAGGTCTACCGTGTTCAGCCAGTGGTCAAGTCTTCCTACTCCTGGCTTATAAGCAGGTGGTTGGAGTGGGACACACACACACACACACACACACACACACACACACACACACACACCTGCTTATAAGCCAGGAGTAGGAAGACTTAAATTTCCCCCTTCTATTTATAGCACACCCCAAATATCCCTCTCACATCCTCATCACTGTTTCATCCCAATGCACTGAAGTGTATCATAAGCCATTGCATCCAAGTCTCTGCATACACAAGCAACTTTTCCTCTTGTTTGCTTGTTACTTGTGTCTCAGAGCACTGTTGGAACCAATAAAAAGAAAGTTAAATTTGAATCTCCTAATGTTTGGTTTGGAAAAAAGACTTTGTGGGAAATGAACAATATTCAGACACAAAGTGTGTTGATTACATGGATCCAATTAAGTAACATTAGAACACCTACACGTTGGCTGCCAAAAGTTCTTCCACATGACAGCTCTTCTATATATGCAAGTTTCAGAGCTTGAAAGCTGTTTATCACATCCATCAGTCGAAATCACGTGGATGTTTCCTGGTGGTGGGTGACATTGGAGGAGAAACTCTCCCCAGAATTGAGCTGTCAAAAGTAGTTATCAGCTTTCATGGAAGACCATACACAAATTTACTGCCACATGACTTCTCTTTGTGATCCAAAAAAATATTGCCGTCAGTCAGCAACTGCCAGCATCCTGTTTGCCTTTGCACATCCCTGACACACAATTCACTCATCTCTCATTCCTTCTTTCCCACTTTTTATTTCTGTTTTGCCTTCTTCCATCTTGTTCCTTTACTTCCAGCTTCTCTGACTGAAAACGGAAGGCTAGATTTTTCAATAAGGGAGGTCCAAAACTATAACCACAAAAATATTCTGTAATTACTAGAAGCCTTTTCTCAAAGAAGAAAGGAACCGAAGGGATAATTTATCTGTTTTCAGAATGCCATTTGCTTTTAATCTTTGTTATAACTCTTCATATTTATTATGTATTGTTATAGAGAATGAAAAGTCTTGCACACTTACTGCAATAGTACACACGTACCTGGGAGTAAGCCTCATTGCACTCAACTGAAATTGCCTCTTTCTGTACAGGAAGACAATATTTACTAAAATGGGGAAATAGCATTCAATAAAGAGGCTTTCACACAGAAGGAGTTTTTCAGGTGTCAGCTATAATATTTGAACTAAGAGAGTAAACGAAGAGTTTCACTGTCACAGAATTGTGTGGACATGATTGGGAAATGAGGGATGTTCTATTCAAATGGAATACATTTTTCTATTAAATTATACAAGTGAAAGGGGATATTCACTAAAAATAGAGTTGGATAGCAAGAATTCATTCTTAAATAATATTCAGGTTACTGGTTATGTAAATCCATGTTACTATATAGCCAACTAGTGACATAGAAGAGGACAGCACTGACCATGATTTAACATATCAACATTCTACAGTTGGTTAAATACAGTTTATTGCACTAGCAGAACAGTCACTTGCCTGTTTGTGTTTCTCATAAAATCTGCAGCAAAATTCAAATTGCCTAGAGAGTTACAATAACATGAGAGGTTTCCCTCTTTCATTCCCTCTCTCTTTTTCTCCCACGCACAATTCTGAATATGAGCTATTAAACAGTTTTTTTTCCCCCCCACAGGCATATTTTCTGGAAATTTAGCATTCATAACCACTTTGCAGATAAAAAGACAATTGAATGGGGCAGTGATTTAAAATATATCAAAAACAATGAAAGCTTTCAAGGGGGATAAAGAGGAACTGAAATTGAATTGGACTTCGAAGTATAAATAAAAATACTTAGCTGGTTACTTTCTGAAACCAATCGGTGAGTTTACCAAACAATCTCAGAGGACGTATTGGGACAGACACATATTTTATTCCCCCTTCTTTCTAAAACAGAAGCTGACTTATGTACTTTATTTAGAAAAATAAGCAAGGACTAAGTAATACATGCTGCCTTATTGAGGCTGGACAGCAGCAGAATATGAGTTCCACTAGTGCTGACTGTTGTAAAGCAGTCAGCACCAACCATAAAAGGTGCTCCGGCAGCAAGCTGAGTAGTACACTGTTGCGGTGTGGGTGGGCAGGCCAATGCCTTTCTGTCTGTGCTAGTGGATCCCCAGCTGACTGGCAAGGCAGGTAAGATGGCAGGGGAAGCAAGAGGGGTGGGGAGAGAAAAGAATGGGGTGGGGAGGGAGCAAAACTGCATGAGGAGGAGTCAACTGAGCAGGGAGGGGCATAACAGGGGCAGTGTGGCTGTGGGAGGGGCTGGATCCTGCAGCAATGGTGTACACCAATCTTATCCCTCTTTTCTGCAGCCTCCCCGCCCTCTTTCCGTCTTCAAACTTGTGCCAGCGAAATAGCCTCTGAAGTCTCCCAATCTGCTCCAAACTGGATTCAGTGCACTCCATTTTTGACACAGATCTGTGTAATGGAAGATCAGAAGATCATCAGGGGGATGGTGTGGTATTGACATAGTTCCATGTTTTAACAGCTGTTTGACAGCTCTGGGAAGGGCAGGGCTGGCTCCACAGCTGTAATCAATCAAGGCCAATGGAGACCTGCATGGACACCTGACTTACATTTGACCTTGATGGGACTTTGAATGGACAAGGACTGAAGAGTTGGCTCACCTGAGCCTAATTTGGACTTAACAAGTTAGCTCACAGCTGAGCTGCATTTTGGATAATGGGACATCCAAGGATAATGGGTAGCTTCAGAAGGAGCAAAACCCAGACCCAAAACGTACCCTGACCCATACCTATAGGACCCCAGACCTACAGGACAGGGATGGACCAGGACCTACAGGAGAAGGGGACTGCCAGGACTCTGCTGGAGAGGATACAGAGGAGGGACTCTGCTGCAGAAGACTGGACTGGGAAGATTGGACTGTGCTTTGGAGACTGGATTGGACTTGGACTGGAGGCTTTGGACCTTTACCCACTGAGTTAAGTGGAGTTTTGGGGAGGGAAAGCCTCTGGACAAGAGGGGTTGCAGGGAATGTATCTGTAGCAATAAATTTGGTTAATTGCTATAGATAAGGAGTTCTGTGTTTATTCCTTTGCACACCACAGCTGTTGTTTCTAGAGGAGGTGTTAATTAGCCAAAAAAGTGAACATTGGGAGACGGAACATATTTGAGCAAGACAATCTGCTCCCCATTCAGTGCACCCATTTTTGGCGTGGTTGCACCAGCCCGGGAATGAGGAGCTTCTTCTATCCGAGTTAGGCCCAAACTATGACAAACAGCAACTATTTGGCATGGCTACATCATGGGCAGGGGAATATGATTGGGCTCAAAACAAAAAAAGGACCTTTGTTCCGCTGTCCTAGTTAGGACTGGGCTGTAAGTTACACTGCCCATGAAGAAGAAAACCTTCAGATACCATCAGCATTTGTAATGAGGTCAGGAGACACCATTCAATTATTTAATAAGTTGAAATACAATTTTGGACATGCTTTAAGAAGACGCATTCAAATGTGATAGCAGGAGCTGTGGTGATAATGGTAAGAAACTGCCAGCCCAGCTCTACTATAGACCGACAAGAATTATTTGTACATGTGGATTGGTAAATAAAATACCCACAAATTAATGTAACTTTGATGAATCCAATTTATTCTTTTTATCAGCTAGACTTAACTGAAGACATTGTCATATCTGTACACTGTAACCTACTGTATAACATTTTATGGCTCATTACATGGACCATAATGTGCTTGACAGGTGTTCTGGAAACACGGCATAATTTACTTGTTTTGTAAAGGCAAATGAGTTACCATATTTACATGGAAAGTCCTTTCATTCAGATAGATTTCTTTATGCAAATAGTACTAATATTGGATGAGCAGGAAGCACTTTCCCAAAAATGTGTCTGCAGTCATGAACATAGGCAACAGTTCAACAAGTTGCCTATCTTAAGGTTAGAAACTAGTGCAAAAATAATAAACTCACCACTAATGCATTACTGGGCATGCTTGGAACAGCATCCCATCTGCAAGGGGTCCTGGGATATATAGCACCCAGTGCATCCGGCATCCATAGTAAGATCTCAGGCACCCTGGAAAACTACAGTTCTCAGGGTCTCTAAAACACTGCAGCTGCCACATTCAATATGCCAGAGAGACAAAGACTGGCTTAAATACAAAGATGGAGAAAAACATGGGAGGGGCATACCACTCAATTTGTAATGCAGTTGTGTATTACAAACAGGACAAGTTTGTGTTCTGAGCCAAGAAATAATAAACTTTGGCAATATCACAACATGAGTCTACAAAAACAAGGAAGTTACTGTATCAAGCACAGGGCAAGCCAGAAAACAAGCTACCAGAAAACAACAAAGGCCAGATTTTCTTGAGCCTTTGAAGTTATAACATGAGTTATGAACATGAGTTATGTAGTTATGTAGTTCATGAGTTATGAACAACTCATAACATGAGTTATGAAGACGCTCATAACAAAAGTCCATGTTCTGGGAAATTCTTACTATTCATTTTCATACCTTTGGAAATTTGACTGTCTGGGGATGGAGGATGAAGAACTGCCTACTATGTGATTTTCACGTAGGCAGTTCCTGCTCCATCCATCAGCTTGTTCTCCAGGAAGCAAAGTCCCTGAAAAGCAACATGATTGGCTGGGGACTGGAGGATGGACTAGTGACAGAGCTGTGTTGATTCTCCTGCCTTTCCCAGTCAATCATTCGGGATAAAGGCAGCAATGGAATGATACAGTATACATGACTGAGTAAACTGCTTCACTACTGTCATATAAAAGTAGGTACCAAGGGGCTTCAGGGATTGCCAGGTGGGCCCTTGAGGACTCATTGGCTTTCAGGTAGTGCCTGATCTGGCCATCCTCTGATGCCATTCATGGATGATGACTTCACTGAGCTGTAGGAAAATGGAATTCATAGTATTCGGGTCCCCTCAGATTCCATTACTTCAAATGTGTGTACATATTTTGAAGTGTGTCAAAGATACAAATCTCTGTGAGTTTTCCATTTTCTGCAATGTGCAGATGGCTTGTCTAAAGGCATATTTTATTGTTAACAGGGAAAGAATCATGTCAGTTTCTCCAGCTGTTCTAGAGATGGGAAATCTACTCTGTAACAAGATCATTGCATTTAATGAGGTCCTGGTTACAAGCTTGACAAGACAACATAAATAATTAAGGAGGTTATAAACACAGAGACATAGGGAATCATTCTTTTAAAACAGGTCTTTATTTATTATTTCTTTAAAACAGTCATTTTACTTCCCCTAGGGTCCCTATTCGCATTGCAGTATTAATTTAAATCACAGTCTTATAAAACCATCATAAAAGCAATACATTGCACACCAGAATGTATCAAGAAACAGTAGCAATGAGATTTGATGTTATGTAATTTCTATAACACCATGTCATTCATATCTTCCTGTTTATGTCAATGTTAGATGTATTGATGTGTGTGGCCAACTCCACTTAAAAATATTTGGGCTTGTTCCATGAATGATAAAAAAAAGTTCTTTTGATAAAGAGTGTTTTAAATCGCTGATAACATTTCAGCATGTGCCATTTTCACAATATGATATAGGAGCTAGTGTGTGGGTAGACAGGTGGTAGCATGCTGTCCTAATGCAATGAAACAAATTACACTGAAATGTCTCTATTCTATCAAAAGTTATAGCCAAAAAACCAGAGGTGGGGCAATGGTGTATTGCCCCACCCACTGCATTGGAGGAGGTTCACTGCATTGGAGGAGGTTCACCATGGGGGTGACACACTGGCCTCCTGCATCAGGTGAATCAGACCCTAGTTGATGCTACTACTGTGGAGTCCCAGAAGAAGCTGCAATTTTTGCAAGGAGGCAGGGATGCTTTGAAGATTGGGCCTAGGAAAGCATCGTCCTTCAGTCATTTCCAGCAATGTAAATACTGAAGATGGATGCACATATGAGAAAGAAGAGCAAAGAGATCAAGAAAGGAGCTAAAATGATCACATTCTCCTCAGCATGCACCAAGAGCAGCTACTGGTCTCATCAGCCTAATCTAAAGAATGCTGATCATGGAAGAGCCAAAAATGGAACATACAAGAAATGTGAAATGCAAATAAGAATGGCAGTTTCGGGATAGGGGTGCTTGGTTTATAATGTAAACATGAGTATAGGTGGAGCCTATTTATCCACATTAGTTCCATTCCACCGTGACTTGGCATGATTAAGAAAAAAACGAGTTGTACTAAATTCCATAGAGTTAAGCAAATACACTGCAGCCTGACACTTCTGGATGGAAGGAAACTAAGGCAGCTGTTCTCAATCCCCCCTCCTCCGCCTCCCCCTCCTCCGCTTCCTACTCAGCCCTCCTGCTTCTTTCACAGGTGGGATGCTGAGCTTTTAAGAGTCCAGTCCTATGCATTTCTACTCAGAAGTAAGCCCCACTGTAGTCAATGGGGCTTACTCCCAGGAAAGTGTGGCGAGGATTGTAGCCTAAATCTCATGCTTTGCTTGCTGGAAAGACTTGCTTCCATAGGCTGGAGCATGGAGAGCCTGCACTATCTTAGTGGGGGGGGGGTGATTTGGCCAACACTCCCTGGGTTTTTTAAAGCAATCCCCTCTATTGCTACTGCACCTGCGCCTGTGTGTGTGGGTGAGAGAGAGCGCTCCACCTTGCTGCACGTGCTCTGGCTACAGAGGTTTTCCGCACCCCCTTCCCCTCTTCAGCCTCTTTGCTGGTTCAGGGGCTCCAAGAGTGTTACTGTTCCTTCACAAGGGGAACCTCTTCCATGGCTCCAGGGCTATTTCCCTGCCTGGGCAAAGTGTTTTTGCAGTGTTTTGGGCTGCCTGGAAACTGAGCGAGAAGCCAGCGCAGGGCAAAGGAGGCAAAGGTGTGTGTGACTTTCAGTTCCCCCCACCCCATTCGCATTGAGACAAATATGCAGATAAAAAATCCGTGGATAAATAGGTTGCACCTGTATTGAAAATGCACCATGAAAATGTATTAATAATTGATCCACAAGCCCATTATTTGCAAAAATCATCAGCATCACTAGTTAGATATGATACTATCAAGATGGTAGCACAGTTAGAACTTTCAAACTGATGTTCATTGAACTGAGCACTGAAAGATAAACTACAAGGACAGTTATAGATAAACTATAAAACTACACAGTTAAGAGAACCAGTGAGACAAATTCCCTGTGTTTTAAAAGCAGAGTCATAGACTCACAACCCAATCCTATGGGCTTCAGCTGCTGGTGGAATGCCTATTCTGCTGGTGGCGGCTGCTGAAAATAAGCCAGAAAGCACTTTCTGACAGTGCACTGAGTGATTTGCTATGGGATTGCTGGCGGGAATGCATCTGTCTTCCCACATGCATTGCTGAACCTGCCCAGACCTGCCCAGACAGATTAGATAGTGGGGAAGGTAGGAGGGGTTGGGGAGGGCAGAAGGTTGCAGGGAGGGGGCAAAACTGAGTAGGAAGGGGGTGTGATGGGGTGGGGAGGCTGCAGGAGCGGGTGGATCTGATGGCGACAGCACACATTGGATCCTATCCCCCTTTTTGGCTGCCTTCCTGCCCTTTCTCTCCTTGAACTCATCTAGCAAAATTACTAGTGCAGGTCTGACGAGAACCATTGCAGAGCAGAATGCTTACACATGTGTAAAGGGATTTAAATCCCCTTTCCTTTCTGAAGTCAACCACTCTGCCACTCCCCGCTGGCTACAATGTGCCTGTTTTTGGTGTGGCTGCACCAGTGGGGGAGTGGGGAATAGGACTGTGCTTTCAAGGAGCAGTCAAAATGATGATGCTCTCAGTGAGGTGACAGTATAAGCCTGTGGACATTCTGAAGTGCTTTGGTTGTATTTTGCTAGCTTCCATTCAGTGCCTACCCCATCTTCTGTATAAATTTATTCTGTAACCAGTTTGACAGCTCAGAAGATGGAAACATGACCCATACCCTCTCCATTTTGTTTATGGGTTTATCCTTCTTGGACTGACAGTTAAGAAAATGGAAAAATACCTTCCACAAAATGAATTTCAGCAGTTGAAAAACTTTTTTCTGACTTATACAACTAAAAGGGAAAATATTTATTATTGTGCATTGTAGGGTCAAGAGAGGTGATGCACAAAACTGGCTCTATAACCTATTAGTGATGCTCTGAACAGTTGAGATCTTTCTCTCAGAGGCCTTTTCAAAAGGTTCTGAACAGTAAGAACAGTCAGGCAGAACTACAAAACTAACCTTAGATAGTTTTGCCCAGGCAAGCCCCTGGCTGTTTCCCATGGCTTGACTGGAAAGTGTTTATAGTACACAGATTTTACTTGTAACCAATGGGGATATAAGTTTGTTTTTCCCCTTCACAGAAATTATTTGCCTTTTTTTTGTTCAGGTGTTTGAATGCATATAATATTTAATGTTTATGTAAAGCTTACTGAGTGTGTAAAGTACTTTGTAAACCCATGTATTATTGACTTTTGTTTTTTGCAACAACCCTGTAAGTATAGCTGACCCCATACTGCAGATGGGACCTGAGGGTGGGAAGAACTGACTTACCTAATGGTGCAATCCCGTACTCCAGAAACACCAGTCTGAGCAGTATAGAATATGGCATATGCCCTCAGATACCAGCTCAACGACAGTGTAGGTAGCATAACGACAGACCATCATAGCCACAGATTTTCAAATGGGCACGCCATTGATGCTGCTTATACTATACTGGGTATAAACCCCCAAATGGGTGAAATGAGTAAAAAATGCACCAGACTCAACGCATGCTGTATCCTTAACACTATTCAGATGACAGAAGTACCCCAGATGTCAGCAAGATGCTACACCACAATGAGAGCTAGTATAGGAATTTAAAAATCCATACAAAACACCAGAGAAGGAAAAAAAAAAATACCAGGAAGTCTCAACTTCCACCACCCCCTCCACCCCACCAACTTACATCAGAGCATTAGATACAGAGTCATAAGAACATAAGAACAGCCCCACTGGATCAGGCCATAGGCCCATCTAGTCCAGCTTCCTGTATCTCACAGTGGCCCACCAAATGCCCCAGGGAGCACACCAGATAATAAGAGACCTGCATCCTGGTGCTCTCCCTTGCATCTGACATAGCCCATTTCTAAATCAGGAGGTTGCTTTCTATAAGAGGGAGATGTAAAGGAAGTGGAAGGACAAAGATAAATTGACAAAGATGAATCCAAGCTTACAGCTATTGCAGAGAGAGAGAGAGAGAGAGAGAGAGAGAGAGAGAGAGAGAAGGGCTAAAGGTCAGAATGAACTAGGTTTGCGAGGGAGGTGCAGAGGGTCCATTGCATGAGGAAGATGGCAAAATGTGAAAGGGTGATAAAGAGAACTGGCAAATGCTATCTTGGAGCCGTGGTCTATAATCTTTCAGAACTCATGGAGAACAGGGGAAATGCAGGGAGAGTGGAGTCAAGCAAATATAGTCTCTGCCTTTACGAAAGGGAAAAGAGTATATGTGTACCTACCAACCGGCCTTCTTGACGCTGACTTCTGAGAACTAAATCAAATAATCAAGTAGTCTGTATGTGGGCATTTAGAAGGTAGCATCATGATTGCTAAGAGCCAGTATGCTTTTCTCTAGAACAAGTCTTGTCACACTGCTTTATTTCCTTCTATGACAGAGTGAGCTCAGTAGATTGGGGAGCACTGTGGACATAATAAATCTGGATTCCAGCAAGGCTTTTGACAAGGTACCCCATGGGATACAGGTGAACACACTGGTGGGATGTAGGCTAAACGATACTACTGTTGAGTGGATCCGTGGTTGGCTGATGGACCGTAGCCAGAGAGTGCTCGTCAACAGTAGGAAAGTGATGACTTGGGTGCCTCAGGACTCTGTCTTGGGCCTGGTGTTGTTCAATACCTTTATAAATGACTTGGATGAGGGAGTAGAGGGGATTCTCATCAAATGTGAAGATGTCCCATACTGGGAAGATACAGGAACAGGATCCAAGATGATTCTGACAGGACGGAAAATGGAGCAAATGCAAATAAAATGAACTTCAGCAAGGATAAACATAATGTTTATGTTTATTTCTGTAGGAAAAAAAATGAGAAGCACATATATAAAATGGGGCTACTTGCCTGAGCAGTAGTATGTGTGAAAATGTTCTGGTCATTTTAGTAGACAACAAGCTAAACATCAGTAGGGAGTGTGATGTGACAAAAGAAAGTGAAGAAGGCTCTAGGCTGCATCAACAGAAGTATAGTACTGAGCCTGTATGAAAACTAATGGTACCACTGTAGTCTCATTTAATCAGAACCCACAGGAATACAGGTGTGCCTCCTTATCTATGAATCCAGTATCCGTGGTGTCAGTTTTCCACAGTTCACAAATCCCCCTGAATGTGCAAATTACTTAGCTGTGTCTCATTGCAGCCTTCCAGTGACTGTTTCCTGTGTCTTGTGTGCAAAGACTAATAAGAAGTGCTTACAGGAAGGGGCTGGAAGGCTGAAACCAACATGACACTGTGCTTTTCTTCTGCTATATCTGAGTGGTTAGACAGAAGCTATGTGAACTGGCCAGAGACTGTGGGTACATTCTAGACTTATATCCATCTCTTCTTTTGTTCCCACCATAGGAGTTTCTAGCCAGTCATGCAAAAATGTGAGTGTGATGTTGGTTATAGCAAGCTCCTGGAGAGGCTATCATGCCATTGTAGCTCCTGCAAGGGGAGATGCTGTGGCATCCTTGCATTGTATGCGGTGTTGTGGAGACATCTCCCAATGGCTGGCAGTGGCTGATGCTGTTTTATCCATTATTAGGGATGCTGCCATGCCCTCCCACCGTTCCCTGCTTGGTTCACCCTAGAAGCACTCTCTAGCCCCAGCGCCTGGGACTGGAGAAGTTACAGTGATTGGATCCTTGCCTGTTGACCCAACATCAGGTTGCCAACCTGTAATTGATGAGCAGTGTCAGAGATTCCATTTTCACTGATAGAATTATCAAAAGGGCTGTGCTTTTGTAGAGATTTTTGGGCTCCTATTCTCCCCTCCCCCTTTATGCTGGACAGCTTCAGATACTATCTGAAGCCACCATGGCCTGTAGAGAACTTAGTTTTCACCATTCATTTTATCTTGAATTATGTGAAAGAATGCAAAGGTGATCTGCACAGAGTATATCCAAGATCTGCTGGCACCCTTAAAATACCATGCTGAAACATCAGTGCCATAAATAGCATCTGGAAGGTGACACTTTTATGAATGTCACTAAGCTTAGTGAACTAAACTGTAATTTGCTCATGTACCTCTGCTAACATATGTTAATAAAGGCAAAGTTCCTTAGCTCTATGAAAACACTGTTATATTTACTAGTTCTGCTGTATTTTTCAGGGTGGCAAGCAGTTTATCCAAAACGTACTTACACCGAAAGAAAAAGAGTTAATGACAGGAGTGGTGAATGGATGCAACACTGTGACACTGCCAAAGAGAAAGGCTAGTCATATCACCTGGCAGGGCAGGTTTGGTGCAGAATCTTAATGTTCCACTTGGTGTCCGATTTCATTCATTGCTGACCAGGATGAGTGGCCAGCTTTCATTTAAAGACATCCAAAACCCTAGCTCTCAGGGTTCTTCTTCTTATCTTCTCCCTTCATCTGATCTTCTCTACTCCCTATCTTATGCCCCATACTTTCTGTATTAAAGACTACACAGCTGTATTCACTTACATGCATGACAACTCACTGAACAGTGGGATTTCCTTTGGCATAGGATCCGGCAACATGTCTACTATTCATCATAACAAATGATTTGAAAAGGCATAATTATTTTTTTTTTTAAGTATTAATTATACTGCTCTCTTGCTCTCTCTTACTTCATAGCTTTTACTCATTATTCCTTGACAATTCCTTTTGTCCCCCAAGAAACCCTTCCCAGTCAAGCCCTGAGACATTTTTTTTTAAAAAATCCCTGCTATTATTGTTAGCATAGTGTTCAAATGCTTCCTTGGATAAACCACTGGCATCCTTGTAAGTCTGCAGTACAAGACCTGCTGTCAGTTGCCTGGCTAACTGCATGTTTTTCAAATCCTACTGTTATTGCAAACACATAACATTTTCTAACACTTGACATCTGCAAGATCAGCATGGCCTAGCCTTCTTATTGGGTACAGGTGGAAACTCTCTAGCCTTGCTGATATCAAGCCAACACTCAAGTATGTTCTAGTTGTTTTTTTCTGAAAATGAGGCTTATATTAGAAAGTGGGGATGGATAGCTTTTCATAAGCTAGTACATATAATCATAGTGCCATCATTTGCTCAGGATGTTGAAAATGTACTTTTCAAATGTGAATGAGAGAGAGAGAGAGAGAGAGAGGCCTGTCATTTTTTAATCTTCCTAACAGCCTGTTAGGAAGATAGGCTGAGAGATGGGGCCGCCCCATGTGGTTGTGCAGGTTGTGTGATCAAAGGCACCACATCTAAGGGGGCACCATTCAGATATCTGAATGGAGAGGAGGATGAGGATGAAGGAAGAATATTCCTGTGGAGAGGAAGCCTTTATATAACGCACACAAAGGCACTGTATGAGCTGGGGCAGCCCTGCCGAGAGAGATAAGATTGCCTCACAGTGGCATGCGACTATATGGAAACTGTTCCTGATTTTACAATTTGGATTGAATAGCTTCCTGAAATTACTCGTTATTATTAAGAATATTGAAACATAAGCTGCCGGAAACATAAGAACAGCCCCACTGGATCAGGCCATAGGCCCATCTAGTCCAGCTTCCTGTATCTCACAGCAGCCCACCAAATGCCCCAGGGAGCACACCAGATAACAAGAGACCTCATCCTGGTGCCCTCCCTTGCATCTGGCATTCTGACATAACCCATTTCTAAATTCAGGAGGTTGCACATGCACATCACAGCTTGTAACCCTTAATGGATTTTTCCTCCAGAAACTTGTCCAATCCCCTTTTAAAGGCATCCAGGCCAGATGCCGTCATCACATCCTGTGGCAAGGAGTTCAGCAGACCAACCACAAGCTGAGAAAAGAAATATTTTCTTTTGTCTGTCCTAACTCTCCCAACACTCAATTTTAGTGTTTGTCCCCTGGTTCTGGTGCTGCGTGAGAGTGTAAAGAGCATCTCTCTATCCACTTTATCCTTCCCATGCATAATTTTGTATGTCTCCATCATGTCCCCCCTCAGGCATCTCTTTTCTAGGTTGAAGAGGCCCAAACACCATAGCTTTTCCTCATAAGGAAGGTGCCCCAGCCCAGGAATCATCTTAGTCACTCTCTTTTGCACCTTCTCCATTTCCACTATATCCTTTTTGAGATGTGGCGACCAGAACTAGACGCAATACTCCAGGTGTGGCCTTACCATCGATTTGTACAATGGCATTATAATATTAGCTGTTTTGTTCTCAATACCTTTTCTAATGATCCCAAGCATAGAATTGGCCTTCTTCACTGCCGCTGCACATTGGGTTGACACTTTCATCGACTTGTCCACCCCCCCCCCCCAAGATCTCTCTCCTGATCTGTCACAGACAGCTCAGAACCCATTAGCCTATATGTAAAATTTTGATTTTTTTGCCCCATTGTGCATGACCTTACACTTACTGACATTGAAGCGCATCTGCCATTTTGCTGCCCATTCTGCCAGTTTGGAGAGATCCTTCTGGAGCTCCTCACAATCACTTCTGGTCTTCACCACTCGGAAAAGTTTGGTGTCGTCTGCAAACGTAGCCACCTCACTGCTCAACCCTGTCTCCAGGTCATTTATGAAGAGGTTGAAAAGCACTGGTCCCAGGACAGATCCTTGGGGCACACCGCTTTTCACCTCTCTCCATTGTGAATATTGCCCATTGACACCCACTCTCTGTTTCCTGGTCTTCAACCATTTCTCAATCCATGAGAGGACCTGTCCTCTAATTCCCTGTGCTGTGCTGGTTGAACAGGAACAGTTGCGATACGAACCACTGCCATCCACTCAATATACTTACTCCCTTACTTATGAGTTATGAACATTGGCTGGGGTGTCATGCATGAAACTGGGCTGGGCTGCCAGTCTGATACACAAAATGTTTTAGTTCTATGTTCAGAGCCATAGATCCAGTGTGGACTTCAGACACCCAGATCCTAGTGTTTCTTCCTCCAGACATAATTAGGAAGCAATCATGCATAAGCCAGCAAGAGAGAAGAAGAGGTAAGGAAATCCTCACATATCTGAGTACATACATACAGAATTGGGCTTCGCAACTGGAAGTCTGTATCTTAAGTGAATTATTTAGAAGTACATGTCAAAAAGTATTTTGTTCTGATAATGTCTTTATAGTTACGCTACTGTATTTTACTTTTGGTGTAAAACAAAATGACTTTCTTTTGTGTGTGTGGGGGGGGGGGGTATTGCATCCAGAGATTAGCATTTTCTATGTAAAAAAGTGTCTGATCATCATATGGTCTTTTGAATATCTTCACAAAAAGAAGAACATGTTCAGATAATGCAAACTGGGGTGGGGGTTTCCACAATAGCCTGCTGTAGACAGGGTGTGTATGAAAGCATTGATGAGGCAGTTGCCAGGAAAAGATCGAAAGCACTTGGAGGGCCTCAGGGCAACTGACACCAAGTTAAAAACAATAAAATCACCAAAAATGCAATAACAATAAAAGAAAGTAGTAAAACAGATCAGCGAGCAAATAAAAGCACTAACCAGCACCAAAATTAAGAGGAAAATAAAAAGGTTTCCAGTGGATGCTGAAAATGACTCCTGTGGAAGGAGTTCTATTATCTGGGCATCACCACAGAGAAAGCCCTTTCATGTGTCACCCCCAGGCATACTTCTGTCAATGACCACACACATTAAAGGACCATCCTGGAACATCCCAGAGGATGCTCAGTTTCATGTGGGAACCGGCTGCCCTTCAAACATTCTAGTCATAAGCCATTTAGGGCTTTGTGAGTTAATACCAGTTGAATTACACCAAGAAACCTACCAGCAATCAGTATAGGCAGAACACCAAAGGTGCAGTATGCACTCACCTGGTACTGGTCAGCAGTCATGCAGCAGCACTCTTTGCAAGTGAAGTTTTCAAATGCTCTTGAAGAGCACTCCAACATACAGAGCATTACAGTAGTCTAATTGAGATATAACCAATGCACGGACAATTATATCTGCTTGACCGGGAAAGGACACAGCTGGCACATCAGCCTGAGCTGGTTGACAGCAACCTGGGCCATAGTTTGCAGATGGCCATCCCGATGCAAGTTCAGATCCAGATGTACTTCTAAACAATGAATCTGCTCTTTCTAGAGGACTGCAACCCCTTCTAGAACAGACTGAAAATCCACAACCTGGATCTCACATTTCCTCACCAACAGCACTTTTGTCTTCTCTGGCTTTAGTTTCAACTTGTTTCTCCTCCTCCAGTCCATTACCAATCCAGACAATGATTAAGAACATCCATAGCCTCAATATTACCAGAAGGAAGTGAGGAATACTGATGCATATTGATGATATGCAGCCCCTTATTCCCTAATGACCTCCCTCAGTGCTTTCATGTGCATATTAAAGAGCAGTTGTTAATATGCAACTGAACAATGACCAGTGGCGTTCCTGATGGTTTTTCTGCCAGGGGCCACAATTCCACTGGCCACTCTCCTGACCCAGAAGTAATTACATTGATATTGTCACTGCAATTACCTCTGCAGTCTCCTCTGTTCCCCCTTTGAAATAAGGGGGTTGGGAGAAAGCAGCCCAGGCTGCAACAGAGCTTTTTTTGCACCACTGGAAGGTGCCCAGGAGGTGAGTGCCGCCCGCCTTCTGGGCTCCTTCCAGGGGCGCAAAAAAGCTCCAAAGGAGCTGTCTGTGCTGTGGGAAGTGGCTCCTTCAGAGCTTGAAGTGGCACACGCCTCTTCTAAACTCAGAGGAGACACACACTGCTTCCTCTTGGGCTGCTGCTCAGCCTTTTTGAGGACCACCCTTTTTTAATAATAATAATAATAATAATAAACAACTTTATTTCTCCTGAAAGGGAGAAAAAAGGGACTTCTCTCCTTTCTTTAGCAGCTGCTCTCCGCACAGATTCAAACAAATGACAAACTCTTGGCACGGTTCCCCACTGATTGGAGGGCTGCTCCCTCTCCTACCATTGAAAGAAAGGGGAGGGGGGCAGCCCTCAGAGCTGTGC
Source organism: Tiliqua scincoides (assembly GCF_035046505.1). NCBI lineage: Eukaryota > Metazoa > Chordata > Lepidosauria > Squamata > Scincidae > Tiliqua > Tiliqua scincoides. Next base: position 89,374,181 of record NC_089821.1, read on the forward strand.
AGAAGCACGCCAACAGTGGCTGCAAGAGTGCAGCCACTGTTGGCGCAGTTCCTCAAAAGCTGGTGGCAGTAGGGGGGTGGGCAGGTAGCAGGTCGCAACGTCGCCCTCCCAGGTGCCTAAATTCCTAACACCCGGGGTATTTGCATCCCTGCCCCATCGGTCTGCCACTGACCATGACATCCCTACAAAGTGGTCAGTCATTCTAGAAAAATGGCAGCACCATGACTAATTATAAGATATAAAACGGCAACAGACTGACATAAACCTGTGGGTGGCAATTCTTTTCTTTTTTCAGACATGCATCTTCAGCACACAACAGAGTGCATGAAATGTAGGAATGTTGTGGTAAAAGCAATCTCTGGAGAAAAAGAAATGACTGGCATAATGTACACTTCTGTACATTCTGTACATAATGACTGGCATAATGTACACTTCTGACACCCTGCTGAAGTCCTAAAGTGCTGCAAAGAGATCATTGCCACTGAGCTGCATGAAATCCTCTGTCTCTGCTGGAGAGAAGGTAGAGTACCTCAAGACATGAGGGATGCAAACATCATCACGCTGTACAAGAACAAAGGCGACAGGGGTGACTGCAACAACTACCTTGGCATCTCTCTCCTTAGCATTGTAGGAAAGCTGTTTGCCCGAGTTGCACTAAAGAGGCTCCAGGTACTTGCAGAGAGCGTTTATCCAGAATCACAGTGCAGATTCCGAGCCAACAGGTCCACCACTGATATGGTATTCTCCCTTAGACAACTGCAGGAGAAATGCAGGAAACAACGGCAGCCACTCTTTATAGCCTTCATAGATCTCACAAAGGCTTTCGACCTGGTCAGCAGGGACGGCCTCTTCAAGATTCTACCCAAGACCGGATGTCCACCCAGGCTCCTCAGCATCATCAGATCCTTCCACAAGGACATGAAGGGCACTGTTGTCTTCGATGGCTCCACATCAGACCCCTTTGACATCCAAAGTGGCATGAAGCAGGGCTGTGTTCTTGCGCCAACCTTGTTTGAGATTTTCTTCGCTGTCCTGCTGAAGGAGGCCTTTGGAACTGCAACAGAAGGTATCTATCTCCGGACCAGATCAGACGGAAAGCTCTTCAACCTCTCCAGACTGAGAGCAAAGTCCAAAGTCCAGCTGAAATGTCTGCGTGACTTCCTCTTTGCTGACGATGCAGCTGTCACTACCCACTCTGCCAAAGATCTCCAGCAGCTCATGGATCGTTTTAGCAAGGCCTGCCAAGATTTTGGACTGACAATCAGCCTGAAGAAAACACAGGTCATGGTTCAGGATGTGGACTCACCTCCCTGCATTACAATCTCTGCGCATGACCTGGAGGTTGTCCATGACTTTGTGTACCTTGGCTCAATGATCTCCGACACTCTTTCTCTCGATACCGAAATAAATGCATCGGTAAAGCAGCTACCACGTTTTCCAGACTCACAAAGAGAGTCTGGTCCAACAAGAAGCTGACGGAACATACCAAGATCCAGGTCTACAGAGCTTGCGTCCTGAGTACACTTCTGTACTGCAGCGAGTCATGGACACTTCGCTCACAACAGGAGAGGAAACTGAACGCTTTCCACATGTGCTGCCTCTGACGCATTCTCGGCAGGACAAAGTTCCGAACAACACAGTCCTGGAACGTGCTGGAATCCCTAGCATGTATGCACTGCTGAAACAGAGACACCTGTGTTGGCTCGGTCATGTCGTGAGAATAGATGATGGCTGGATCCCAAAGGATCTCCTCTATGGAGAACTCGTGCAAGGAAAGCGCCCTACAGGTAGACCACAGCTGCGATACAAGGACATCTGCAAGAGGGATCTGAAGGCCTTAGGAGTGGACCTCAACAGATGGGAAACCCTGGCCTCTGAGCAGCCCGCTTGGAGGCAGGCTGTGCAGGATTGCCTTTCCCAGTTTGAAGAGACACTTGGCCAACAGTCTGAGGCAAAGAAGCAAAGAAGGAAGGCCCATAGCCAGGGAGACAGACCAGGGACAGACTGCACTTGCTCCCAGTGTGGAAGGGAATGTCACTCCCGAATTGGCCTTTTCAGCCACACTAGACGCTGTTCCAGAACCACCATTCAGAGCGCGATACCATAGTCTTTTGAGACTGAAGATTGCCAACACACTGTCAATGCATTGACTGTGAGAATAGAACCAGACTCCATATGCATGCAGTCTTTCCAGACTGCTTTCAGCTCCTTGGGCTATACATAATGTTCTGGCATCCATTGTCAAGATCATTGCCTCTGTCGGTATGGATAGTGACTGTACATATAATGCACTAGTCACTTGTGTGGCAATGGTGGAGGAACAGACTCTATAATTACTGCTTTGTTAACAGTGGATAACCAGTTGTACTCTTCTGTTTTTAATCCACTCTTCCCCTTGCCCCTCAAATAAACCAGTCAATCAGTGCTAAAGCCACCTATCTAGCTCACAAAGCTTGATCAAGGGCAGAGGCTGGTATTGGCTCTAAAACATAGGAAGGCTTAGGTGTCAATGGGGTTTCTAGGTTTTGGAGTTTCATTAACATAGGGTTACCTACAAAATGGTTTCATTTCTCATGTATTTTTGAAGGTCTATGGCCTGCTACACAGGTAGCACCTCCAGTTGGTCATCAGGGCTTCACGATGGCTCTCATTGTCCAACTTACTTTATAGGTTAATACAGTGGTTCTCAAACTTTTCCGGTTCACGCCTCCCCTGATCCTTGCGGCCATTGGCCACGGCTCCCCTTACAACATCTCACCTCAGTTACCCCCAAAATGGTGACGAAGGTGTTGTAATTATACACTAGAAACAAAAAAAAAACAAAACAGCTGCCAACACTCTGAGGCTGTAATCCTAACCACACTTACCTGAGAGTAAGCCCCATTGAACAAAATAGGACCTGAGTAGGTTCTGAGTAGACCTGATTAGGATGTGCCCTGAGTTTGTTAGCAGCACACCTGGAGGGTTTTGGAAAGGGAGGGGGGAAGTGATGAATTTGCTGGGGGAGGGGAAGACTTTGTTTTGTGTGAATCTGCTAATTGCAAACTGATGCAAATTGAGACCTAGAGGCTGTGGCTGTAATCCTAACCTCACTTTCCTGGGAGTAAGTCCCATTGAACACAATAGGACTTACTTCTGAGTAGACCTAACTAGGATTGTGCCTTTTGTTTTACAATAGCAGCCAACAGAGTACCCCACCCCCCAAGGAGGCAGTAGGAAAAAGGGGATGGCTGAAAAGGAATGGGTATTTTTAATTTTTAATCAATTTTTGGAGACAAAGCCATCAAGAGTGGCTTTTTTCTTTTTTGAAGGGGGAGGAAAAAGAGAAAGGTGAGGATCCTTCATTAAGCTAACACAGACCCCAAGCCTATGTAGTTCTGCTCAGAAGTAAGTCCCATTTGAGTCAATGGGGCTTACTCTCAGGAAAGTGTGGAAAGGATTGCAGCCCCACAGAAAAAGATTTCAGCTCACCCCAAAGTAGATGGGGGATGCTCGCACACATACACCCCAGCAGATGCAGATGCCACCCCTATTCCCCCCAGGCAAGGCGGAGGTATACAGGCTGGGGCATTTGGACACACACACCCCTGGAGCAGGCTGGCTCTCTCCTTCACTGAGCTGCTCTTCCCTCCCAGTCTGAAGCCTGCCAGGAGCGTGCCCTGTGCTGATGAGATGTAGAACCTCCACTGCTGCCCAGCCAGCCTTCTCTCCCACCTCCCCCCACCATGTTTCACACGCCTACCCCATGCTGCCCCACCCACCTAGTGCACAGCCACAGAAAAGCTGAGCAGCTGTGCCCACCTCTCTCCCCCAGATGCCTCAATACGTCCCTGGGAGCAAAACTTAGTCTTCCCTCCCAGTTTGAAGCCTGCCAGGAGCCATGTGCTGATGAGATGCAGCACTCTTCTCCTCTCCTCCAGCTTTGACCAATCCCAGGATGCCCAGGGTGAGGGGCACAGTGGGAAATGTAGTCCTTAGGGTGAGGTTGCACATGGAGAGAGTTCCATGATGAGATGCAGCAGCTACCCAGCCAGCCTTCTCTCCCACCTCCCCCCACCATGTTTCACACTGTCCCACCCACCTCACCTCACACTGTCCTCACCCACCTCTTTCTCAGCCTTGGAAAAGCAGCAAATCAAGATGAAGCACCTGCAACTGAGCAGAGCAGCTGTGGCTACCTCTCTCCCCAGATGCCTCAGGACGCCCCTGTCTGCTAGCCACGCCTCCCTGGGGAGGCGGGATGCACAGATTGAATACCTCAGGGTTAATATATTCTTTTCTGTGCTGCAAGTGGTAAACGCCCTTTTCTCTGCTTAACACAGAACATTTCTCAAATGGTACAACAGCTGCTTTGAGACTCAAAATTTTCTAGCCTCTGCACAGAGCACAATTTTTCTGTAATAGATTTTCCAAACCCTAAAGTTTGCCTATGTGGTGCCAGGTAATTTAAGGGCACACTAACAAGCCAATCATTGCAGGAATGCTTTCTTCTTTTATTAAACATTTTGTTTCACTCCCACCTGACCTATTTTCACCTGCAGCAGTGTATTTCAGCTGAGCCGCAGGTTGTGAGGTAGTAATAATTTTCATTGATTCAAAGTACCATCCTGAGCAAAACTGAACAATACTGAGAAAATGCAGCCATTACCATTTAAAGCATTTGCTGGGTCATTAATTAAACATCTGTAAAATGTCAAAAGTTGTAGTGTCCTTGAAGGATGTCATGGGATTTGGCAGAGATCCAGGTACAACCACACAATTTTTTAAAAAAACAGTTTTTAAACTCTTTTCTTCTACCCACTCTCCAAGTAATAAGCCCCAGAGCAGGAAACTTTCTTATGCCTCTTCAATTAGTTGTATAGAGGCTTTTGGTTTAGTTTCTGGTCAGCTGCCTTTATCTGCAAATCTCAGTTTTGGAAAAGCTAATACACACCCTTGTCCTCATCTCATTCTTGGGCATTCTGGACAAATATACTACTATCATAATCTCTGTTGTACGTTTCAGTTATGAAAATTATAACTTCATAAGAGTACTGCAGCATGAGCCTTGTTTTTCATGGTGTCAAAAGTACAAGGGAGCATTCTCACTGGAGATGGAAAGCTATCATGAGAATGGATAATCTCATTAAACTGCAGATTATTTATATTAATCTTGCTCTTTTCAAATATTAATCTTTCTCATTTCAAACTACACAAAATCCTTGTCAGGTGCAGAGATAAAGCAAGACAGTAATACAGATTCAAACAAATGACGCACTATTAAAAATTTCAAGTTCAATGGTTTATATTTATACATAGGCGTTCCCCCATATCTGCAGATCTGCTTATCTGTGGTTCACAAATCCCCCACTGCACAAATGACTTACCAGCATCTGATTGCAGCCCTCCTGACACTGTCTCCTGTGTCTCTGTGCTCTGTACAAACATTAACAAGAATCAAGAAGTACTAACAAGAAGCAGGTCGGAGGGCTGAAAAGAACATGATGTTTATAGAGTTCATAGAACTTAGTATTGCATTCTTTCTAGCTCTCCAACCCATTTCCTATTCATAGTTCCTGATTCTTGTTAGCATCTGTTCAGAGCAGAGAGAGCAGTGGCTGACAGAGGGGCTGATAATCAGATCTTAATCTAATGACACCAGCTGGTATGAAAAGAAATCTGGAAGGTTTCTCAATCCTATAGCTCCTCATCTTTCCCCAGAAATTGACAATAGTGACACAACAATGAGGATTGCTGCTATAATTTAATAAGGCTCTAGAATCTTATAGCAATGGCATTCCAGGTGGCAGAATTTCAGAGAACTGCAGTTTATTAAGTTTAATAAAAGCTGAGAAACCCTTTGAAATTGTATTTTTCAGAGGTTTTGGAACCAATAAGGCTGCCTGTGGGACTAATGAGTAGTACTGTCCAGACTTTGTAATTAGGTGTTAGAAGAGTTTCATTTGATCCCCATCTCTTTCAGCATTCAGATCCAGGTCAAAACATTGCTGTTTCAGTGCTCTTTTGATCTATGTGACTGTTTCAGAATTAAGGTATTTTTGTGATTTTATGTTGCTGCTTCTCTGATAAGCTTTATTTTTTGCTGTTTTAGGGATGAGTTGTTAAGCACACAGGGTGCACAACATCAAAAGTCCTTTGCTCCTTGACATGCACAATTTGGACGCAGGTGCATTCTATTCTACAACATCGCTATTGCAATTCGTTTAGCAAAAGTATCCAACAAGGTGGCAGATGCCCTCAGCAGAATAGAAGACAAGGTGATTGCCCATGAATGGAACCTCAGCAGCAAAGTCATCCACCTACAGTTCACCACTAGGGTCATCCTGAGGGGGACCTGTTTGCTTACAAGTCACAACACTAAAAGCCATTAAGGGCGCAATCCTAACCCACTTTGCAGCACTGATATAAGGGCAATGCTGCTCCTAGGTGAGGGAACAAACATTCCCTTACCTTGAGGAAGCCGCCGTGAGTGCCCCCCCCCCTGCAACTGCAGGATGCCGGTGCTGGAAAGTGGGTTAGGATTTGGGCCTAATTCTGTCGCTGTTCTGGATCCTCACTCCTTAGAGAATGCATTTCTACATCTGTGGGAAGGGACCCTGATAAATGCATCCTCCCCCCTTTCTGGCTAATCAGCAGGATGTGCAATTTCAAAATTGGCTGCATTCTGATGCAGAATGCACCGTGGTGACTGAGATGCTCAAAGACAAGCTAGAAGTATTCCTTTACTGATGCTGCTGAGGTAGCAGTTGAAAAGAACGTGAGGGCTTGAATACTCTTCCTGCCCAGACCTAGAGAGGGGGCAGGGGGCAAATTCCCTGGGGCCCTGGCTTCCAGAGGGCCTGGGCCATGACAAAACAAAACTATGTAGTAACATCTGGTATGCAGGAAAATTTAGGAAGAGATCCCAATCAGGCATCTTGCCCTGGGCCCAGTTCTCAGCGACCCTGTTCCTGCCATCAAGACACACTGTTTGCACAGGATTTCCCACATTCGAGAGCAGGGGCAGAACACTTGGCAAAGCCCTGGGAATGCCCTAGATTTGCTCTGTCCATCCAGAGAATTCCATTACATGTGGCAGCATAGAAAACACAAAGAATCCTGTATCTCTGTTCAGAGTTGTTCAGAGCCTATTACTACTTCTGGTGAAACTGATCATGTTGTTTTATCTGTTGCCATGACACAAGATATTCAGTCTGACAGAAATGACTATCTAGTTTGTCAGGCGGGAAAACACTGCAAAAGGTAATTTGATATTACTTATCTTCTTAGCATTAGGTTAGCAACAGGGAATTAGAAAAGATATATCTGGTATATTTTGTTAGCAGAGAGCAAGTACAGCTCTCTGTCGAAATGGAATAAGTCCTAATATTCTATAAACAAATTTTGTGGCCACATGTATATCAGAACCACCTCCTATCACTGCTCTATAGGGAGGGGTGGGAAGATGAACAAGCCTTCAAAATAAAGTGTCATGGCTGTACCTCACAAACACATGCTATAGTACACTATATACACAAGTGCTTTGGTACACAAGTACACTATATACACAAGTGCTTTGGTATCTTTTAAATACAATAGTCATCACTTTCTGAGATATTCTCATTTGCTAAAGCAGGGGTGGGCAAGCTTTCAACTTTAGGGATCCTGAACCTTTAACAATTTTACTATAGAAGAAGGAATTTCAGCAGGTGCAGCTTGTCATCTCACAGATGACAAGCTGCACCTGCTGAAATTCTCTCTCCTACACAATTGTTAAAGGTCCAGGACCCCTAAAGTTGAAAGTTTGCCCACTCCTGTGCTTAAGGATAGCTGTCTCTTGTGTATATCATTACTCAGGAAAAGATCTTAAGATTCTACCAACCCATGATCAACCTTCAGTGTATTAAAAAATCATCATCATTTTTTACCTAGTAGTGCAAATGCTTTAGCTTGCTGTATCAGGAAAAGAGAGACTCCCTGGACCATTTTGGAAATTAACCTATGCAATAAATATCCAGCTGTAAGAAGTAAACTATTCAAAGGAAACAAAAGTTTGAATCATTGACCACAACAGAAAGAGCTGGAGGAAAAGACATAAAAACATTGCCAAGGGGCAATCTAGTCCAGCTTCCTGTGGGCCCAATCCTATCCAAATTTCCGGTGCCAATGCAGCTGCAATGCAGCCCCCAAGGTAAGGAAACCAACACTCCCTTACCTTGAGGAGGCCTTCATGACTGCCCTGCTGCTACAGGATAAGCACATGCCCCACTGGCAAGGCTGCACTGGTGCTGGAAAGTTGGGTAGAATCATAGAGTTGGAAGGGGCCTAATAGGTCATCTAGACCAACCCCCTGCCTTAGTCAGGAAATTCTCTTAGAAGGATTGGGCCCTGTATCTCACAGTGGCCCACAAAAAGACAATAAGATACCTTTATCCTGTTAGCAGTCTTTTTGCTTCTAGCATTTAGAGATAGGCTACCTCTAAAACCTGTTTCCATACAATCATCATGACTTGTAATCTGTGGTGGACTTTTCCTCCATAAATCTGCTCTATCCCACCTACCAACAAGCACCACAGATCAGCCTCTACACTCTAGGCACCATGTAACCTAGGTAGGCAGCAGGATAATACAGAGACTAAGGCTGCAATGCTATCCTGAGCTAGCCTATGCAATGCATAGACACTGATGCAGTCAGTGAGGTTTACTCACTGGCTGGGGACCAGACCAGTGGGGAGAGGTAAGAGTGGGTGTGGGTGCAATCCTAACCCACTTTGCAGCTCCAAGGTAAGAGAACAAACATTCTCTTACTTTGAGGAGGCCTCCGTGAGTGTCACCCAACTGCAGGATGCAGCCCACATCCCACTGGCACAGTTATACCAGTTCTGGAAAGTTGGTTAGGATTTGGACCTGTGTGTATTAAACTTATGCCTCCACCACTCCCTGGTATGCCCCCCCAATCAGTTCCACACCAGCTATTTTGCAACAGGGGATCTGGATTTCACGGACACCAGTGCCACCAAGATGTGTCCTAATCTTCCCTTGGCCTAGCTTGATCCCCACAGTGATTAAGCAGTCCTGGGGGGTTCAGTGGAGCTTGCCCATCCAGGCAGACTGTTGTTATGTGTGTGGGTTGATGCCCAACATGGCCACTCTCTGACATAGCCACTTGCAGCAGTACAAGGCAATGTTCACCTCCTTGGTTACTAATAGTTTTGCATCATTACTTCTAAGCCAACTTTACATATTGTATAGCTACTATAGAAAAAAGTAGAAGAGTAGCTACATTTTAAATACTTACTATCCAAGAGAAAATTGTGGGAGAAGGGCATCATGTAGTGGGAAAAGATCAGGAAAAAGAGATGAATAGAATTTAAAAGCCACAAGAGAAAAAAAAGTTGAAAACCTGTGAAACGCTGAAAGCACCAGCTTAAGAGTGCCTGATAAAAAAGGCAGTAGAAACACACTTGTGAAACAAAAGTCTAGTGTAATATTAGGATTTGCCATCCCTTAGGAGTGATTGCTGTATCCTGAGATACAATCATTTTTCATTTTTGTCAAGAAGGAAATGGCATTCAAAAAAGACCTTCAAGAAGAACAATGGGCAGCAGCTGCAACATTCTCCTTTTTATTGAAAGAGAGAGAAGGTGACCTGATTGAGAAATGTAACTCAACAGCAGTTACTTTGACCCACCCTCTTTCAATAGAATAGAAGTGCACCCTGACTGAGAAAACAGGCTTAAAGCACATTCTCCTAATCTTCCTGAGGAAACAGGATCCAGCTGAGCTCTGCTAGGCATAAGCTTCTCTGTTTGTTCTCCTTCAAAGACTGACAAGTGGACCTCAGAGAGAGAGAGAGAGTCTGTCTGTCTCTACTCATCTTGCTTGTGAGTGGAAGAAACTGCAAAACCCTTCTTACATACCCATGTAGATGGTGAGCCTGTTCACATGATGCAATCCAAGCTGGACTTCCACCATGTGTAGGGTTACCAGAGACAAAGTGGGACAGAGTGCCTATACCTTTAACCATTGTATTGAATTTTGACAGGTGCAGCTTTTAAAATCCTTCCGTGTTGAGCTACACCTGCCAAACAAAGTGCCTCTTCTACAAAATAGGCACTCTGTTCCACTTTGTATTTGGTAACCCTAACCAAGTGGTTAGGAGCAACATGAACAGTTTGCTACCCTCCCCTTCCCAGAGTGCCTCCCCCCCCCATTTATCTAATTGTATAGGAGGATGTTTTTGTTCAGCATCCTCCCCCATGCAATCTACATGCTAGCAGCATTGAAATTACATTTGATGGGAAGGTTCAGATGGTTACCCCCTCCCTGGGAGGGGGAGAGGAACATAAGAACAGCCCCACTGGATCAGGCCATAGGCCCATCTAATCCAGCTTCCTGTATCTCACAGCAGCCCACCAAATGCCCCAGGGAGCACACCAGATAATAAGAGACCTGCATCCTGGTGCTCTCCCTTGCATCGGACATAGCCCATTTCTAAATCAGGAGGTTGCATATACACATCATGGCTTGCAACCCATAATGGATTTTTCCTCCAGAAACTTATCCAATCCCCTTTTAAAGGCGTCCAGGCCAGACGCCATCACCACATCCTGTGGCAAGGAGTTCCACAGACCAACCACATGCTGAGTAAAGAAATATTTTCTTTTGTCTGTCCTAACTCTCCCAACACTCAATTTTAGTGGATATCCCCTGGTTCTGGTGTTGTGTGAGAGTGTAAAGAGCATCTCTCTATCCACTTTATCCTTTCCATGCATAATTTTGTATGTCTCCATCATGTCCCCCTTCAGGTGTCTCTTTTCTAGGCTGAAGAGGCCCAAAGGCCGTAGCCTTTCCTCATAAGGAAGGTGCTCCAGCCCAGTAATCATCTTAGTTGCTCTCTTTTGCACCTTTTCCATTTCCACTATGTACTTTTAGAGATGTGGTGACCAGAACTGGATGCAATACTCCAGGTGTGGTCTTACCATCGATTTGTACAATGGCAATATATTAGCTGTTTTGTTCTCAATACCTTTCCTAATGATCCCAAGCATAGAATTGGCCTTCTTTACTGCCACCACACATTGGGTTGATACTTTTATCGACCTGTCCACCACCACCCCAAGATTTCTTTCCTGATCTGTCACAGACAGCTCAGAACCCATCAGCCTATATGTGAAGTTTTGATTTTTTTGCCCCAATGTGCATGACTTTACACTTACTTACATTGAAACGCATCTGTTATTTTGCTGCCCATTCTGCCAGTTTGGAAAGATCCTTCTGGAGCTCCTCACAGTCACTTCTGGTCTTCACCACTCGGAAAAGTTTGCTGTCATCTGCAACCTTAGGCACCTCACTGCTCAACCCTGTCTCCAGGTCATTTATGAAGAGGTTGAAAAGCACCGGTCCCAGGACAGATCCTTGGGGCACACAGCTTCTCACCTCTCTCCATTGTGAAAATTGCCCATTGACACCCACTCTCTGTTTCCTGGTCTTCAACCAGTTCTCAATCCATGAGAGGACCTGCCCTCTACTTGTTCATCTCTGTCCCTAATCACAGGTGGGCTCCCAGTTTGGCTCCCTGATCCAAAGTGTTGTGTGAATACCCTCAATTTTTCTTATAATTTTTTTCTTTCAAAAGCTTCTGCCTCAAGAGCCTTGCACCCATGTTGTGTAAATTCCCTCAATTTTTTCCAAGAATTTCTTTGAAACATCTGACTCAAGAGCTTTGAACCCACGCAAAGAACCATTTTGCTACAAATCAGCATGTGATATATGACAACACTCTCTTTACCACTTTGTTCATGTACATAATCTCAGTATAACAAGAAAATAAGAAAAAAAAATGGCACATAAGATTCAGAAACAATTTCCTTCTCTACTGCTTCTGTACCAAATTATTATTATTATTATTAACAGTATTTATATACCGCTTTTCAACTAAAAGTTCACAAAGTGGTTTACAGAGAAAAATTTAATAACTACATGGCTCCCTGTCCCAAAAGGGCTCACAATCTAAAAGATGCAAAAGAACACCAGCAGACAGCCACTAGAACAGACACTGCTGGGGTGAGATGGGCCAGTTACTCTCCCCTTGCTAAAAAAAGGAGCACCCACTTGAAAAAGTGCCTCTTACCCATTTAGCAGGGGTATACCTGCTCCATACCATACCAAATCCCTAAAATGAGTGTAGAAATCAGGGAAGTTTAATGAGTTATTTGGAAGTTCCATGGGCAGGGCCTATGAGAGGAATTTTATCAGGGGGTACAAAGTTTCTTTTGGGCCACTTTGCAAAGGGGGAGGGGTGAAGCAGAGTAGGGGAGAGTGGTGGTGGGCAAGCAGAATGGGAGCTGGGAGGAGCAAAACAGGATGGAGGGAGGGTGGAGACAGCTGAAAAGCCTTTGGAGCCCAGGTCTACCCGCCCATGTGGCATCAGCAGATAGATACAGTAACACAGAAAACCAAACACACTCCCATGCATATATAGCTTGCCAGTAGCTGCAGCTGCCTGCTTGTGGTAGTGAGCCCAGCATCCCATGCAGGCAAGAAGTCTGAGTAGAAAGGAAAATCTATCTGCAGGAAATTTCTGGGCCCCCCCTTTGGCTCCTGGGCCCCCTTTCTGATCCTGGGCCTGGGTACAAATTACCCCTCCGGGGCCCTGTCCATGTGTGTGGTTTTTGAGGGAGAAAATACAGCAAAAAAAAGTTGTTTTCCTCTGAATCACAACTGCAGATTTTATCAGGTTCTGTTTTGTTCCTTTGTACTCATCTTGATTTTCACAAAGGTAGCCATAAATTTACCAAGTTCCTAATTCATTTATCTTGTTAGCACTTGACCAGCTCATCATTGTGTCTTAATTTCTTTTTCACAAAATAAACTAAAATGGCAATCCTACACATGTTTATTTTATTCTCTAAAGGATGTTTCACTGTGTTCAATGGAACCTACGGTAAGCCTGTAATGTAAGATTGCAGCTTGAGAAACTGAATTTTTAGCTTCCAGGGCCTCTGTCAAATAGGTTTAAAAGTAACATGAAACTAGTCTGTGCTGAGCATAATTAAGAAACCTCAAGGGAATATAAGCTACCTGTTGTTGAACAAATAAACCATGGTTTAGAGCTGCATGTCTGCTTTTGTTTCCCTTCTCATGAGTTCTCTTGTATCATTGTACAATGAAATGTGAAGTATCTCAGCTGGGTTTGAAAGAAGGTTGTCTCTAAAATTAGAATAGTGGCAATATCCATAGCAACAAGGATCCATAAACATCCTCTTGGCTTCCTAACCAAGCATCAGTCTGTTCCTTAACACCACCCACAGAAGGTGACCAAGTTTGTTAGGACCTGCCTAAAGGTAATGTTTTCTTCCATTTACCCCTTGATACAATACTGCAATCCCAGACCATATTGTAAATTCATTTCAACAATAAAGCAATTGTATAAGCAACACCTAGATCTATTAAGGTTGTGTTGAAGAGGCCAAATACTCTTCTTTTAATTGTTATTTCCACCGGCTGTCAGAACCACATCTTAGCAAAATGAGTGTGTATGATCGTGAAATTCTGACAAAACAGAACAGAAAGATTTTTCAACCTTTAGCTTTCATTTTGTAAAGGTATAAAAGGATAAATACAAGATAGGAGCCTGAATTTTAATGGCACTGCTATTGTTCTTGAGCTTTTCAAAGTCTTGTTAGCTGGTTCACTTTTCTCTTAAATCTCCTTCTTTTCAAAAAGGTTATCCAGATGGAACTGAGAGCAGAATTTGACTTCTGAAGCCACAGATTGGTTAATAATTCTGCTACCATTATGGATACATGACCCAAAAGAGAACCTAAATCTCCCCTGGCTGTGCAGGCTTAAGGTTTTAAAAACCCTGCAAATTCTTTTATTCTTCAAATAATCAATTCTGGCATTGATTTCAACACACAGGGAGGAAGATCTGTTATGTAAGGGATGACAGCTTCTAAAACAGCAAAATTCCAACACTGAGCCACCATTTCAGATTTGGTTGTTCAACTGTGCATGCTGTATCTATTAACAGTTAAAGTATTACAGCCCAGTTCTATGCATGGCTACTCAGAAGTAAATTCCATTGAGTTCAGTGGGGCGTACTCCCAGGAAAGTGTGCATAGGATTGCAGCCCAACTAGCATTCTGGCAGCACAGGGCACAACACTATTCTGCAAAGCCTGGCTTCCACCACTAGTGGCGAACAGCGGAGTCTGTACACAGTAGGCCATCCACATTCCCCAGTGCCAGTAAGTCAACACAGGACCAGGAAGGAGGTGAGGAGGGGGGAAACATGGTAGCAATCAGGGCAGGGAGGAAAGTGGATTGAGGCGGGGAAGGGAACTAATATCCTCCTTGCCTTCTGGATCTGCCTTCCCTGGTCCACAGTTAGATAGCTGGTGTAGGTCTGAATAGACCCATTCAGGTGGCAAGGACTTACCTCTGGGCAAGACAACATATGCTCCTTTACCTACAGGAGAACTTGGGGCTGAAACTCCCCCACAGGATATAGTGTGCATCCTGTTGGCATGGCTGCATAGCCATGTGTGGAGTTACATATGATTGGGCTGCTCAAGTCTTAATCAGGGCAGAATTAATAAAATGTAATTATGAAATGATGGCAATACTCAGAATTAAGACACCAACTTCCCAAAAGGCAAGTGACTGTTTTTGTTGCCAGGACTGATAACTAAACTTTAAATACTCACTGAATCAAAAGAAAATGAATCATCAGGGTTCTGCCATCAGGGTTTGTTTTTTTAAAAATTTCTCATGATTCGATTTCTGAACATCTGACTTGTCAAAATAATATAAAACTGAAGCCAAGCAAAGAAACAGCTTTTGTATTCCTTGAAACGTTTTTCAAGCAAAGAAGCAGTTTTGGAACTCCTTGAAACACTTTAGTGAACAAAAATTGCACTGCCTGAGATAGTGAGAGGCAGACAGGAAAAGATCTTCCCTCTTTTCTAGAAAAAATGGAAAACATACCAAAAAAAGTCTGCTGAACATCCTTATCATGTCTCCACATTTTTGTCCAGCATCTGTAATAAACCTTTGCAGATTCTATGCTTGGAGTTATATATCCCTAGGGTATGCTGTATCTACTACCATCACAAACAGTTCTTTAGAACTAAAAATTTTGGAAAGCCGTAATGAAAATCAAAGCCTTTCTCAAATCATTAAAGACTGCTCAGCAACTCATTTTCCTGCAGGTCCTCTTTCAATTAGCCTAAACCACACTGTATTACATCAAGAGACAAAAGAAGACTTATCTTTCAATGTGGAGAGCCCAGTGAATAAACTCTGTGCCACAAAAGAGAATTCTTGTCCTACAGAGTAATTTAGTTTTTAAAAATACACATATAAAATAAACATCAGAAAATTAAATACATGACTATAGACAGGTAAAAAAAAAACTAGTATAAGAAAAGAATCCAGGTCCAGAAGACTTTTTTTCTTGTACTTCTACATTATACTACTACTCCTTCAGGCTCTAACATATTTGGACATCAGAGAGGGCCATTTCAGGTAATACTTTACTAGCCTGATGGGCCCCATGCAATAATACTTAATAGCTTGACCAGCCCATATGACTAATGGCCGAATCCAATTGGGTGCTACCGTTACCAGAACTAGAGTTCCACAAGCGATACACATTTTATACAGCACCTCGAACACAGATTCAGAGGTGTGTGCTCCCAGGCCACCCCTGCAGACAGCAGGGAGGACCCCATACTCATTGGCAGTGAAGAAAAGCCCTGCAGATGCTGGTAAGTCAGTGGGGTGGGTAGCTGGAGTGGGACAGGGCAGTGAAAGGATCATGGCAGATTGTCTCCAGGCATGAGTGACTTGCACCCCATACTATCTCCTTTAGTGCCACCCATCACACCCCATTTGTCACCTCAGACTTGTGGCAGATAAAGAGCTTTTGCAGGTCTGAGGAGACTCATTGATAGTCAAGGTGTTAACTGAGGGGGTAAGGGAAGATATTTTCCTTTCCCCTTTCCCAAGCCTCCCAATCTATTCCTGCCACCACAGCGTGCAGAGCAGCCTGTTTTAGCATGGCTCAGGGGAGTGGGGCAGGTGGAGAAAGGGCATGGGGGAAGCTATCTTGGGTAGGAGGAGGAGGCAGGACAGAGGGCATAATGGGGGTAGAACTGGCCTGGGACAGGGGTGAGACCAGCGGAGGCCTCCTCTGTTGGATCCTATCCCCCATGTCAGGCTTGGAAGTCTTAAGTCTGCACCAGTGATTCCCCTATGTACAGTGGTTCTCAAACATTTAGCACCAGGACCCACTTTTTAGAATGCGAATCTGTTGGGACCCACCAGAAGTGACATCACCAAGCAGGAAATTTTTTAACAGTCTTAGGTTGCAATCCTACCCACACTTACCCAGGAGTGATTCCCATTTACTATAAAAAGCATATACGCAGTAGCCTGTTCAAAGTACAGATCTGTACCATTTCCCCAAATGCAGTCACATACCAGGGTAGCATCAAGTCTAATATATTAAAAATAAAACACTAAAAAACCAAAAAATAAAATACTGAAATGAAATGAATGACCCACCTGAAATTGGCTTGCGACCCACCTAGCGGGTCCCAACCCACAGTTTGAGAAACACTGCCTGTGAGATTAACAAACTTGCATGAATGGAGGGCCAAGACACGCCTACACCATGAGCACATACACCCTTAATCACGTGGGGCCAGTTGGAATATTGAAGTATTGCCTGAACTACCCCAGAGTTTTTAATAAAAAGAGACAGAAGTCTCTCTCTCTCTCTCTCTCTCTCTCTCTCTCTCTCTCTCTCTCTCTTAGTCACCAGTTTTGGGCTACTCAGAACTGTGCATGATAAGGCTTAACCAAGGTCTGGATGAAGCATTCAAATGTTAGAAATGCATTGTGCAACCTAGAAGCGGTTTACAGGAATGCAGGAGACTGCCCTGCAAACAGCACAATTTTGTGGTGTGAAGGTGGGGAAGGCTAGTTTCTTACTGATCTTTACTTCTAACCTTTTAAAAAGGGGACCCTGCATACATTGTATACGCAAATAGTGAAATCCGCGGATGCCAGACCCACAGATAAGGTGGGTCCAGTGTACTTTCACCTTAATCAGCACCCTCCCCTTCCAGAAAACAAACTCAAACATTAACACAGCTGCATAAAGCCTCAACCACATGGAAGTAATTTTCAGCACCAGCAGCCATATGGCTACTGAACGTTGGGCTGAAAAGGGAGGCAGAGATAAAATATTAGTCTCCATATTGTTAGAAAAACCTCAGATACGTTTTTGAAATTTAAGTGAAGGAATGAAGACGCAATCTAGCATTGTAAAAACAAAAACAAAAAACACACAAAAAAAACCTGGGTCTATCTACTCCCAACAAGAAAGAAAATTTATTGATAGCTAAACAATAAAACCTGCATGCTTCAAAAATGCCAAATTGATAAAACTTGGATTTTACAGGTGAACTCCTTTCACTTCAGAAGCCACCTTTGCTATTATGGAAATGTTGTAAATGGCCCAGTGATACGTTTGCTTCAGAAAGCCAAGTTAACAGCACTGAAATTCCATTTATCATAGTAACAGAGACAAGAAGGATTATTCTGTATTATGCTGTATTCTGTGTTAGGAAAGACTGATAAGGCAAAATTTATCTGCAGGATTTTATATTTCCAAACATTGTTCAGACTGTCACTACCTAAAGAAACAGTGGGGCTGATATTAATGTGTTAAGTGTACACGGGCACAATCCTAACCAACTTTTCAGCACCAAGGTAAGGGCAATGCGGCTCTGAGGAAAGGGAATAAACATTCCCTTACCTTGAGGAGGTTTCCGTGACTGCGCCCTGCACCGCAGGATACAGCACATGCCCCATTGGCACAGGTATGCCAGTGCTAGAAAGTTGGTTAGGATTTGGGCCGATAAAACTTTGTCCTAGCTTCACAGTGATAAACTAGTCATGAAAGTGTTTAAATAAGTTGTGCAGTTAATCTGCATTTGTGTAATGATTGGTTTGTTCCACAGTTTGCTGATGTTTGTGGGTATTGTTGGGTCACTTGTAAGAAAATCAGAAGAAATGCAACCTTCTACTAGTATGAAATAAATGTTCCCTCCATAGAAGATAGAACCATGAGTGGCCAGTTTCTGAGATGATGTAGTATCAGCCATTTGAGTGTTGAACACAATCTTGAAAGAAAAGATGGGCCTCAAAAGGGAAGGAAGTATTTTTTTTCTTTTCACTTCTTAATTCCTTTGTAAATGACATATTCAAAGCTAACGCAGCCACTAAGGTCTCTATCTAGTAATATGCTTAAATTTAACAAATATATAATTTGGGAATTATCACATCTTTTCAATAATTCTGGAAAATCTGTTTCCATTCCTGGGTCAGGGGAATGACCCAGAAATCGGCGGCAATGCAGTTGCTACAATCGCGCTGCTACCGGACACAGAAGGGTTTTTTTCCACTTACCTGGGAATTGCTATGGCTCTCTGGACGGTTTGGGAAGCCTGTGAACCCCACTGCAGCCCTCCCAGCAGCTTCAAACTGCCCTGAAAAGGGGACAAAAGCCACTTCCGGTTTCATGATGAAAACAGGAAGTATTTTTCTTTCTTTTTTATAGCAGTTTGAAGCTGCTGGGAGGGCTGCAGATGGGACTCACTCCTGGGTAAGTGGGGGTAGGATTGCCGCCTTTGGAATTTTTGGAGAATGTTTTCTAAACAGATCAACAATGGCTTGGGGGCGGGTTCAGAGGTTTCTTCTTTATTTTAAATATATATCTAAAGTTATACTTATTGTAAACTTTTGATTTGATTTTGTTGTATGGGGATGTTGAATTTTCCTTCTTGATGATGTCACATCCAGCCATGACATCACTTCCAGGTTAATGACATCACTTCTGATGGGTTCCGACAGTCTGTCATTCTAAAAAGTGAGAACTACTGCTCTACAGGATTCAGATTCTTGGCTGAAGTAATGGCAATAAATAAGTGACATCCAACTTTTTCATAACTGTGTGAGTCTAAAGCTGGCTAAATATAGAAAGTTCCTTGTTTTCTGAATCCATGCCTGCCAACCTAGCTCACTGCTGCTCTATCTGTAATTTCAGGGCAAGTGTTTCTGAAGCATTTAACTAAATATCTGCAGTAGATCATCTCAGGCTACTCCTCCCATTACAGTGGCCAGAAGTAATCTCAGCCTCTTGCTGCTCAGAGAGTGTAGTCTGGTTACTGTTGACAAAGAGCCCAATCCTGGGCTTGGCACTGAGTCTCACTGCCAGGCTAACGCGGGGCAGGCACCAGCCTCCGCGGCTCGGCGGTCTCATGGACCGCCGAGCCGCAGCACGGTACGCAGGGGCTGGGAGAGGGGTGGAGAGAAGTGGTGGAAGTGGAGAGAAGGGACGGGGAAGAGGGAGGCCAGTGGAGGGCGGAGAGAGGGCGGGGAGAGGCATAACGGGGAGGCGGGGGGCAGAGAGAGGGCGGATGGGAGGCGTGCCGGGGGAGGGAGCGGGGAGGCAGGAGGTGGGTCTGGTGGAGTGGAGCTCCACCGGATCCTGTCTGTTCATGCAGGGCTCAGCGCCCTACACGAGCAGCTTTACTTTACTGCCGAACTTTTGGTCAGCGGTAAAGTGAATAGCCCCATTGCAGGGCCGCTTCCTTTACCTAGGAGAAGGGGACGAAAGCCCCTTCTCCCGAGATGCCAACTGTGGTAGCCTGAGACATGCAGGATGTGGCGGCAGCTGTTCTTGGTGCTGCCGAGGCTGGGCGCCTTGGGTAGCTCAGGACTGGGCTGTAAAAATACACATTCATTGTTTTGAATGAAAGCCCCCAAAATTTACAGGTCTTTAATGGGAATTGGTTAAATTTCATTATCTAGTACTCATGTGTTAGAAAGAAATTTTATAGCAGCTAAAATATATACTGCGACATAATTAAGTTTTTTTGTTGTTGTCGTCGTTTCGTAACCAATCATTGTCCTGCATGGATAGTTATGATAATATTTTCCCCCTCTAACTTAACTTGATTCATGACCATGACACATAATTTGTTCTTCTAAAAGAGAAACAACTGAATCACCCAAGGATACGATCAGCACAAGACTTATTTTCCTTCTGTACAGTAATTATGCACAAAATAATATTTTTTAAAGCATATTTATAATTTAGAATTGAATTTAGCTCTGAAAAATATTATTCCATTATCAACAAAGCAAAGAATATAGTATTGGGAAATATACCTAGGAGGGAAAATATCTTCAGTGCACCACCCTCATCTATTTTCTTTAATAGTCACAACAAAATGAACATAGTACTTAAAGTAATAGGTTTTAAAATGCTTTTTTGAGATGAGGTAGTACCACTCCAGAATAAACGTTTTTAATTCAGAACTTTCTTGTAGAAAAACAGAAGGAATGCCCAACAGGGTGGATTTGGTTTGAACACAGACACAAGACTGGCTCATATTAGTGTTACGGACACGATCTGGTCTGCTATTTTCTCACCTTAGGACACTAGGTCGGTGGTGCATATACAATACTCTCTCTGCAGGAAAATTCTTTGCATCACTTTCTGATGCTTTGCAACAGCAACTAAAGAAATGGTTTTGCTGCGAGCCCTTCCAGAAGACAACAATTATGAGGAAACAGGAAGAAAACAAAGCTGTAAAGTGACACTTTATCTAGGTGGGATACTTCAGCCACGTACATGTAAAAATAGCAGGATCCAATCAATATAAGCTGTGAGTTTACATCTATTGAACAAAACACAGATCCACCAGCAAATCCTCTTTAAAAGGATTTGTGTTACCTACTATGCTATGTGTACCTACACTTTTGACTCTTCTCATAAAGTTTACATCAGTAGCTTAGCAGTACACATTAGATGAACCTGGTTTTCCCCTAACCCCCATTTTTACTTAATTATTAAGTGTTTCTCAAACTGTGGGTCAGGACGCACCAGGTGGGTCACGAGCCAATTTCAGGTGGGTCGCATAGCACCTAGCTCAGCCACCAATGAAAATACAGAGCTGAAAATACAAGGTACAGTGCTGCTGGACAGGGCAGGCTCCCAGTGGGAGAGAGGCATGGTGCTTTGCCCTGAATAGGTAGGGAGTTGTGATGCTGGAAGAGGGGGGGGGGCTGTGTGGCTGGAGAAGGATTAAAGTCTGCATTCTGTTTTGACTTCTGAGCTGAAATGTTTGAATTCTGAGCTGTGCAAAATAACAGCATGAGCACACTGTGTAATGGGACCTTTGGCTGATTGTGGCTTAGGTCTGAAGTCTCAATTGATGTTGTCACTTCCATCCATGACATCACTTCCAGATTAATGACATCACTTCTGGTGGGTCCCAACAGGCTGTCATTCTAAAAAGTGGATCCTGGAGCTAAAACGTTTGAGAACCACTGACTTAGGGCCCAATCCTAGCCAACTATTCAGCATCGATGCAACCATAATGCAACCCCAAGGTAGGGGAACACATGTTCCCAGACCTTGAGGAGGCCTCTGTGAATGCCTGCCCACCAGAGAATGCAGTGCACGCCCCATTGGCACGGCTGCATTGGCACTGGAAAATTGGATAGAATTGGGCCTTTAGTAGCTTCCATCCTTGTATATACTACTTATAGATGCTTTGCTCAAGTGCTTGCACATTCTGTACATTTGGTGGCTAATGCCATTAGGTGTCATGGGGTGGATCCACAAGATCATTTGTCTCTGTTATGATTGGCTGACAGATGGGGTAATAAATGGGCTTTCAGGAAGAACTACGTGGATTATTAATATACCAGAAATGGTCCAAAGCATGTGTTTTTACCATTTGAATTCACCCCCAGCTTTCCTCTATATTGGGGTGCCCAAACCCCGGCCTTGGGGCCACTTGCAGCCCTCAAGGACCTCCAATCTGGCCCACAGGGAGCCCCTAGTCTCCAATGAGCCTCTGGCTCTCTGGAGACTTGCTGGAGCCCACGCTGGCCCGACACAACTGCTCTCAGTGTGACAACCTCTTGCATGAGCTGTGGGATGAGGGCTCCCTCCATTGTTTGCTGTTTCATGTCTGTGATGCAGCAGTGGCAGCAAAGGAAAGACTGACCTTGCTTTGTGCAAGGCCTTTTATAGGCCTTGAGTTATTACAAGACCTTCATTCATTCATATAAGTTCCATCTCTAATACATTCATTTATGTAAATTTATTCAAATTTGAAATGTGAATTAATTCTTTTTTTTCCCGGCCCCCGACACAATGTCAGAGAGATGATGTGGCCCTCCTACCAAAAAGTTTGGACACCCCTGCTCTATAAACAGGGGAAAGTATATACAATTGGTTTCTATATCCTGTTGCAAATGACATCCCAGAGTACTAACCACAATTTTATAAAATGCCTTCTACTGTGTATTACATGAAGTATATTAAAGAGGAAGTGATATGAATAGTAAGCTTGCCTAGTACTTGCATCCAATGCAAATTAAAATGTAAGCACACAACCTTTTAAGCCACAGCTTTGGCTGAGAAACAAACAAATTCCTGTGACACATTAATGACTAACTTTTGCAGGTTTCAGCCCACTTCAGATGAATCCTTTTTAACTGAAGAATTTCGTGTCAGGAATTGGGTCAAGCACAATATGGTGTTATTGTTTAGCACTTCGCCCACACAGAGAAGCAAACACTCTGGTAATCAAGTCTTTTTCTCTCTCAAACAGATGAAGTGTTCTGCCAAGACCTGACACCCATCACAACTCCTCTGAGGACTTATTGTACTGTTAAGGATGATTTATAGCATGCTTTGAACATCCTTGCTTCATATGGTGAGGTCTTGTTAAAATGTTGATGTATTGAGACAGAGCTGTACCACTACCTAAACCTGGCTATGATAATATACAAAACTTGTCTTGGTGGCAATGATGCTACAGAAATTGTTTTTCATAAGAAACAGTATATTTTCTCTCTCTTAAAGGCTTCCCCCCCCAGCCCTCAACAGAGCTATTTCATTAACAGGTATCAATCCCTAATTGTCTAGGAAGAGTATAACACTAGGTCAGGGCTCTCCAACCCTGGCCCACAGGCCCAATCTGGAATTTGGAAAAGGCCAGATCCTTCCCTCCCCCTGTGAGTGGCACTTACCATTCTGCATCCCTGTGCCCAGATCAGCTTGAAAGAAATGCAGCGCCGCAGCAGAACGATAATTGCCACTTGGGACGGGGAGGGCTTTTTCGGGACACCGTGGCTTCCAGTTTGGAGTCCGCTGCACTAGGTCATTGCAAAGACATTTTGTTCATCTGATAAAGTGTGCTGAAATATCATCATATTTTAAAGCAGCCGTTTTCAACCACTGTGCTGTGGCACACTGGTGTGCCGCGAATGGTCTGCAGGTGTGCTGCAGGAGTTTGGGGGAGGGTCATTTATTACTAGGGTCATTGGGGGATGTGAGCCTCCCCACCAACAGTATGGTGTGCCTTGTCAATTGACAAAAAAAACTGATGGTGTACCTTAATAATTTTAGTACCTTGTCAATGACACAATAATGGTTGAAAACCACTGCTTTAAAGAGTGGGTTAATAGCCAATTTCATATGAGATTTCTCTTCTGCGACCTACAGATTAAATAACAATACAATTCTGTGTGCTTCTCTACTGACAACAGCAACTCACAATATAGGGCAAAATGTTCCCAGCACTGTCATAGGGGCACATCCTTTCCAACCACAGTGGGACATCAGCCAAGCCCCAATACTGACATATGAGCACTTTCCTGAGAACTGATTGTATTATGCGCTACTTTGGGACAAAAGAACTGTTGAGAAGCCAGGGACTTGGGAGAGTCACGAACAGTGAAGTCAGACAGATGATAAAATTAGAGCTCAGTGTGCTTGAAACACTCAAACTTGTCTTCACAGCCATAACAGTGAATCAAACACTGACTGAATTTTGCTCCTCCCTACTGTTTGCTTGTTTATTGCTTGTCAAGCTCCTGGCTTGACTTCTTGGTTCTGACTTCTGGCTTCTGTTCTGACTAATGGTTTACTTTTTGCCCTTGGGTTTTGTTTTCTGACCCTTGTGTAGCTACTGTTGACCGTCCACCCGTATTTTGCTGCTGTCTCCTCTTCCTCCTCCACCTCAGGAAAATACTTTGAAAATGCTAGGGATAATGCCTTATTATTTTTACTGCTGGGTGCCTGAGCTCTTCACAATCAGAGACAGAAGAGGCAGCAGATGTATCAAGTGATGGAGCTGACAGGGAAGGGCAAGACTGAAGAGCTTCAGCCAGTATTTGATTTGTTATGACTGAAATGTTTGAAGACGAGAGAGAAATGCGTCTGAAGAATGTGTTCTCTTCTCTCCTTTCATCACACAACTGTCTTCAGCCTTATTTTGGCACACGAGTCCCTACGAAATGTGTTTTAGTTTCTTCACAGGAGGTAATTTGGGGATAGAGATGTTCTGTGCCACACTGGGCAGAGCAACTCTGTGCCATTTGCTACGTATAGAGTGTCAGTTTTAGCTGGTACAGTACAGATAATTACTAGAACCACAATCTGCAGGACTAGATTGTTAGAACAGAGGGGGGGAAATTGCCTTAATGTCATAGGATGAAAGTATTCAATTAATGCCAACTCATATGATATGCTGTATTCCCAATTATCAACCTAAGTACATCCAATTTTAATTTGGAGGAATATTAAATAGAATCTTAAAAAAACAAACATTTTACATTTTATAAAAAAGAAATACTGTAGATATTAATATTTGACTTGAATGAATTTGAGAAAGTCTGGCTTGAGTGGACTGGAATATATATATTAAATATATATATTTAATGGACTGGATATATATATATTGAGTGGACTGGAATATATATATATTAAAGTATTTAATGTTTCCAGTGTCCTCCTGCAGTCACTCTGCCAGAACCCACAAAATGTAGCCTACAGCTTAACTACATATTCTGCTGCAACTGCATGGAACAACAGCTAGATATAACATTATAACAAAACAGTCTCACAAGGGGAAGATTTTTCAATAAAAATTGGGCAATGGGAAAATGGAGCGCTTAACGCCTATCTGCTAGCAACTTTCTAATCAGTTTACCACTTAATTTTGCTTCTTCAGGGTTCAGGCCCAGTGTTTATGAGGGGGGAAAAAAACAGCTGGCAATAGAAGAGTTAATTTCTCTTATATGGGCAGGAGGTCTAGAGCAGGGGTGTCCAAAGTTTTTGGCAGGAGGGCCACATCATTTCTTTGACACTGTGTCGGGGGCCAAGGGAAAAAAGAATTAATTTACATTTAAAATTTGAATACATTTACATAAGTTCACATAAATGAATATATTAAAGATGAACTTATATGAATGAATGAAGGTCTTGCAATAGCTCAAGGCCTATAAAAGGCCTTGCACAAAGCAAGGCTGACTTTTCCTTTGCTGCCACTACTGCAACACAGATGTGAAACAGCAGGCAGTGGAGGGAGCCCTCATCCCACAGCTCACACGAGAGGTCAAACAGTTGCTCTCACGCTGAGAGCAGTTGTGTCGGACCAGCACGGGTTCCAACAAATCTCCGGAGAGCCAGAGGCTCATTGGATACTGGGGACTCCTTGAGGGCCACACTGGGAGTCCTCGAAGGCCACAAATGGCCCCAGGGCCGGGGTTGGGGCACCCCTGGTCTAGAGGGTAGAGCCACCATTAAGCCTGAAGATAACATCTGAAGGTCGCCAGCTCAAGATCACCAGAAGCATCCATGAGCTGTGACACCTTGCATGGTGACTGACAAACTGAGCTGAGCTGCTCTTGGGTAAGAGACAAGAAGCTGGCTCTGCTGCCCTTCTCTAAGAGGGAAGGAGCTATTTGTCAGTGTGGGAGGCAACTGTGGCCAGAATGGTTAGAATGTGAAAAGATCCATGTGGAATGTTGTTTGTTCTTGAAAGATATAACTTCTTTGTTTATTATTAAAAAAGAAGAAGAAGAAACCCTTGGGGTTTTTACACACATAGCCTGCCTGTGAACTGCCTTAGTTTAAAGTCAAAGGAACATTCTCAAGACCAAGAAAGGTGAAATATAAATAACAGGTGTTGTTGATGTTGTTAATTTCATAGAATTTGGCCCTGACTGACTGATTTCTAAAGATCAAAGATAGGCTACAATTCTAGTAATATGTTACACGATTCTTCCTGTGGGTGTTTTAATGTAGTATAACAACAGACTTAGTTCTGATTTGGACATCCCACTTGCATGAATATTCAACATCAGTACGCCTAGTGGGCAGGAGGAGCCAAGTGCACTTATTACTCATTACATCAGGCCAGTGATTGTCTGAATTGGCTCTTGGGAAAAGAGCTGTTTTGTTTCTTTCTTAAGACACAATTCTTGATGTGTGCCAAAGTAGGCCAGCCCATCCCACAAGTTTTGAGAAGCCAAATGCTGGGCTATGGATAATAGGCCTTATATAATGAATGGGCATGGCTGAATCTCATTGCTGCACATTACACCAAACAGATGTGCTATCAATGATAGCCATAGCACCCAGTGTGCCATCACTAGCTTCCACAGAGACCAGAGTTGGACTGAGAGGAATGTTGGTGTGAACCCCCACTAGTCCAACACTAGTTCTGGAGTTATTTTTGTATTGTATTTTGTCAACATTTTGGAAGCCATCTTTGGCATTTGCTCTGGCAAGGGAAAGGTGTACATTTTTTAAACACATTGAGGGTGCAATTCAAAGTGCATGTTTGGCCAGCTCAAGTCCCTTGTGCGGGCCAAAGAGTGTTGCAAAAGTGCTGCAAAGCATTTTTGTGCCACTCTTCAGGGAGAGAGGCCAGCGCACAGACATGCGCTGGCCTACTCGCACCTATGGGGGCCCCGGGGATGGGTGTGTTTGCACTGGCTGAGCGTGGCCAGTGCAGGGGTCTAGGGGGTCATAGGGAGGGTGGAGAGGAGGAGGGAGGGAGGTGTTTTGGAGTAGAGGGAGGGCGGGTGGCAGGTGTTCATGGGGGTGTGAGGCAGGGCCAGGATCCAGCCCTTATGCTGGAGCCTAGCCCTATTCCTGGGCAGCCTGGAGCAGTCCTGGGCTGCTTGGATTTGCGCCACTGATTTATGTGGTACAGACCTTAGTAGACCCGTTGGGACTGCTGCAGCTCTCCCCAGGGTAACGGGAAAGGTTTCCCTTTACCTAGAGTGGAGCCTCAGACAGCCCAAAATTTGCATTAGATACAGGACAGGCCCACCAACCTGCCTGTTCCAGCGCAAGTAAGGATTGGGCTGTGAAATAAATAAATATATCATGGGGCTAGCAGGGCACCATGGGGAACCAAACGCCCTTAGCAAACTGGCATCAACACTGGATTTCGAACACACTGTTTGAGTCATGCCCCCAAAGTCCCCAATCACTTCCTTCCCTTCTCTCAGTGAGAATGGCAAGGGCAAGAGGACAAATGGAGGAATAAATATCTTGAATTCAAAGCTGGCCATGTTAAAATTATGTCACTTTTTCACTTGGAAACATGGGTTATTGACCCTGAAAATGATTGTCAAGGAGTGATAAATTCAGCAAATGCACTTGCTGAAGCCATGATATCTCTAAAAAGAGATAAGACTGATTCCTTGGTCTTAATTTATGATTGTTTTCAACTAATAGACCTGTGTGGGACTGTTTTTTATGTTCCATATTCTAAAAAAACTTTCCAATTAATAAACTATGAACCTATTATTTTATAACAGAGCAGTACAGCAGGTTAAGGCATTGTGATAAAACTATGCAAGTAATATAATACTATTCCTTCATTATGCAATTAACTTCTTTTCTGATAAGATGGTTTTTTAGAAATATTTAATATTTCTTATTAATTCAATATTAATTCAAGTCATTTGATTTGAGATATTTTCACCATAAAATGAATGCACCAATAAGTTTTTAAATGACGTCTACTTAGCCTTCATATAGAACTTCCAAAGACTGATTAGGGTATGTATTATGATAATGTTATGTGTTAAGCAAACTGAGAGCCCAATTCTATCATCTTATTATGATGATAGGATGGGCAGGAGGTCTGGTCTAGAGGGTAGAGCCTCCGTTAGCCCAAAGATAACATTGGAAGGTCGCCAGCGAGGCCATCGGCAGCTCCCTGAACGGCGAGACCTTGAAGCAGCTGACAAGCTGAGCTGAGTTATTCCATCTGCTCTTTGGTGCAAGCGAAGAAGCGTCTTGGCTGCCCTCCATGTGAGAGATGGAGCCGCCTGTCAGCCTGCCTGGGAGAACTGGAGGCCAGAAGTGAGACCAAATCAGGAAGATCCGTTCTGAAATGTTGTTGGTTCTTGAAAGAAAGAACCTTTATGATTGTAAAAATCCCCTTGAGGGATTTAGAAATGCCTGCCTATGTAAACCGCCTTGAATAAAGTCAGAGGAGTAATCCAATGACCAGAAAGGCGGTATATAAATACCCAGTTATTATTATTTATTATTATTATGACAGTGGAGCTCACATTCTGCTGTTGTAAATGCAGTGGCATTGTTGTAAATGGCACACTGCTGCTGCTAAGCCCAAGGGAGCCATCAGCAGAAGCAGCAGGGATTCCCTGCACCGCCAATGCTCTTCCCAGACTGTGCTAGAGGTGGGAAGGCTGTGGAGGGGTAGGTCAAGAAGGAGGAGGTTCATGGTGGGGATGGAGGACGGCAGGAAGCAGGCTGGAAGGGGTGGATCTTGGCAGCAAAGGTGCATGCTGGGTCCTAACCCCGATATTCCAACATGCCCGGCTCCCTTCTTCTCCTCAGACTTATGCCAGCAAAATAGCTGATATGAGTACAAAGAAACTCATAGGTGATCAGGTGGCCTCCCAGGAGGGAAGTAAAAAAAGATTTTCATTTACCTCTCTCTAGCTGCCTGATTCCACCCCCCAATAGCATGCAGTGCGCACTGCAGCCACACAGCTGCATGCTATGAAGCAATGGAGGATAGGATTGGGCTGTAAGCAGAGCAAGATTGACATCTTGGTTATAAAATTTCTGCCACAGTATCTATCTGCAAATCTGGTGCAACATCATTATTTTGTAATTTTATGTGGATGCAACAGTTTTTACATGCCATCAAGGACTGATTTGCTGGAGACTTATGTCTTAATGTGGGGTTTTAAAGCAGCACAGTTTGTAAAATTGTTGTATGTATGATGAAGCAAACTCATAAGGATAAATCAGTTTATCTTCTAATATGCTTGGAATTATAATGATAAATGTTTTAGGGTCCAATCCTATCCAATTTTCCAGTGCCGGTGCAACCATGCCAATGAGGAATGCGCTGCATCCTGTGGTGGTAAGGCCGTCACAAAGGTACTCAAGGTAAGGAACATTTGTTTCCTTACCTCTGGGCTGCTTTGTGGATACACTGGTGCTGGAATGTTGAATGGGATTGGACCCTCAGTTTTTAAAACCTAATCTCTTTTTCAAGGAGTCACATAATGTGAGCAGTTTCCATCTATTAGGATTATAATAGCCATGGACACAGTCCATCTAACTAGCCAGTATTTATACATCCACCCGGTGAAAATCAATCCAACTAAAAATGCAATAACCAAGTTGTGTCCAGTACTAATAATATTGCTATCACTATGCATTCCCACAGATCAAACAACAGCTGCTTCTGCATTCTGAGTACTCAAGACACTTTCAAGCACAATATCAATACATATCTTTGTACCAAGAGCTGTAAACTGAATGCCACATTTCTCCCTAGAAAAAAAAAGAAGTATGCATTTTAGACAGAGGAAAATATCAGCCAGATCAGAGCATAAAAGATGGTGAGTTACAATAATGAAGCACCAGTCTGCTTCTTGTCTCTACTTCTAATCTTCAGTAGACTTCTCTATGTGAAGATGCACCGAGAGACTTCTCTGTCATTCTGCCATCACAGTGGTTACAATTGTTCTCTTCCGAAGATTGCTTTTTACACGTTTTAAAAACAAAGCATTTCTCATGCTGTGGTGGTTTTCAAAACAGATGAATAAAATGTGGATCTGACTGCTCAGTTTAGTGAAACCCAGCATTCCGACAGGCTGGCAAAGTTACTCAGACAATTCCAGTTCCTTCCATTGCTATTCACCCAAATCTGTAATTAACTATAAAGTATTCCTGTGGCTAAAGTACAAAACTGTTTTTTTTTTAAAAAAAAATTGTATTAAGTAACATTTCCCTAGGCAGGTTAATGCATACATTCTTGTTTTTCAGTCCATAGCATGCTTTTCATGCAGCACCCAGGCTTCAGTTAGTTTCCTTACTGGGCCACCCACAACTGTGTATGTCCTCATTTCCTATAACATAGATTTTCTCCAACCTACTCTTGGCCCTCTGTTTTTCCCCCCAATATCTCTCCTTTTGATTAGCCTGCATCCTTTTTATTAAGCTCTCTTTTTTTATCTACTGATTCTTCAGGTTCCTGTTTCTCAATCAGTGTTTATTTTGCTCTTTTCCTTCACTAGATTTGCCAGTTTGCCAAAAAGAAAAAAATAATTTGCATCTCCAGTGATTTGCTTTCTTCTCAGGTAGAGAGGTGGCAAAGGTTATTCTCATGCCATTTGGGGGCTGCTACTAAGCTTCACCCTGGTATCAGTTTTATTCCCCACATTTTGAGGGTGGATAGTCTTGTGACATCATCAGGCTCCATCTGAGAAATCTCAGATTTTTTGATGCATCCAACCTAGCAACTTGGTTGGTTGCCCCACCAACCCTGCCTCTGGTCTCTCAAATCCTTAGCTTCCCTACTTGAAACCTGTTCCAACTCAGCTTTTCAGTACCCAACTCTACTACTTTCCCACACAGGTTTCCTATTCTGAGGACCTCTCTGAGCTTTGATCTATTAAAAAATACAAATTTATGCATGCAATAAGCATTTACAGAATCAGCACATGCAAGGAAAGCAATTTACACTCATTAGCCATATCCTCCTCTACATCTAGTTCTGATCCAAAGTTCAGAACTAAGCAAGAAACTTTCACGCTGAGAATGTTTTGATCTTTAGATGGAAATCAGGGAGAAAGGCCAGAGAACATGAACCTTCTCCCACCATCCAGCTGGACTAGCTCTTGGGTACAGCAGGTTCCACTCACTACCACCAGATCTGGAACATTTCAGTATAGAACCATAGGACAACTGACATACAGGACGATCAAATGAACAAAGAAAATGCAAATTGGGTGTTATAACTCAATAGTAATGTTGTGCTTATTAAATAATTTTGATACACAAGAAGAGGAAAAAAGAGCAATTTTAAAGAAATGTTACTGGAAATTTAAAATGGATTTCTTTTTAGTGGTTGAATATTTACAAATCTATGTCATTGCATGTTGATAGAACATTTTGGGCCCAATCCTAACAGGCTTCTGCACCCATGAAATTTGTCACATTCTGGAAACGCAGTGGTCTTTCCAGCATTGCAAAATATGACATGAGGTCACACATAACTGGGCCACCTCCAGAAATTGTGAGAAGTGGGGGCCATGCAAAAACAGTGATCCCAGATGACCACACATCAGTAAATTGGCAGGGGTTGGGTGGAGGGCAGGTGGAATGCAAAAGAACAGGGCAGGGACCAGGGCAGAGGTGGGGGGGGGGGTGTCAAGGGCAGGGTGGGGGGGCAGTTACTGGTGGCAATAACTCCACCAATATCCTATTCCCATTCCCATCCTTGATCCACCTCCCCTGGGTCCACTTGAGTTTGTGCCAGCCAAAGAGCTGGTGACTAGACTATCAGGGAAGCGGAGGCTTACACACTGGGTTACAGTATGTGCTCCATTGGTGGAAATGCATTGGGGGGGGGTATTAGTTAGGATTTGACTATTTGCAAAACATAAAAACAGTCATCAACATGAATTTGTAATCTTCATGTATCTCATTAACATGATGTATTTCTTTTATTTTTTCATTTTTTTGTTTTATTCTTATTTACTAAAAAGGAGAAAGAAACTGGGGAAAAATGTTTGACAAAATGTTGTAAACAGAAGCTAAGGGTGTAGTCCTAACCCCTTATGTCAATGCTTTCCAGCACTGGCATAGTGGTGCCAATGGGATAAGTGCTGCATCCTGCAGTTGGGTGGCACTCACAGAGGCCTCCTCAAAGTAAGGCAATGTTTGTTCCCTTACTTTGGAGCTGCATTGCCTTTCTGTCAGTGCTGGAAAGCACTAACATAAGGGGTTAGGATTGCACCCTAAATCTTGTACTGGGGGAGGATATGCCTGGCTCTGGTGCTATCAGATAATAGGAACTCAAAGTGAATATTGTTTTTTGAAAAGTTTGTATAAAAAGGCAAGCCTCTATTTGATTCTCCAAAACTAGAAGTGCATCAAAAGAAAATATTCCAACAGAAAGAAACATTTGGTCTACTCCTTTAAGGTTTCACTGTTCAGCTCTGTGTCTTTGTTGATACAGACATATGTAGTCTTGAATATATTAAGTCACGTCTTCACAGAAGCAAAACATTACTCCACAGATGGGGATTACATTTCCAGGAAAAAGCAAAAAACAACCTTCCACATTTTTTTCACGAAGCAACCACAGCCATTTTAAAACTGCAGATGTAACTTCAGAATTCTGGCAGAAGTTTCTGAAAGGAATGTTGTTGAGATGGGGATGCTTCTCCTATAGATTTTAATTTCTGAAGTGGTTATGAGGCAGTACTGGTTGGGCATCCCTTACCTGGAATTTCGAAATACAGAGTATTCTGATATACAAAACCTTTTTGAGCACCAACATCACTTTCAAAAAAAACATTTTTGCCTAAATAAATAAAATCACAAGCTGTGTTTCATGCACAAACCTTTTTTTCATGCACAAAACTATTTAAAATACTGCATAAAATTCCCTTCAGGTTATGTGTATAAGGGGTATATGAAACATAAATGGATTTTGTGTTTGGACTTGGGGCCCACCCCCAACATCTCCCATTATGCATATGAAATACGGGGAAAAAAATCTGATATCCAAAATGCTTCTGGTACCAAGCACTTCGGATAAGGCGTGCCCAACCTGTAATGAGGTATAGTCAGGCAGAGTTTGGAAGTTGATCTGCCTTATGTTGAATATACAAGTCTGCAAGCTTTTGAAGACTGGTTACACGGAGTTGAATCAAAGAACCGTAAGTGGAGGAAAATGCCCATGAACTTGTTCAGAGAGTTTGAAAAGGTCTATAGCTTCTGTTTGTGAAAACCCTTGTGAAAGAACAACTGGAATTTCGTTTCACTTTTCTTTCAGAATACACTTGCATGATGGAAAAAATAATCCTTCCAGAGGCAAAAAAAAAACTCCTTCCACTTACACAAGAGCATCTTCGTATCTGATTTGTTATTTCTGAGAGCCATGTGTTAGCTGTGTAACAGCCCAATCCTATGAGCATGTTAGGCTAGCAGAACATGTGTTCTCCTGGCATAGCGAGCTTTATGGCAGTTGCAAACATGACTATCCCAGTGAGTGTGGCTTGGCCGGCACTGCAGTGGCGTAGCTAATGATCTTGTAGCCCACTGCCAAGCTCAAAATGTTGCCCCGGAAGTGATGTCACAACCGGAAGTGACTTCTGGACTTTTGGACTGGACAGTGGACTGTCACTTCTGGACTTTTTCAAAAGTGAAAAGGCATCTATCTGCTATCTGGGGTCAAAGAAGATTTGTAGCCTCCCCCAGACAAAATCAAATTAAGTAAATAAATAAAAAGTGTGCCCCTGATAGGTTCGAGATACTGTGCTGGGGCGAAGCGGGATGGTTATTCTTCTCTTGCTAAATATAAGAGGGGCACCTCTTGAACAACAATCAGTCTCATAGGTCAGTTTTGAGTTAAGAAAATCCACTTTTTGTTCTATAAGGCAATTGTGTTCTCATTTTCTGGTTAATTAGCCATAACTTTTGACAGAATACAGATATTCCAATGGGGTTTTTTCATTGCATTCTGCATTAAATTACCTTTCCAATGATATATAACATGATGGTATTAATCATATATACCAAGATTTTCACAATTTTGGTCACTAGTGTCAAGCTCAGCTTGGTTGGCAACCTTCAGTCTCAAAAGACTATGGTATAAGCCTACAGCCCCTGGTATTCCCAAGTGGTCTCCCATCCAAGTAGTAACCAGGCCTGACCCTGCTTAGCTTCCGAGATCAGACAAGATCAGGCATCTGCTTGTTGCCCCCCTAAAGCTTGATGCCCGGTGCAACTGCTACCCCCTGTACCCCCTTAGCTATGCCACTGCAGCATATGATTTCACTATGATATTACTGGCGCAGGTCCAAGTTAACCCATGGTGGCTGCTGGGGCTTACACCAGGGCAAGGGAACAAATGTTCCCTTATCCCAAGGAGGCCTCAACACGCCACAAAATCCCCCCACAGGATACAGTGGACACTGTTTTGGTGCCACTGCATGGTCGCATAGGGAGTTAGGTAGGATTGAGCTGTAAGCCATGCAGTCAATTTGATGGCAGTCTGCTAGCAAATGTTATGTTGTTACATACAGGATTTGGAACTGTGTTACAGATGCAGAAGTGGAATAAAGCAGTGCAAAACAAAAGCTGTACTTCATAGTTATGAGAAACACTATCAAACTATTTTTTTTGGGGGGGGGAAACTGATGTGAGAGTGGAGGTTGTGCTTTTCAGGCAGGTGCGGAGGGCAGCAGGAGCACAATACCAAATAGTCAACAGATGGCGGGGTCAGTGGGAGATGAATACCAGGCAATCAGCAGATGGATAGGGCACTTGTGGGGCAACATCATGTAGCTGGCAAGTGGCGACAGCAGCAGAAATGCTTCAACACTCACTTCTCAGCATGGCATCAATCACACCTGTTGGAATTTGTATACATCTTTTGGAAAAAAAAAAAAATGCCTGCAACAATTAGTGTTACATTTAACAAGACAGTCAGCTTTGTCAGAAGTCAACCTCTCCCCTGATGTGGCTATTTCTTGCACTGATAGACATAAAAATGATGGGAGATCTTTGCAAATTAAAGCATGAATGAATAAGTCTTTTTTTCAGACAACCAGAAAAGGAATCTGTGTTTTGTCTGACTGGATTTCTGTCAGAATCAGACCCAGAAACTGTCAGAAAGTGAAGTTAAGATGGAAGTTGGTAAAGCAAATTTAAAAAAACATCCTAATGGTGAACAGGCATTTCATTTGCATCACTATAAGCATGTTGTTAAAGTCCATTGTTAAGTGTCTCATCAGAAATAGCCTATTAATGGAGAAGAGGAGGGGGTTCCTTTCTTTTTTTCCTTTAGATTGGTGATCTATTCCACTGGGTTGGTAGGTAGAAAAAAGGCATCAAATGCAGTGTGGTTAAGGGGGGAGCAGCCAGCATTGCTTACTGTAATTCCCAGAATTTGAACATCTGGCAGGGCTCAAAAAGTAACCAATAGTCAATGACCTTGAGCAACAAGCTCTGTTTATAAATTTCTAATTAGACAATAGGGATAAACTTGAAGTATATAATCCTTCATCAACTCTTTTTCTAAATGGTAGAGTTCAGCTGTACTGGTATACCAGCTATGCTCATTCCCCAGAACTATCAGACTGCTTTATATTTTCTCCAAAGAGAATAAATGCTTTGGGACCTGCACATTGTCGTAAGAGATGAATGCAGGGGTAGTGAGACTGTGATGACTCACAAAATGATTCTGTGAGGGGCCTGAAATAACACAATAAAGATGAAAAAGCACTTTGCAAATTAAAAGAGCTTCATAAATCATTATCGTCACCCTAACAAGTGAAACTCTCATACACTGATGCCCTCTTCCAAGCTTTAAAGATAGTGGACCTGAGAATGTGAGTATAAGGGGCAGTGGAAGTGAGTGAGAGCAATGGAAAGGGGAACAAGAGTTCCCCTCACTCTCAGGCACTGTTTAATAGACAAATTTCCTTAGCTAGCATCCTTCCAATCTTTGGTTTGACATAAATGAGGTTCTTGTTTTAATGCTTGTCGTACACTTGGGTCTCACTCCCAGGGTTTTGGGTGCTCAGAGTTGTTAGTTCTGAACCCTAGAGCCCTCAAAGATCCCTGTTCGGTAGTGCTGCCACCACCCTGTAAGAGCCAGTGCCTCAGCCCAGGGAAACCGAGACCCTCTAGGCTTAACTGTATCCCTTGTAGGCACTGAGCACTTTCTTTACTTAAAGTCTCAGTCCTCAAGTTACTAGTCCACAATGAGGATTTTTGGTAGCTTGCTGAACGGCTAGGCAGGATTCTGAAACTTTGTCCCCAACAGACAATGAACCAACATGGTAAAAAGATTTTCTGCTTTATTAAATACATAGGGTTACAAAAGGTTACAAAAGGCAGCAAATGCTAGAGGCATAAAAACTTCTAGGAAACATAACAGCATAAAACAACAAAGCTAACTTGCTAACCTGGGTCAGCTTCTTTTGTAGATCCTCAGGCCAGTTACCTATGGCCACATGGTCCTGGCGGGGCAGGATGTGCACCCACCACCTCTCTCACCAAGAGACAAGGAACAAAGACCCTGTCCTCTGGAAGTGGGGCTGGAAGCTAGCCCTCTCAGCTCTTCCCTCCCCCCTGGAGATCTACCTGCATTCCATCCTTGATGGGCGTCTTTCTGGCTGCCTAGGTGCTACATAATCACCCTCCATTGAATTGTAAATTCTTAGCAGCTAGGACCTAAAGCCCCTTGCAAGCCCCTTCTGTGTTACTGGGTTACTGTGGTTCAGGCTTGCATTGCTACTAGGCCTGAACTGTACATATTCATGACAATGCTATTTTCCAGTTTTGAATATGAATCATTTAAAGGCTATGTTTTTTTCCACACAGACAAGGGAATAATGCCACAAAACAAAAGGGGGAAATGTGACAAACAGCACTGCCATTCTGACTATATATTCCCATGACATGGTAATTGACATCGCCACGTGGGGAGATCCATGTTGAACGGGGTTGTCTGGGGAAGTCCAGCAATGAGCAATGAACTCTACTCTCACATATGAGTGTAATGCAGCAATGAAACGCTACCTCGTGTCACATTCGTATGACAAATTCAAGACAATTTCCAGGCTATCACAATGGTTCCAAGAGTTAAAAATAAAAGTGATCTTACTTTTTCACTTGCGTGACATCTACATATATCAGATAGTTCCCCTCTGTGGCAGTTTGTCTAATTGGAAACCAGCCATTAATTCAGACAGTGAATATCCAATTTCCATTTCTATCAAAACCTGGCATGAAGAAAATTCTAGAACACTGGCACCAATTTAACACCTCCTTTTGCTCCTGACCTCCTTTCCTCACATGTTGCCCTATTAGTTCTTTTTCCTATGGAAACTGGGCCAGCTATCTGCATACAGAATGCTAGCCTTCTCACAGTTAGCTCTTTATATTAACTAAATATGGCAAGTAAGAAACTTAATTATCTCTCATGGAATACCAATCACCTCTGCTTTTTTTTGTAAACAAACTGGAGATGCGATAAAAATAGTAGCTAACAGAACACCAGACACATATCCATGACAATTTAACAGATTTCTGAGGGGTGGTCATAATGTCACTGTCATTTGAATTTGAGTGCTCGAATATTTTTGGCCACTATTTCAAAGTGCGATTTAGGACCCAATCCTAACAAACTTTTCAGCACCAATGCAGCAGTGCCAATGGGACACTCATAGCATCCTATGGTGGGAGGGGAATCACCAAGGCCTCCTCCAGGCCTCGGTGACTGTTCCAGGTAAGGGAACATTTCCAGGTAAGGGAAAATGTTCCAGGTAAGGGAACATTTGTTCCCTTACCTTGGGGCTGCATTAGCTCTGGAAAGTTGGATAGGATTTGGCCCTTAGGCAGGTACCACTACCACTAAGCCTCTATTCTAATCAGGTTTCCTCCTTCAAATAAAACTACAGTCTTCTTAATGTGCATGTGCACATGAACTTCTTAACTTATGAATGTGCATGTTTTGGGTGTTATAATATTATGCTGAACAATTATGTTTTGGAAGGAAGATTAGACAAATCAATGAAGGAAAGGTCTGCCTATGGTTGTTAGTCATGGTGGCTGTATGGAACAGATTCAAAGGCACTGAATGCCATTTGCTAGAGCAGAATAGCAGGGCAGGGCTACTGCCTTCATGCCCCTGTTGTGGGCTTCCTGGTAGCATCTGCCTGGGAAACAGAATTCCTGATTAGATAGATGTGATCCAGCAGAAGCAGGACTCTTATTATGTTCTTATGACTTCTGATAAAAGTAAATGAAGCAGCATTCTGTTAGAATAATGATATAAGATGCTGCCTTCTATTCAGTCAGCCCATATGGTCCATCTAGCTTTATAATGTCAGCCTTGACTTGCTTGAATATCCAGCTGAGGTGACCCAAAGGCCTTTCCTGGCTCATCTACTAAGAAATGGTCCTCAAAAGTACAATAAATGCCTTAGTTATAAATAAACAGGATGTGGATAAAAAATACACTTTTTAGAAAATATTTTGTAATATTTTCTTAAAATGTCTTGCTCTTGTGAGTAACCGTGGTATTAAGCTAATTAGCTATTTATACTGTGCATTTATATGGAAATAGATATGTAAACAAAATTCAAAACCTGTATTTACATAACTTTCCCCCCTACTGTATTGCTAGACAAAGCTGTAAGGCAGAGATAACCTTTCGTTTCACCAGGATTAGAATTTAGACCTATGTGCAGATATTAATTCTGTCTCTGGACTACTTCCAATCTATTGATGCTTCTGTGGCCAAAATATACACAATCTCTCCTCACTCATGGTAAATTTCAGCACTAAAAAAACTCTTGGTCAATATACACTCTAGATAGGTTATTTCATAATTCAAAATTACGTCTGCTATTTTTATTTTGGTTGTTTAATATTTGATGTAGATCTACACTGCATCATAACCCCTGTCCTGGTCCTGCCAGTGTTACTTGGGGTTACTCAGTTCTATGCCAGCTAACTAGCGGGCACAGATCCAAATAGTCCCATTGAGCAGGCTAGGATGCTACACAGAGTAAGGAAAGGGGTGTTCCCTTACCCCTAAGGAAACCTCCCATCTACTGTAATTTTATGCTTACTGCAGTGCGGATCCAGCAGCCACATTGCACCAGTGTTGGATAGGATTGGGCTGCCCATCTCCCCACTACTGTGTTCCCAAGCGAGATTAAGGTTGCACATGCCATTTGCAGCTTACACATGCTATTTAACAAAGAAAACACAGTTTGCAGCTGCATAGCACATGATTAAAGTAATGTGTAATATGCCTCATTCCCTTCAGTGAAAATGGCTGCAAGGTTTAAGGCAAATATATTTTTCAGCTGTAACAATCTACATATGCATGGCTCAGACAAACACAAATTCTAATGGGTTCAATGTCAGTTGCAGGAATGAACATTTTGCTCCAGCCTGTCAGATTTAATATATGCAAAATAAGGTTCCAATATTCCAAAAGTTAAGGAATATTCAGAAGACTGACTGTGTGTTGCATGAATGTTTAGCCAGTGTAATTTTTCAATGTGTTGTATATTCTATGTATGCAAAGCGTAATATCTTCAGTTAAATTCATGTCTTTTGTTTTTGTTTTCAGTCTCTGAATTATATATTTTACTGTTTATTTGTTAAGTCTTTTTATCTGTCTAGTCTCCTAGTCCCAGAAGTAATTCGAAATGGTATTGCATTCTTTCTATTTACTTTCCCAAGCTATTAAGCATAACTATTAAAGTGCCCATTATATTATATGTGTATTAAATACCACAATTCTATAGACTCTCACAATTGAAAGAGTTTACAGCAAATTACATAACCCCATTATTACCAGACCTCACATCCCCCACAGCTTGTGGTTCCACTCTGAGGCATTGCTGTAGTACAGGGCTTTTCAAACTGGGGAGTCGCGACGCCCCAGCCTGTGGGCCCTGGCCCCTACCTCCACTTCTGCTTTAGCGGAGGCAGAGCACGATCGCTCCGCATCTAATTTCACTGCTGCGGGGAGCCCTGCTGCAGGTCGCGCCGGGCTCCCTGCAGCCCCCCTGAGTGGCGCGATCCTGGGGATCACGCTGCTGCCTTCCCCTGTCCCTGCTGCCTCCCCCCTCCCACCCACGCAAGAACTTAGTGGCTCTCAAACTTTCCCAGAGAGTTTGAGAACCACTGCTGTAGTATATAAAGCAGAGTAGAATCAATTACTCTTTCTTGTCTGCCAGTCACAGATTACATGCTTAGCTCAGACACTTACAAAGTGCCATAGAATTTTATGAAGTGCAGGTTCTGTTCTAAAATAGAATGATCTCTCATTTCCTAAAACTGGGAATGCTCTTCATCTTAAATACGGGGATATCTCAGGGCTCAATTAACCTGGTGGGCTAAATGGGCTCCCAGGTCCTCCTCCACAAATTCTGCCAAGTTTTGCAGGGATGCACAAATGAATGGTGGCTATTGAGTTCTACTCTGTGGGATGCAGCTCTACTTCACCTCCCTCCTTGACAAGTTGACTCTAATGGGTTTGTCTTTGACCGCCAGTGCTCATAAGAACATAAGAACAGCCCCACTGGATCAGGCCATAGGCTCATCTAGTCCAGCTTCTGCATCTCACAGTGGCCCACCAAATGCCCCAGGGAGCACACCAGATAACAAGAGACCTGCATCCCAGTGCCCTCCCTTGCATCTGACATAGCCCATTTCTAAAATCAGGAGCTCAGCTCAGCTCCCTTTCTCCTGCTTCCTGCTGGAGCAGCCATTTTCAACCACTGTGCCATGGCACACTGGTGTGCCATGAGTGGTCCACAGGTGTGCCACAGGAATTTGGGGGATGGTCACTTATTAGTAGGGCCAATGGGGGATGTGAGCCTCCCACTGGCAGCATGGTGTGCCTTGTTAATTGTCAAAAACCTGATGGTGTGCCTTGATAATTTTAGTGCCTTATCAGTGTGCCATGAGATGAAAAAGGTTGAAAATCTCTGTGCTGGAGTGACACTGCCTCTTTCTGATGGCAGTGGGTCCCTTGCAATTTATTTTCATGGTTCTTTGCTTTGTTCTTTCTCCAAGCTTCATCTTCCTCTCATGCCTTCTTCCATCCCCTTTTCCCTCCAAAATTTTATCTTCCCTTCTGCCCTGCTCCTGTTTTTTCAACTTCTTCTCTTTTAAAGGAGTGATGCCAGTTTCCAGCTCCCACTAACTGATGGCTAGGGAGTGGTGGAGTCAGCATCACTTGGCAATCATGCCATCACCAAGTACCTTTGCTACCAGGTGCCTGTGCTTGGTGTGACTAGTCAGCCTGCTCCACTTCCATGTGTTTGTATGAGCAACGCTCATATCATACCACAGTGGGCTGCAGCAGTCCACAACTGTTTAAAATATATTAATTTAAAAAAATATATATTAATTTTTGTTTCACCACTCTTAAAATGACAACTTTCCAGCTGCAGCAGCCACCTCACTCTACCCAGTGAGTCCTGATTTTGGTTTTTTCACTTTGAGGACGGATTGCTTGCTGCCAATGTCTATTGATTAAACAATGCCATACATCTGCAGCCTCCTGTCTGAATAACAAAATTATGTCACTAGTGACTGATCTTCTCATTTGGATTAAGTGTGTTGCTTTGAACTATCTATTCTCTTGATGGATAATTAACTGGTACACTGATTGGTTGAACAATCATCACACTCATAAGATGCCTGGACAGAAAAGCAGAAGCACAGAACCAAGATAATACAATAATTCTCTACAGTTGTTATTTGGCTTGTATGCAGGAGAAAGCCTGAGAGGAGCATGGTGGTTGGCCATTCTCCCAGCCCTGAGAACCTCTTGTCTGCAGAAGCAAATGTTGAACACAGGGATGGTCAGCGGCATGGCCAAAAAGTGCATCGGCATGGAGGGTGTGCATGTTCCCATTCTCCACTTCCATGTATTCAGGCTGACCAACCAAACAGGTCTTTATCTTTGGTTGGAATGGAACATAGAAGATATGATTTATCTTACTGCGGTTTAATGTGGAAATTATGTAAAACTGCATTCCAATAAAAAAAAAGTCTGTTCAAATTGCCTTTGTTAGTGAACCATGATCCCAGATAACCTGCAGCTAATGGGATGAAATTAATCATCTCTTCTTACATCTTAAATGTTTGTTGAACTTTCCACTTCAAAAAGTCAGCTATGGGGTTGGGCAGTCAGAATGACCTAACAGTC
The DNA here is from genome assembly GCF_035046505.1 of Tiliqua scincoides. Classification (NCBI taxonomy): domain Eukaryota; kingdom Metazoa; phylum Chordata; class Lepidosauria; order Squamata; family Scincidae; genus Tiliqua; species Tiliqua scincoides. Next base: position 89,416,305 of record NC_089821.1, read on the forward strand.
ATATAATATTCTCCCAACAATATTAAGAAAATGAGTCGTCCTAATTGTATTTCTACTGGAGTAATGGTTTGAAGATTGCAGCCTCAAGTCACAATCCTCCAGAGCCACTTATGTTCATGGGGACCACCTGCATATTTATACAATTTTCACTTCTGCAATTCCCATAGCTTTATTTATACTGTTTTCACCTCTGTAATGCCCAAGGCCACCAGACAAACAGTTTACAAAACTGAGGGACTTGCCTTACCCTTGCCTTTTGAGATGTGCAATAGTGAAAACTATGAAGATGATTCTAGTTTCATGGGTGTTTCACTTACAACCCAATCCTAACCAGGATTGGGCTGTCAGAGAGAGACAGGTGGCCATTTTGAGAGTCAGTGGCCATTTTGAGAGTGCTGCAGCAAGAGGTGCCATTGCTCCGTGTTGGCTGCCTGTTCCCTCTGCACCTACCATTCCAGGTAAGGCAGCAGTTGGGCAGGGAGGAGGTGCATCTAGGGGCAGTGGTGCACACCAGGTCCCCTATCCCCTTTTTTCAAGCCTCCCCACCTCATTCTTCTCCTCAGACCTATGCCAGCTACAGAGCCATTAAGGAGACCCATTGTGGTTGATTGTGGCTTACGGGGAGGTGAGGGGAAATAATATTCCTTTCCTCTCCAAAGTAACCCAATCCACACACATTTCTGCATGCTGGATACTGCACACCCGTTTCTGGCATGACTGCATGGGGGCAGGAATAGGAAACAGAAATGGCAGGTACCAGCTAGATGTAAACATAAAAACAATCCTCTTTTTACAACATTTACAACATTCCTACAGTTCTTAAGAGAGAATAGGCAACCTTACAGTTAGCAATAAAGAGAGGAATGAAGCAGGCACATTAATTGATCCTAATTCACAGCTTGATTAACTGACTGCCCAATCCTGTCCCCCACCATTGACACCAATGCAACTGCAATGGCAGAGCACATGCTGATTCTGATGGTTGGGGAGGGCAACCAGACAGCCAGCAAGAGGTAAGTAAAAATATTGTTTATCTACTCTCTGTAGGTTGCCCGATTGCCTTTGGGTCTCCTCTGACCTGCCTGCCATTTTGCTAGTGCAGGTGCAAGGAGATAAAAGGGGTGGGAGAGGCCTGGGAGAATGGATCCGGTGCACACTCATGCCCCATGATCCATTCCCTCCTTCTCTCTCCCTACCCCAAATCTGCCCCCAAATGCCCCTGCTCCCCATCAACAACATTGCTGCCAACCTACCAATGGATACTTCTGGAGCTGCTGCCGAGCATGCCACACCACTGCCCACTCGTGGCAGTGGCACAGAAAAGCGTGGCAGTGGCATGCCTTTGCACTGCCGGAAATCAAAGGGTCTTGCACTGCTGGAAAGCTTGTTCTGGCAACACAAGGTTTCAAAAGGATTGGGGGCTTAATGGTGGAGGTGGGTGGAAGTAGGGCCTCAGAGGAATTTTATCAGGGGGCACAGAGTTTTTTTGGGCCCCTTCCCAAAGGGGGAGGGGGCAATGGGGAAGGCAGAATCGGGGGAAGGGAAATAGGGCAGGGGGAGCATGCTAGCCAGAATAGTCTTTGGAGCCCAGGTCTACCAGGCTTCTTGACGTCTACCCAAGTCTACCCAACCATGCGGCTTTGACAGCTAGATAAAATAATATGGAAAACAAAGCACACCCCATCTCTTGAAAATCTTTAAAATATAGAAAATCCATTGCAGAAAATTAGCATCATCATATTTAGGTTCACACTAGAATGGGCAGTGTACTGTGTGCACCAAAACTTGCTTCTGTAGCAGCTGTAGCCCCGCAGCTGTGTCCCTAAGCTCCTATACACTCCTTCATGCTTATTGAATCCACAAGCCAAAGAACTACTGTAGCAGGCCAGTTTCCAGATTTGACAGTGTTCAGGAGGGTCATGGATGCAGTTCTGGGCCCGGTGTTCAGCAGCAGTTACCACTGCATGCCCGCAGTTGTGCACCCAGCATTATGTGCAGGCAGTGAGATTGGGGGAGATTGGAAAATGTCAGATCCCAGGAACTTTCCCAGGCCCCCTCCTTTGACTCCTGGGACCCCTTTCTGACCCTGGGCCTGGGTACAAATTACCCCCTTTACCCTCCTCTCCTAGGCTCTGGGTGGAAGACTCAAGGCTTTTTAAATGTCACTGTTTCACCACTTGGTAATCACCTCTTTTCCCTCTCAGTTCCAAGACTAAGGCTGCAATCTAATGCTCCCTTAGCTCAGAGTAAGTCCTTTTGAACTCATTAGGATTTATTTTTGAATAAACAAGCATTGCCAAGCCAAGAAGAGGAAGGAAAGCAAAGTGAAGAGAGAAGGGAGGCTGGGTGTTCTTATGTATTTTGCTGTACGGCTCCTTGAAATTAAAAGCAAGCAGCCCTTTTTTAATCCCTAAAGCAACTGATAATTTTCTTTTCTGGAAAAAAAGAGAATTTCCTAAAATTGCTATTTATGCTTATACTTCAAAGGAATACAAAGCCAGCACACACAGTGAGCAATCTATATTAAAGAATACACTTATTCTTGCAATAAAACAGCTGTATTAATCAAATTCAGAAGCTGGGCAAGGACAAAAGGACTTACTTCAGTTCTAGCTATTTAGAAAACATTTTAAATTTGGTTGTCACTTGAGGAGGTTACAAATATATGCCCACTTACTTTAACATTGCACCATCAGCATGAATTCTTCTGGGAAATGAACATGATGTCATGTTCTATTTGGCCTCACCAAATGTACATTCATTTGCATACATTTTATTCACTCTATCCAACAAACTGGATTAAAACTCCTTGGGCTGCAGTCCTATATACCAGTGTTTCTCAAACGATTAGCACCAGGACCCACTTTTAGAATGAGAATCTGTCAGGACCCACCAGAAGTGATGTTATGATCGGAAGTGACATCATCAAGTGGGAAAATTTTTAGCAATCCTAAACTGCAATTCTACCCACACTTACCCAGATGTAAATCCCATATACTATCATTGTTAAAAGCATATACATAGTAGCCTGTTAAAGGTACAGATCTGTAACATTTCCCCAAATGCAGTTACATTCATGGTAGCATCAAGTCTAATATATTAAAAATAAAATAGTGAAAGGAATACGGACCCATCTGAAATTGGCTAGTGACCCACCTAGTGGGTCCCAACCCACACTTTGAGAAACACCGCTATATACACCTTCATGGGGGTAAGTCCAAATTAAAGGAATGGGGCTTACTTCAGACTAGACATCCCAGGATTCAGACAAAGTATACAAATGGTTTTGGACTTGATAGAGCTTTCTCTAGAAGGGAGCATCAGCAGGTACTTATCATAATTCACAGACAGCACGGACTCATCTTAGGGGTGGAGAAGGAAAAAAAAAAAGATGGGTTCTGATTATTTTCCATTTGAGAAGGAAGAAGTAGGGAGAAGAGAGAGAGAAAACCCATAGCAGCTATTTTACAAGGTGAGCCTGCCACCTAAGGTGGCATTTAGCATGTTAAAAAATTTCCAGCCCCAGCAACTGAAAGAATCACTGAAAATTTCAGTGATCACCCTGGTTCACAAACAATGTTTGTCCACATGCTGATATACTTGGGAAAAATAGGGATTGCTTGAACGGACAAAAAGTGTATGGCATGAATTGGCCCTAATGCATGAATGGTTTTAGAGAAACAAAGCCAGCATTTGAAGTCATTTTTTAAAATGTAGCCATTTCTCTAAAATATGGTTGGCAATACTGAAAATACTACGAGTATAGTAGATGCTGATCTTTTTGGTAAATAAATTCTCCACCGAGCTGACAAACAGCATCATGTTTCAGCCTCCTTTGATTCATAACAGCTGAGATATTATACCCCAAAGATTGGGCTGTATAATGGAAATGCTGACAGACCATAAGCTGCAGCAATGTTCACAGGTAGCGGAGTGAAATAGGAGATTCTATCTGCTGTGGAATTTGCCCCCCAGCATACCCATACTCAATATATATGACAAAATATATCTGGTCTGGTAAACCATTGGGGAAGCATCCAGCTTGCCTTCTTTTCTCTCCAATCGGCAGTATACTTTATGAGCATCAGAAGACTCATGACTCGCATATCAAGTAGGGCAATACTAGCCACTCTCTCCCAAATACCAAATCAGATGATAAACCTGTCTCTCTCGAATGAACTATTTTAATATGACCAAATGTTTCTCCATACCTGCCAAGCCACCCCAAATCTCTGCATATAACTAGTTGTTAGGAGAACGGTTCTCGCCTAACCTTCTACCTAGTGTGCTAGCTGTTATAAGCATCAATTATTTTTGAACAGACAAGCAAAAATACATGACTGTTAGCAGAGCTATGCGCAGGGCCAGCCTTAAAAGCTGTGGGGCCCAATTGGAAATCTTTTCTTTTCTCATGGGGTGCCGAGTTCACAGCCAAGATCTATAGAATTTTAGGGCCCAATCCATAGGTCAGCACAAGTTCCTTGTGGCAGCCTGGAGGTGTTGCAAAAGTGCACAAGGTACTTCTGCAACAGTGTGGAAAGAGGCAGTCCAGGGCTTAGGAAAGGGGGGTAAAGGGGTAATTTGTACCTGGACCCAGGGTCAAAAAGGGGGCCCATGAGCCAAAGAAGGGAGCCCAGAAATTTTCTGGGATCTTACATTTTCCTATCTTCTCAGACTAGTTGCCCACACAGGATACCGGTGACACTGTCCGGAGCTTGCGGCTGCAGTTACTGCAGCTACTGGCAAGTAATATATGCTGGGCTAAGAAATGCATACATGACACTCCTTAACACAGATTGGAAGGAAACTGACCTACTACAGTAAGTCTTTGATTTGTGGATCTGCTTACCATGCAGGAGTGTATAGGAGCTAAAGGAACACAGCTGTGGGGCTACAGGTGCTGTAGAAGTATGCTTTGGTGCAATCAGGACACTTTCCATTCTAGTGTGAGCCTAAATGTGATGATGCCAATTTTCTGCATGATTTTCTATATTTAAAATTTTTTAGAGAAACTTAGGAGTGTATTTGGTTTTCCATATTACTATATCCAGCTGCTGATGTCACACAGGTGGGTAGACCTGGGCTCTAAAGATATCTCCAGCTGTCTCCACCCTCCTCCCACCCTGTTGCACCCTTTCCTGCCCCCATTCTGCTCGCCCATTACCACCCTCCCCTGTTCTGTTTCACCCCTCCCTCTTTGCAAAGGGGCCCCAAAGAAACTTTGATAAAATTCCTCTCAGACACCTGGCTCAGCACACATCCATTCACTGGCCTTCAGAGCACTAGCACCCAGTATATTGAGCCAGCCTATCTTGGCCAGTGCAGGGCTTCAGGGGGCAGGGGGAGACCAGAATGAGGATGTTCTTGGGCAGGGGGAGGGTGGGCTGGTGGGAGGACCGAGCCTGGGAAGGGGCGGGACAAAGATCCAGCACATAGACCGGATCCTAACCTCCTCCCGAGCAGCCTGGTCTTACACTGGCCCACTCAGATCTGCACCACCTCTTTAGGGGCAGCTGCCACGCAACACTGGAGAAGGGGAATGAATTCCCCTTATTCCAGGTTGCACTGCAAGCTGGTCCAGTCCTGCTCTGGATGCAGCACAGGCCAGTTGGCTTGCCTGCTCCAAGTATGTTAGGATTGGGCTGCTAAAGATATAAATAACCTTTAGTATAGACTTTTTATCACTATGGTAGAATGGAAAGCAATCAAAATGTACTCTTAAAAAGTGTGTGTAAACCTGATATTGATGAAGGCCATGTGTGCGGCATGTGCTACACTTTTTATTGCACACAAAAAAAGTATTGTAAGAAGAATGAATTGTAAGAAGAAAAAGGAACCTTCAAATTAAAAAAAAAAATGATTCATATGGGAAAAGTGAATGGGAAGAGGCCTGGATTTTAAGGCACCCAGCAGTTTCAACCAAAATGGGGCCTCTTTGTTTTCTGACAAGGAGCAATCTTGATTTAAAAGAGAGTGTAAAGTCTCCTTCTCGTGTGTTTATTTGCAGTGTTGGCTTTCATCTTCCCTTCAAAGAACTGTCCCATTGCTCACTCCTTCCTCTCAGCCCACTCCAATGGGAAGACCCTTTGACCACACTTTCTTTGTTTCCCATTTTCTTCTTTTAAAAGTGTGCATTAATCGAAGAAGTGTTTGAATCCTTGTCTGTATCCTCTGAGGATTCCTGCATCCCATCTAACTGGTGTTCATATGAGTGTAATATTCTGGTTGAAATACAATAATGACTTTATATCTTGGTCCAATAAAATTATCTAAATTATAGACATTAGAATGTGGCTGTCTTTTGTGTTCTGAAGTGGTTTAACAAAACATGATGAAAGAAGGTAACATACAGGTTGGCGCTACATATATCTACATATGTAGTTAAGTAGGCCACCTCTCCCCATGTCTGAAGAGATCTATCCCAGCCACAGGCTTGTGGCCTTCTCTGCTATTTGTGAAAACTAGGCCAATGTCAGTACAATCTAACAGATCTTCTTGGACAGAGATAATTGGTCATGAGGGTACATTTCTCAAGCTCTGTCTCCTCTGCCTTTTGTTTCCTTTAAGTTTCAAAGATAAGAAAGCATCTCGCTTTGGGATCCTAGAAAGCAATTAGATGTTGTGTGCCACACAGCCAACTTGTTGTAGGGCTAATTCAAAGATATAAACAAACATCTAATGGAAAAGCAAGATCAAAGAGACAGTAGTTGAGATCGGCATAAATGCTTTTCAGATTTGTAAAAGGATCATATGCTGTATTTGGCTTTTGTCTTGGCATATAATATCTGTAATGATGGCATTGTAGTGTGCATCACTGTGGTAGCTAATTTACAGAAGTATTACAGAACTTTTGCCATTACAACATGTATGTTAACAAAGGGTTAAATCATACCTGGAAATTCACAGGAATTAATAGAATACAAAAAATGTTGAAACAGGCTAATAAGTTTGGGAAAAATTGTGATGTCGTGGAAAAAAAAAACAACCTCCAGAAAATAAAAATGAGTTACCATCTGACCATTTGTTATCATCTTCCTGAAATTTATCAGTCACATATCACACACTGATTGACGAGGCTGTTACTGTTCCCTCAGCAAAACCCTTTCTAAAATCTTGTTTCTCACACTTTTAGCACCAGGACCCACTTTTTAGAATGAGAACCCACCAGGTTGGCAGGACCCACAGGAAGCGATGTCATGGTTGGAAGTGACACCATCAAGCAGGAAATTTTTTAACCATCTTAGGCTGAAATCCTACCCGCACTTACCCAGGAGTAAATTCCATTTACTATCATTGTTAAAAGAATATACAAAGTAGCTTGTTAAAAGTACAGGTCTGTAACATTTTCCCAAATGCAGTCACATACCATGGTAGCATCAAGTCTCATACATTAAAAATAAAATATTGAAATGAATGGGGACCCACCTGATATGGCTCGTGACCACCTAGTGGGTCCCAACTCAGTTTGAGAAACACTGGTTTATGTCACTGTGTCCAGGGCACAGTATGGCCCAAACAAGATGTGTTTTTTTTCTTCTGTGCATTTCTATAAATATAAAGCAGTGCTTTTCAACCACTGATAATGTTACCCTGCACATGGCCGATCTTGTCTGATCTTGGAAGCTAAGCAGGGTCAGGCCTGGTTAGTACTTGGATGGGAGACCGCCTGGGAATACCGGGTGCTGTAGGCTTATACCATAGTCTTTCGAGACTGAAGGTTGCCAACCAATGTTACCATTAATCAGAGTATGGCAGGTGGTTTGTAGCCACACTGCCATGATGACTATGATGACTAGTTCAATTGTGCCTTGCACAATTCAATGACTGCATTCAGCTGCACTGGTGCAGGAAAGTTGGATAGGATTGGGCCCTCAATCATTGCCTGGCTCAATGGTAGTGGAAATAGCTGGGGCAATGATGCTCCAGTGGGCATGATGTGGTTGTGTAGTTGCTTGGCCCTTCAAAAGAAGCACAATTTGGGGAAGGAAGGCACAGAGGGTAACTTTCACTATGAAGCAAACCGCCATTCCAATGTACAGTTGCCATCACTAGTGGCAGTGGTGGTCAGGGGTGGCACCAGAGTTGGACTTATGGACCACTATCCAAGGTTCATAGAGGGCCCACTTAGCTCTATAACGATTGCAGTGGTAGCACCAATGCACCATCAAGGGAGCAGATGGGGAGTGCCACAGTGGGCCCATTTTAGTTGTCCAAGGGTTCCCAGCAACCTGAAACCACCCAGTCCTGGTGGTGTTTGAAGTTGAAAAGCCCAGCCACAAAGGATGTAGAGAGCTGATTTGCCATGTAAGAACTGCAATTTCCCACAAGGAAAGAAGAGGAAAGGGCACAAAAGTTACTTCAGTTAAATATTTCACAGCCAGTGACCCAACATGTACAAAAGCAAAGGCAAACTCCATGATTCACTCTAGATAACTCTGCTCAGGTCATTGATGGTCCCCTGAAGAAGCAGAACAACTTTTCTGAGCATGTCAGTAATCATTCTTCCTGGGCAACAAAGAAGCCAAAGTCCTAAATTCCTTTGACAACAGCATCTTGGGCTGCAGGACTGTCTGTAGAGCAGCTCCTTCGAGTACTGTAAAGCAAGTGGTACTCTTGCAGAGCTAAAGAACTCACTACATCCTTTCCCAGCTGATTTACTCCACTCCAACCCCAATTTTTATCCTCTGTTGCTGGGAGACTTGGGAATTCAGGTCTGGACGAAACCTACAATTGCAGACTTTTGTCTCAGCAAGAATCTCTGGACTGTTCAAGAATCTCTTTTTTTGTGCTAGGTTTCATGCTACTGATATAATCATCAAATCACCACGATCGGATAAGGCTGTGTTCCAACTTGCCACTAATACTACCAGGACTTCTTTCTAAGACTGTGTTTATACATGTGGCAGAATAGTGAGGTCGCAAAATGGACTGTATCATTTCTTCAGGGTGGGGACTACATTTCAACTCTCCCACACTAAAAAAAAAAATCCCTGAAAATAAAAAGCTAGTATTCTAGGGAAAAGGGGTTCTGTACTACTTTGCCATTTATGTTGATTTTCTGTTTGCTGGACTTTCGACCATTCAAAAATGTGGTTTTTCCCCCCACCTATGGTCTGAAGTGGTTCCACACATTCTACCATCTCATTCTGCTGCATGTACAGATTGAGACCAAGACAGTTCTATGGAAAAGACAAGTCATCACAGTTCAAAAATGTCTTCTAGTACCTGAAAAAAAAAAAAAAAAAACAGCTGCCAATACATGTGTTGGTCCATAGTCAGTAAAGCTAAAAATTCCTGATTTTTCCCTTCCCTTTTAATCCCCACACCAACCATGTGCCAACCATCTCACCTGAGAAACATACCTGTCAGTGCTGTTTCACAACCAACTTGGCTTCACATGTTCTTATGGGGCAGGCAGCCTAAGCCAGAGTCGGGGCCCAATCCTATCCAACTTTCCAGCACTGGTGCAGCTGCAACGCAGACTGGATGTAAGGGAACAGAAGTTCCCTAACATTGAGGAGGCCTCTGTGACTGCCTCCCCACCAAGGGATGCAGCACACCTCACTGGCATGGTTGCATCGGCCCTGGAAAATGGATAGGATTGGGCCCTCAATAACTCACTGCCAGCACACCTTACTGTCCACTCCCCAGGGTTCCTCTTCACTAATTCTGCCCAATTCTGCTTTAACCGTTTCTGCACAACATTGCATATACACTACAGGGACCAAATGTGGGCTGGGCAAAAATGGCTTAGTATTTCAACTCTGCAATCTTACTGCCAAGCTTAATATATCCCATATTAAAATTTTCCCCATAATGGATAGCCACCTCCTTGACAATATCCATTTGGTTTTGATTTGGTTACAGCACTAGAATAAAATCACAATGCAGCTGGCATTATGCCATTATTTGGCACAATGGAAGAGATGTTCTCTACTAAGCATTTACGTTTTGATCATTAACACTCAGGCCAGTGGAATATGAACTTTGAAAGTAAATTACCATTAAAAGGGACTAAGGGCTTGATCCTAAGCTTTGTGCACTGGGTCAGCACTGGTGCACATTGTCACAAACATGCCATAAGGTACGTTCGCGGGCCCTAGTACTGGTGCTCTGCTAGTGCTAGCCCAACACTGGCCGGCGCTGGGCGAGCACCAGAACTCTGCCATTTGGTGGTTGCATGGACCACTGAGCAGCGGAGAGGTAGGTGGAGGTGTGGGGGAAGGCGGGAAGAAGTCATTCCAGGGAGGGGGAGGAGGGGGAGAAGAGGGGAGGGAGGAGACGTTCCGGGGAGAGGGAGCAGGGCGGGTGGGAGGTGGGACTGGTGGAGAGCCTCTGTGTTGGGCTGTCTGCCTGACATGGAGGTTTTTTATTCTATGCCAACCTTTGGGTCACTGTAGAGTTGAGTAGCCTCATTGTGGGGCTACTGGCTTATCCGGGGGAAGGGGACGAAAGTTCCCTTCTCCCCAGGAGTCGCCGACTGTTGCCTGGAGCATGCAGGATGCGGCGGCAGCCATTTTTGGCCCTGCTGCAGGCCTGTGTGCTGGGCAGCTCCGGATTGGACTATAATATAGCACTATGATCTTGCTTGCTGTCTTGGGCACTTTGGATTGGTTGATCACTATGGCTTTGCCAAAGGAGTCACCTGATGGGACTTGACAAAAGAAGTTAGTGTTTTTCAAGGACTGCCTATGTTTTCCCAAATGGACCCTTTTCTTGCAAGGATGTATAGTGCTCAAATTACAGGGAGGCTAAAGGAAGCCCAACCCCCTTACCTTTAGTGCCATTCACCTAAATTACATTTTTAGAAGACTAGAGGAGAGCCATTATTTGTTTAAAATTGGGGAGAATAAGGAAACGGAGTTTGTCAATGTCATTATTGGATTGCCTCCCTTTATTTCCTCCATAACTGAGCACTGACAGGTCCGAGATCTGTGATTTGTGGGGTGGGGGAGAGTATATGGCGACTGGTTGAATTTGTCTATAAAGAACAGAGCTTAGCTGGACTTTGCTAACTGGGTGTGGCTGGCTGTGTATGTGAAAGCAGCTGCTTCCTGGGAATCTGATACTGGATTCAGTGGACTTGTGGCCTGCTATAAATGTTAACTAACTTGCTTCCACTTATGCGCTGCTTCTATATTTGTGAGTAAAACAGTTATTGAAAAGATGCTAAATAAGTCTCTAGTGCTCTCTAATCCAAAGGATATTAAAACCTGTTGCATTGCCCCAGAACTTTTCACCACTTCAAGAAGTGGGGAGCATGTAACAATATTGTTGGGAGGTATGGCATAGCTATTAATTGTAATGATTGGTGCCTTCTATAGAGCTTTGCATATGTTATCCTGATTTGTGGAATCTTGTCTGTGTTTATCTCTGTGGTAAAATCCCTTAAGCTTTATTAGTTCACTTGGTGACATCATTTATAAACTGTGGCAAAACACTGCATAACTGGAAGCACGTTTATTTTCAAAACCATTCTGCCATATGAATAATGGGTATGCCACCCATATCAACAAATAACGTTATTTATCTAGGCTTTTTCCTCATTTAACCAATGCTTTTTATGAATTGCGTCTTCAAATGCTACTCCCACTTATTAGAGGTCAAGTAACTCCAGTTCCTACATAGTTACACTAGAGATATATGTGGGACAGATTGCATTAGCAAATAATGTTGCCCTCTGAGAAAGTTAATGGACCATTTCCTATGAACAGCACTAATACTAAATATAGAGAAATTAAGGTGTCTTCACATTGTTTCTGAGAGTCTAATTAATAGAAGTCATTCACTTTGCACTATTCTTTCCACTCATCAGTAACATGTGTTGCCAATGACCTCTCTTTCCAACATGCATAGTCTGTCCTAATTCTATCTAGGTTCCTTCATAGACATTCTAGAAGGTTATCCAGGACTTCTTCCCAGAAGAGGTGAGATATGGCTTCTCCCATATCCATGCTGGCATCCATGAGGCCAACTGAAGCAGGCAGCCGATTGATGGAGGGGTGCTAATCTCTGTCCACCAACTTGCCTCCACTGCTCCTCCTTTTCCTTCAGCTCCCTGGATTGGAAAAGGAAGAAGAAATGTGGAGGGGAGGAGACGGCCAAGCTAGAACATTGGAGAGTGGGAGAAGCAGAAGCTGGCACATCATCAGGTAAGGGGGAAGCATTTGACATGATTTGAAATCTTGGGCCAGCTTTGGCTTATTCTAATCAAGATCATGCTAACAAAGGGCCATTGTCTGGAAGGGGAGGCTGAAGCACTGCAAGGCACCCTTCACAAAGGCCTTGCAAATTTGGGCTCCCCAACTTGGCATAATCTTGTTTGCAAGCACATGCCTTCCTGATTAGCTGACCCTTTGCGAATAGAAAATAAGAAAACAGAATGATATCAATGACAAAAAAAACAAACAAAAGAAAATGAAAAAGGGGGAATAATACATATACAATGTGCATGAAATACAGATGACAACATTTATCAATAAACAATCCACAGAAAGCCTTTTATCTCTTTCCAACCTCTACCAATTCTCCTTCCTTCCTAAAACTCCATTAAACCCAACCGACCCCTATAACAATTCTTCTGCACTAAAACCTACTTCAAATTCTTAAACCGTGGTCTTTCCTCTGTCTTGCTCACCCCAGTGCCTGCTTAAACCTCCGCCTAGACTCTTTTCCCTTCCTGTTGGGTCATTTTGAGTGGAAGAAACATTCTGAGTGGAGAAAACTCCTCCCAGTTAGCAGTCTGACTCTGTCCCTCTTCTCTCACTTAACCTGTGCCCGTCCAAACAGAACTACATATTTTCAATTATCTTCTACCCGTAATCACTAAAACTCTAAGCAACTGGTCATAAAAGTAACTTTTTTCCTTATGCTTCTATAGCTTCTCAATTTTAAGGGGGGGACGGACTCTGACGTGGTTACTGCCTAGTTAGAGGCACTTTGAGGTCATTCACTATCCAGTCAACAGCCCCACAATAGCCATTCACTGTGTCCTTATATCTTGGTTAATCTGGTATATAGATATATCTGGCTTGGTTCTGATTCTGGGCCAGACAGACCCAGGCTCAAGGCAGTGATCTTGTCACCCCCGACAGGCTGCTGCAGGGAATGGTGAGTGCATTCCCAGTCCCTGCAGCCCCCTTAGTGACGTGATCCTGTGGACTGCGTCGCTGCCTCCCCCTGCCTCTGCCCCTTAAGGGGAAAGTGGCCAGGGCTCACAGGCTGCGGTGTTGTGACACCCCAGTTTGAAAAGCCCTGCCTTACCCCATGTCAGACCCAGACAGCCCCGACAGGTCTACTTAGATCTGTGCCAGCTACATAGCTGGTGCAGAACCAAGGAAACTGTGTTGGGCTCCGAGAGGGAGTAGAATGTGGTAGCAGATAATGCTGCCATCCCCTCTCAGGCTTAAAACACCCCTGCCAATCCCTCCCCCGCCCAGTTCCACCTACTCCCCTACCCTCCCCACGTCCAGGAACATCTCCCCGCTGTTTGGCTGAGAATTTGCCAAATGGGGCTGGCGGGGCTCCAACAGACACAGAGGCCCAGCGCCAACTATTGCTGGCCACCCTGCCTGCACTTTCCCCTTCCAGCCAGCATAATGTGCCTTACGGCATATCTGTGATGGCTGTGTGCAGCTGCTGGTGCTGCCCGGCCATAGGATCAGCTGGTAAATTTCAAATTAGTAAAAAAGATGAGAAAAACCGTCAAAGTTGATTTTCTAAGCAAAGGATGAAAAAGATTCTGATGGATTGAATTACAGGCACGTGCAGTAATGGCTTTGTGTAAGGTCAGCTGAGATGAAAATGAAATAACATTACCATTAAATTAGATGTTAACGAATGATTTAACACGCACACAGAGACACTGCATGAGCTCTCAGCTTGCAGGTGCCTTGTTTTCCGTTTTCTTTTTGTCTTTGTAAGGTTAACAGCAGAGAACCCACTTGCCTCTTCATGTATTAAAATAGACTTCTGCCAGTATTTGCCACCTGTTTGTAGTATGCTTTATGTGGCTATTTATTTTCTGATGCCTAATTGACAGGTATGTCATGTACTGGCTTGCAGATGCAGAATGAAGCATTGGCACTTAGGTGTTTCCATTTTCCTATTGCAGGATTTTTTTTAAGCTGTCATTACTCATATTAGCAGCCTTTGTCTTGTTGCTTTTTTCTGAAGCATCTGAGTTATCCTCTAGCTGAAGTTCTCAAACTACTACAATATAACAGTCCAATGGGCCTGTTCAAGAATAACTGTTTTGGCAACTGAACGCGCTTCCACTTTTTATTTTCACTGTTCCAAGCTTCTCCTCGAAATGGATTACTGTAAGGCATGGGTCCCCAAACTTTCAGCTGCCAGGGACACATCACTCAGTTGTGTTCTTATGGTGGGCTGGAGCAGGCCAATTACTGGAAATACATATACAGTTTGTTCATAACTCTAAAAACGAAATTCACACTAAGAGAAGAAATATGCAAAATATTTGTAGCGGTGGGACTGCTTTACAAGTAGTGGGGCCCATGAGACCCCTGCAGCACCTTCAACTGGCCTTGCAAGGTGGCTTCCTTCCACACTGCTTGCAGTTTTTCCTGTCTTTCTAAGAGCATGGTTATGTCATCAGGCCCTGGATACCCTCCTCTTTCCTTTAGGTAGAATTTCAGTGTCTTAGTTAGCCCATATGGCTTCTCTGACAAGAGTGCCTCGATGCCCAGGCCACTCCTTGCTGGAAAACTAGCAATTTTTTCAGGACATTCCTGGAAAGGTGCTATGACCCCCTCTCTCTGTGGCCCACTACCTAGGGCATCTTATTTTATCCTTCCTCTTTTCTTTCCTTCTTTTCTCACTCTCCTGCTCACTTTCTACCTCCCAACTGCCTCTCTCTCTCTCTCTCTCACCTTTCCCTGCCTCTACCTGCAGTGCTTACCAGTCCTCCTGTCCTTTCTGAAGACTTCTAAAACATCTGGGGATTCAGCCTGACTGTAGCTCTATAGCACCCACATATGATGCCATAATCAGTGGACAAGCCAGTTGCAACTGGGGTCACCAACCAGCAGAGAAGGCTCTGAGACGCAGTGGAGCTGAATCCCTACCACAAATTATATGAAAAGAGATAACAGGCAACTGAAGTTCCTTTTTACGATTGTTGTGTTTCTTGTGGTGTCTCATCACATTAGCGTTTAGAATGGGGTAGATTGAAAGTAAGGCCAGCACAAAGTAACAAATGCTACCTTTACATCTGTTTTTTACCACATGTAGGGAGAAGAGAATCGATAAGCCTGCCATGTACAAGTTGCAGATGACAACAGAATTTGTTGCCAGTTCTTTCTATCTTGTTAACCACTGCCTTGACCTTACTTCCAATGTGTGTGTGTTCCCTCACAATATACTCATATAGTTCATCTGCCATTTCATAGATACATGATATGGGAAGACAACTACATGAAAAATGCCATCTAAATTGTTTAATAAACGTTAGTAACAATTCTGAGGCTGGCTAGAAGTCCTGTATGGTAGAAGTTTCCTTTTCAGAGTTCCCTAGCAAGTAGAGTAGCTGCTGGTTTTAGTTCAAGCTGTGAAGAAATGCAAGACTGACACAAAGAAGGCCCAGTCACTAGCCGAAGGACTCCACTAATTGATTCAATCTATTCTAGACCCTGATCCAGGTAATTGAAGCCAGTGGGAGTCTTTCCATTGACTTTGAAGGGGATTGAATCAGATTCTTGCTGCCTAGATACCAGACAGAAAAACCAGGTATTTTGAATAGTTTGCAGTTCCTATCACTCCAGCGCTGTCACTATTAATTATATGGAGAAACTTACCTATTGCTAAGACTAATTATATCAGCAAAATACCGAGAATGCATATATCTGGTTTCAATGTTTAATTTTCTTAATGATCTCATGTTCATGGGGATCAGATGAAATTACTTAAGAATGAGGGCAAACTTCTAAGTTAACAGATGTCAGATGACTAAAGGGCCATTTGTTTCAATTGGGGCACAACATTCACAACACTTCCCCAAGCTTTATACAAGAGTAATTTTTTTATTTGTAAGTTCCCAAACACACACACACACACACACACACACACACACACACACACACAAAACAAACACAAAACTCTTAGCATGTGAGAATAAAGGATATCTGAGACTTAAGGTCTTGGCTCTTACAGCATAGTCCTGGCTTGCACATTTACTTAGATTACTGCTTTACAAATCATTTTGAGCTGTTAATATTAGTGAAATAGAAATACAATAATGTAGAATTAATGCAGGCTATATTGGCCAAAAAAGAAAAAACCCCAAAGGTTGTCCCATTTTGACATTCTTTTCTCAAGGGTCCCTACAACAGTGGTTCCTAAAGTCCTACTTGGACACCCTACTTGGACTCTGGGAACCCTGCCAGTATTAGTAGGGAGGGGGCAGCAACACAATCGGGATGATTGTGCTGCTGCTGGGGAGGCAAGAGTTTTTTAGACTTACTTGGAGGGTCTCTGGAGGGTCTGGAGAGCCTGAGACCCCCTCTGCAGCCCTCCCAGCAGGTCCAAACTCCTGTTAAAAAGGGGAAAAAAACCAACCACTTCCTGTTTTTGTTATGAAACCAGAATTTTTTTTTATCTTTAATCAGAAGTTTGAAGCTGCCAGGAGGGCTGAAGAGGGGTGTCACAGGCTCCCCAGAACCTCCAGAGAGCCTTAGCAACCCTCAGGTAAGTTTTAAAAATCCCTCCCTTCCTGGCACAGCATGATCACCCCAATCATGTTGGTGCTGATTTCTGGGCCATTCCCCTTAAAGGGAGAATGGAAAGGGAAATGGCCCTTTTCTGTTTCCCCTAGTGGGTCACACCCCACCAGTTTGAGAAGCACTGCCCTACAACATTGCTGGAATATGGGCTCTCTTTTCCACCAAATGATTCTGCAGGGATTACCCAAGTCGGACTTTGATGCAACATGTAATTCAGATTGTCATGTAAACTCTAAAGTTTTTTTAATAAAAAAAATAATGTGATCAGTTATGAAGGGGTGGATGCCTAGTTGGGCCTGTGAAGAAATTACTGCTTTGATAGGAGCACAGCAAAATTTGGGTTGACAAAATAATCCAGCCCAGTTGTGATTTTTTGAAGGCACCTATAAGCAGATGGCCCGATGCCTGAATAATGTCAGGTGAACTCCTCTTCAGTTTTCATATATGCTGGTGATAAACAAAAAAGCTGCCTAGCGATGAAGACTCTTTTGTCCAAACGTAATCCTATCATCTTTTACCCTGGGAGATATATTATAGCAGTATAGTAGATACAAGAGCAGCCTTCTTTCACTTGATATATAATATATCATGCACCTCTTCAGAGCTAAGCAGCAGCAGAGGGAACGGGGAAGTATACAAACTTGCAGTTTTTCTTGATAATGATAAACAGTGTAGTTGCATTTGACATGTATTTATCACCTGGGTAGATCAAGAAGAGATTTATTAAGACAAGATTTCTGCGGGAGTGCAAACAATAAATAAAACATTGAGCAGGGAAATGTTAGAGGATTTTAGTCCTTGCTTTAAAGTTTAGAACTTTTTTCTCCCAATTAAAGGAACAGCAGTAGTGGATGCTGCTCCAGGAGACACAGTTCAGCATTTTTTGCTGTTCCTGAGCAAAGCTCAAGACTTTGCAAGCAATCAATTCATTCATTCGCAAAGGCTGAAAGAGCCTACAAGAGTTGAAGTCTCCTGCAAACGATAAAATCAACCAGTCATAAAGGCTAGAATGAGAAACAACCTCTGCCGTCTCCCCATTTCCCTTCTTCCTAAAGTGAACTGCTTAAAACGCAGTGATCCCGCTGGAGGGACCCTTTTCTGGAGGGATTGAAACTGTCACCCCCGGCAGGAAACTATTTGCATCTTTTCTGTCAGGGAGAAGTCTCTCACAGAATGTGTGTTTCCCACGGGGAACATGGGAGATGATAGCCCCAGTTCCTACCACCATTGGTAAAAAAATTTCACTGCAACCATAAAAAAAACAAACCTAAAAAAGGTCCACTGCCTCACCTTTTCCCAGCACCAAAGTCGTTCTTCAGTTTGGGGGAAAGGGAATGGGGAAGTTGTGGTGGCCACAGTAGTGAGTGCTTTAAATTCAAACATTTGATGAGCAATCAGTTCAGAACATGAATAGGCCCTGCTTGTTTGCTCAGATGTTGGCTGTGAGCAAGCCTATACTTGTCTGGATTCTGTTCCCAAACATGCAAGCAGGACAGTTGGATCTAGCAAGCTCCACTGGTTGAATACTTGTGACATCCCTGCCAGTGAGCCAAAGGTGAACACAAGGAGCCAAAGGCTTGCCAGGCATTTAACAATCTCCTTGTTCCCTCATTCCCAAGCAGACAGCAAAACAAGACCCCGTTTTCACAGACATTTATGACAGGCGCCAATATATGTCTGGAGAACTGAGGTATCATAATTTAAAAGGAGAATCTAGGAATGCCACAAAAGGACACAGCAGCTTTATAAATGAATTAAGGCCAGTACAGGGTGGAAGAAACAGTAGTATGTCAGGGACAGGCCAAGATCCCAGGCATTTCTGCTGTGAAATTTTATGGGCACCTAGATGGCAATTTTAATAATTAATCCATAAGGCTTGCAAAAGCTCTCACCTCATCATCATTTATAGGCTGCTGTAATACAATATGGCAGTTGCAGTTTCATGGTTTGGACAGGTCAGCAAAACTAAATTTGGAATTAACCCAGTGGTTAATTGCATTAGGATCAGCTGCAAAGAGACTGCAGATTGCTCAAAGAGCACAAAGTACTTGTGTGCTCCGAGAAAACTCAGGGAGTCCTGCAGAAGACATTTTACACAGTGTTAGGTACTCAATTTCTTTGCATGTCTTTTCTCAAGCTGTGAGATGAAAAAAAGGCAATACATTTCTTCCTCCTCCCCTAATTCACCATCATGATTTTCAAGAAATGTGGTAGAGAATCTCACTGATTATTGATAATCAGTTTGACTGTTTGGAATATTGCCATGTATTTTTGATGTACTTTTAATGCTGCAGTGTATTTCATCATTGTTCTGGTAGCAGATAATGAAAGATGTTACTAGAAATCAAAAGTTAGATGGGCAAAACAACAGCCAGAAATGAGAAGTAGGTATAGTCAGGAGTGTAGTTCTGCACTGATCAAATACAGAAAAGGAAAATTGATGAGTGGAAGAGAGTGGATCTCAATTTACCTATTGGCTAAGTGTGGAATACACTCCTTTAAAAAGGGGTCCAACCTCAAAATCTCAGCATAGATCTTATGGGAAAATAGAAGAAAGAATAGGAAGCACTAGGTTTATGGTGCCTTGGAGTTGTGTCATGCTGTGTGTTTTGTTTTACTTCAAAATAAATAATTCCCTGCATTGGCTTGTAATTAAATTTGACAGTGCTTGTGAGCAAATTGCTTCAATCAGGAAGACTTAGTGTAAATGCAGAACAGATCTTGGCAAAACTGAAGGGTGATCAGCTTGCCTTGGAGGTAAGTTGCTTGCTTCCTGCCCTCTCTCATCTATTTTCAATCAAGAATCCTATTAAAACTTATCAAGAAGCATAATCCTAGTTGGATGGTCCCAAACCAGACTATTTAGAAGAGTTGATGTGGATGTTTCAGAATTCTGTGCAGCAGTTACAGGCTTCTGAAGAGAATCAGTGCAGCTGGGTCAGGAATGTGATGGAACAATATAAATACGTCCCACACATACCACACACCTCACATGTGAAAGCTTTTGTGTTTCAGCTCTAATATAAAGAAAAACATGCAAATCCATACAATTTATATAATGCTAGGCCAATTCATTTCTTAATTCGCTTCTGAGAATTGCTTATTTTCCTTAAAAATAATAATCTTGCATTAATGTACAACATGATGCTCTGAAAAATGTGTTGTTCAGTATACTTATGACTTGAAAAAAGAAGTTTGATCTGTTACTTGCTAGTGAGGTACCAGGCTACTTGGGCAAAACAAGTTCTTGAAAGAACACAGAGTAGGCCCAAGACACTTCATAAGATACAAGTGTTTAAGTTGCCAGAGCAACTGATAAAAACAAATTCTGACGAATGGTTTAATGATGCCTGAGTCTTATGTTCAGGCAGAAAACATACAAGAGTTCATAAGATATGATGGGCAATTATGTGGAAAAAGACACACACACACACAAATAATCAGCAGGCACAATGGAACAAAACACAGTAGTGTAGAGCAGTGTTTCTCAAACTGTGGGTCAAGACCCACTAGGTGGGTTGCAAGCCAATTTCAGGTGGGTTCCCATTCATTTCAATATTTCATTTTTAATCTATTAGACTTGATGCTACCATGGTATGTGACTGCATTTGGGGAAATGTTACAGACCTGTACTTTTAACAAGCTACTCTGTATATTCTTTTAACAATATTAGTAAACAGGACTTACTCCTGGGTAAGTGAGAGTAGGATTGCAGCCTAGAATAATTAAAAAATTTCCTGCTTGATGATGTCAATTCCACTCATGACATCACGGCCAGTGGGTCCTGACAGATTCTCATTCTAAAAAGTGGGTCCTGATGCTAAATGTGTGAGAACCACTGGTATACAGTACAATCATTCAGTAGGACTATATAACCCAATGTATTTTGCTTGTATTCAGTGACAGTGTTAATCTTTAGCTGTTACAAACTACAGGTAGTGCATTTACTCATAGTTAGTTTGAATCTACTGTAATGGAAATGCGCAAGATACCTCCAGGAGATAGAATGTGGTGTCAGCAGCGGCCCCTTTAAGGACCTGGGCATTCAGCAGAGGGTGTGCTGCACAGCTGCAGGCACTTGAAGGCAATAGGGCTCTCAGGCATAAAAGCACCTGATAAAGGGCTAGTGTGGGCAGTAGAAGGAGGAAAGTGACTGGATTGATGGCTAATGGACTGATGTGTGAATGGACTTAGGAGATTGCCTGAACAGACTGCTGGAGGCACTGAGATCGGTGTTTGGCTGCCATGCCCAAGACCTGCAGAGGAAACAGCCTGCTGCTGTAGTGGCGGGAGGAGCTGCTGGCAGGAGAGGGGAGGAAGGAGGGCTTCTGCAGGTGGAGCAGGCAAACTACCCTGGTGGAAGGGTCCAGCAGTGCTGCAGGGCAGAACTAGGGTTCTTTTTTTTTTAGAAAGAAAGGGAGCTAATTGTGGGCATAATTCTCCAGGCGGAGCGTGAACTAGGAATCTGGCAGACCATCTCTGTACAGTAGGGAATGACAGTTCCCCCACATTTGTTTCAGACAATGTGTGTTTGCAGGTCAGGCTTCAGGAGTATGAAAATCTCTGGTTGAGAGGCTGATGCTACACCCAGAGGGTCAAACTTTATGGGCTTAACCTAAAACTTTCATTTTTTTTTCTACAAAAACCATAGATGGGGCTGATTTGGTTCAAGATTGCAACATGCAGGAAGGAGAGTTAATATTTCTTCCCAGTGCTGTTTTAACACTAATGTTTTCCCTCAAATGGCTGATAGAAGCAAATAATCATTTTGTTATCTAATAGCCAAATAAGCGCTTTGGGACCAAGTAGCTCCTTCAGAGGGATTTTTTTGGTGGGAACTGATGCTGGGAGAAAGTATTAATTTCTCTGCTGACACCTGGGGGTACCTGTCCATATTAAAGACCCCATTGCTGCTTTTTGAGGAAAAAGAGACATTTCAGCTTGTCCTAAGGAAGGCTTAATGTACTGTTGTACTTTGGACCTGAATGATCAAATCCCACACACTGAAATCTGGAATATTACTCCAACTGGAAAGCACGCACAGAGGTACAGAGACTTGTACATACTTTTCCCAGTTCAGAAGTAGTGCAGAAAATATATTTCTGCAGCTATTTGTTCATAACTCTAACCTATGAAATGACAGGCAAATAATTAAATCCCAAACCTGGGGCATTTTTTGAAAGAAAAATACATCACCTGTTAGGGCTGTGACAACCAGATTATACTGAATGGTTTACAAGCATCTGAATGGTGACTGATCACAAAGGGTGGGAGGTGGAGAAAAAAGAACACTAATAGACTGGAGTGGAAAATGTCTATTCAAGGACTTTTTTTATTTTTCTGTCAGTCATTCTGTATCATGCAAGACATTTATTCATTACACCATGGTGCTCCCATAAACAGAAAATTTCAATTGAGATTCCTGCAGGCGTCTGAAACCTTTCACATTTAAAGTACATAAACGGCATCTGCCTTCAAACATTAACAGTTTGTCACCTTTCATTTGTTTATTATTGCTCTCTCATTTAAACCAATGAAAATTGCTAGAAGACAGTGTCAGAAATTGATTATCATCACAGACAAGAAAAATAATAGAAACTAAAGCATAGCTAATCAAAATCTTACTCCTGTGTCACATAGAAAAATGTAAAGGGAGCAAAAATAATGCTAGAATCTATTGATTCATTAAAAGCTTGCCAAGAATGCTATGATAAGGATTTCTAAAATATAGTTTCTCCTGAGGTGAGAATAATGTAGAAATGCAGCTTACAGTCTCCCAAGTGATGGTTAAACCCCCCTCTGTCATTACAGATGTCTTTTTGCATACAAGAAAGGATACTGATCGTTACCAACACAAATAACAATTCCATCTACAGTGCAGACAAATGTGATTCCTTGCTTAACAGAGAAATAACTCTATGTGGCTTCCCCCCCTTTGGGGTTGTAGTAAATGATTGGCAGTAGAGAATTGCCACCACTTTATTTGATACATTTGATAATTTTGACCCTTAAAGATCTGCACCACATTTCAGAGCAGTCTGCTATATTCAGCTGAAAAGGTTACAAAGACCTGCAGAATCATTTCCTCTAAGAAGCAGGTTGTGAACAAGAAGATCAACAGGAGGCCATGTGCCCAAATAAATGAATTCTCCTTCTCAACTAGTGGTGGTGATTTCTGAGACCGAAGAGACACCTGCAACAGCTTGTATGCTAGCTTTGAGCAGCCTTTTGAAATATTACCTTCTTTCCCAAGGAATGCATTGTCAAGCCGGTCTGGGGTCTTCAACACTCAAATACAATCATGTCTAGGATGAAGTTTACTGAATTTCCATTTCTTCACCTAATTCACTTTACTGCAATGGGGGAAAAGTGGGTAGGAACAACAGAGGAGAGTTTTAAAGGATTGAACCAGGAATAAGTTGGAACGGGGATTTCAGCACCCTATCATTTAACAGAAAAGAATGCATTTCTAAAGGTATGAAATTGAAAGGGCTGAAAAGAGACTGGGAAAAATGAAAAACAAGCAGGAAAGACAAGAAAAACCAAGGACAGAGTTTCTCAAGAATCACCTTTTCCTGTCTGAACCTGCCCAAAGGGTGAGATGCTCAGAAGACCACAGATTAGTGGTAGAGCCCCTGCTTTGCACATAAAAGATCCCAAGCTCAATCCTTGGTATCTGCATGTAGATTTGGAAAAGCTCCTTATCTGTAATATAGAAAAACAGCTGCCAGTCAGTGTAGACAACACTGAGTATGATGGACCAGTAGTCTGATGGCAGCCTCATACATTCATAAATACTGGGATCCATTTGAAGCCCTCTTTCAAGTTCCTCTGCTGCCAGATGTCCAGAGAGTGAAAAAGAGACACAGAATTTTCTTCATCGTCAGGCCAAAGTTGGAATGCCCACCAAAGACTTGCTGTCACAGTGGCTTCTCTGCAAATTCCTCCTTAAACAATAAATACAGTATTGCTTTTAACCTTGGTTTGGAATTTCTGAGCTTGTTAGGTTTATTTTATGTCTAAAATATGTCTAAAACCTATGTTGTTAGGTTTATTTTATTTTACTTTCGGTGGCAGGTAGCTTCAAATCCATTGGCACCTGCAAGAAGTTTCTGGTCTTCCAGCCAGCGCCCCAACAATGTGACTATTCAACTCAACATGCTGCTGGAGCACCTTTTACAACTGATACTGACTGCTCTATGACAGTCAGTGCCAGCAGAAAGGGCATGCTGCCATCACCCAGCCCAGGTAGGGAAATTTCTACCAATAATTCATTTCTATCAGAGAGAGAGAGAGAGAGAGAGAGAGAGAGAGAGAGAGAGAGAGAGAGAGAGAGAGAGAGAACTTCTTGGCAGCAGAGGAAGACATTTTGGTAATCAAAATTGTAATCAAAGGTCATTTTCCCATTATTATTCCATTAGTGGAATGAAAATTCTGGCAAGATACCTCATTGAAAAGCCAGCAGAATCCACCAAAATTAAGAGACTGGAGATAGAAACTCCTCCTATGTTCTAGAATGAAAACCACTCCCAAATCTCAGAACCAAAATAGGATGCCAATAACCTTTAATGAAAGAGTAGACCTTGATGTGCTATTGCATGGGTAAGTGAACTATTCGGGGACAGATTATTCTTAAGAGCTGAATGAGAGCCAGTGCTAGAGCAGAAAATGGGAAAAGCTATGCATCACTGTTTTCTTATTGCCATTCCCCATGGAATTCAGATCACAGCAATGATAAAATACTTTCTCCCAACAGACTCTTTCATGTTTCCTTGCAGTGGGATGAAATAAATGTACATATGACCTTGCAGTGGTGCATAGCAGACAAACAGCAACAAGCAGCAACACAGCTGTTGAAATATCTCAGTTGTTGCAAATGGAATCACTTCAGAGCTTTTATTTCTAAAGCATCTAGATTTACAGCACAACTCAATCCCCAACATGATAAGCAGCTATAGATACCAACACTACACTTGATTGTATTAGTGAACCTGTGTTAAAAAGAATAAAAGGTCAGCACTTGATAGCTAAGTGGCTGGTGGTCATTTCTGATGTTTCAGATACACTTATCCACACCTTGATTTACTCAGCTCAGTGGTGAGCAAGATCAAGAAATCCCTTCTTCAGACCAAGCTACATAACAGCAGACTTTTAGAACAGGTAGCAAGCTGAATAGGTTACACTTCTGGCTCCTTCAAAAAAATTATAAACTCTTTTTCCCCAGTAATAACTGAATATTATTTGGAAGGAAACACATATTTAAACAGCTTTTTTTTTTTTTTTTTTTTTTTTGGCATGTGAAGAGCACAATCCAAACAGCACTCGGCTCTTGCGCCGTCTTTGCACTGTAAGGTATGTTTGTGCCTACTTGAGAACTTGGCTGGACCAGTGCAGAGACCCGCAGAGGCCCAGGAGGGCCAGATCTAGACCCTGCACTGGTCTGATGGGGTACATTTGCACCGGGCAGTGCAGTGGCCTGATGGCATAGGTTTGCACGGGGCAGTGCAGGGGGTGGGAGACGGGGTTAGGAGGGTGTTCCAGGGCTGGGGAGGGGGTGTTTTGGGGCAGGGGAGGACAGCTCGAGAGGCAGATCAAGCCTGGGAGGGGGTGGGATCGGCTGCAGCGGTGCAGGCTGCACTCTAACCTTCACTCCTGGCCTGAGCAGCCTTACATGGCCTGCTCAGATTGTTGCAAGCTAAATAGCTGGTGCAGATCTGAGTAGCCCCATAGGTGTGGCTGGAGACTGACACAGGGTAAAGGGAGATATCCTGAAGTGACCTCCAGCCTGTACCCAACCGATACTGGATACAGCTCAGGCTAGTTGGCCTGGGAGTTCCAGCACAGGTTAGGATTGGGCTAGTCTTCTCTTGTTATTTCCTCCCACATGTAACCTGATCAGACAAACTCATCAGAGGCAGCAGTGGATAAAATCCCAGTTGTGCTATGGAAGTAAATTGTGTAAAGATCACTACAAAATTTGCCCTCTTTCTTTTCTTCAAAGATGCACATGCCTGATCTTGTCTGATCTCGGAAGCTAAGCAGGGTCAGGCCTGGTTAGTACTTGGATGGGAGACCGCCTGGGAATACCGGGTGCTGTACGCTTATACCATAGTCTTTCGAGACTGAAGGTTGCCAACCAAAATGGATCTGAAAAAAGATTTTTAATGCATGTGGTCATTTATAAGGATCAGCTTTTTTTTTTCCCCATTGCAGAGGATTTTCTGTGCTACTTTTTCTCTAGTACAGAATAATAGTCAAAACATAAATGCTATACAATGAAAGTGTTTGCCTTCCTTTATTTCTATGCAAAAAGCAACTATGTTGAAAGGAAAGATTTGAAGCCCTTCTATTCTGACAAGCTGAACAGTGAATTTACCTTATTTTAAGGAAAATAAAGGCTATTGATAGAACTCATTCTTTAACTTGCCTTCCTTTGAGAATTCAATTCAGGCTAGAACCAGAAGAACTAATTAGATATGGGAGTTTCCAAATTCTACTCCTGTACCCTTCCTAAATGGCACTCTTGGCACAAGATGAGACAAATTAGTGAAGGATAATCGAAACTGAAAAAAAGAATGATTTTGCTGCATCCACAATGTTTCTGGTCTTGGGTGTCATGCCAAACATTGTAGTCACCTATCCCTGAGAGTCTTACAGCCAAGTTCTAACAAGCAGCAGTCAGTTGAGTGGATTAGGAACAGAAGAAACTTCCACTGTTCTAAATTGGGTTTTGGAGGCGCACACAACCATTGGTATCCACATTAGAAGCAAAATCACTGTCACAAATCTGAGCAGCCTGGCATAATGCCGGGTTGGATGGGGAGGAGTTAGAATCCAGCCTAAGGTGCTGAGCCTGGTCCTAACCCCTCCAAGGCCCAGTCTACTCACTGGTCTGTCCTCTCCTGCTCTCCCCTGTCCAAAAATGACCTTCCCTACTTCTGTCCCTTCCTCCCGCCACCCTCTCCCACCCGCTGAGCCAACCTCCCTCGCCCATTGTGAACTAACTGGGACTGCCACTAGATCTAGCGCCAGCAGGCCAGTGCGTGTCCTTGTGCTGGCCTAGGCAGCTCATGCGTCATTGCTAACATACTTTACGGCACGTTCACAACACTCATAGGCTGGGATCTGTGCTGGCCCAAGAGGAACCCAGGATTGCACTCTGAAGCTGCAGCTTAAACAGCACAGCTAGTGAATTTTTACTCCCTGGAGTGGAACATACACATCATTATCATTATTTATATCACAAATGCTGTGTATGCCCTATAGTACAACATACAAAAACTCAATTTTTGTCTGAGGAAAACAATATTAGCACCTTTAAATTCTCCTTTCAAGCATCAATCACTCTAGAAAGTTAGAAGCTAAAAAGGAAACTATTGCACCATTGCCATCATCATAGCTATACAAGAAAATCTATGTTTCCATCTTCTCTTTTGCCTAAGAACATGTTGTCTGAAAACCTGACTATTTTCCCACAAAAGCTTACCTCAAATAAATGCATTAGCTTTTGTGACATTGCAGTTTATACATTCTTCCTGCTATTGACTATCATGAAGATACCCTTCTGGAATTCTAGGGTTATCATGAAACTTTTTTTGTTTTTTTCTCCAGATTTTTTCTGTAGGAGAAGTCTAGAATGGATAGTAAGATTTCTTCAACGACTATCAGCTTTTGGATGGCAGATCGATTCTAGATTATGACACAGTACACTGTTTATTTTGTTTCACAGCTATTCATTATGCATGGAAAAAAAATATTTTCACTGTAATCCCATTTTCCTACAGAACAGGGCTCCCCTTTGATCTCTCCTGCAATTAATGTACCATCTCTTGGTACAGAGAAGCTGTGGCTAAAATGAGCTCTCTCATATTCATTTCAAATTGCCCTTGTGCTTATCCAAATCCCACTATGAGCAATTTTTATTAAAGAAGATGCGCTTGTGTTTGTCGTGGTGAATCTAGCTGGAACCTGAGAAGTGTAGGGATAAGGCATTTGGTACTGAAACTAATTATTGGAAAGTGAGTGCCTGGGGATGTTAGCAAGCTTTGTCTCATCAGCATTCACAACTGGTGCTAGTATGCAGGAAACAAAGCTGAAACAGGAGATTGCGGAGAGATAAAGGAGCGCTCTGAATAGTAAACATTCTTCCTCTTGCCGGTTACTGCTAATTCCCTTACCTCTCTGCAGCAGATCCCATTCTCGAGAAAGTCAATGGTCTCTTAGGTGGCACATCCAACAGATGCCTCAGCGGTGGCATGGGCTACACCAGTACCTAAACAGAAAGCAGCTGCCCATAACTGCCAGGAAGCAGCCAGCTTTGTTTTCGTAATGGGTGGCTGTCCCCCACGAATCAGGCACAGATGGAGAAAGCTGTTAACTAGCAACAATAATAATCATCCTCCATGACAGGCTTAGTGCTTAAACCACTGCTCCAGCACAGTGCTATGGGAGCTTTCGAAATCCAAGCGCCGACACATTCTGCAGGTTTTCTTGACTAAGAATCCAAACAGAAAATGGAAAGGATAAAGTCACTACTTTCAAACTTAGGACACTGTCTATTCCTTTGGACACAGAGATCAATATAAGGAGCATTGATGGCTGATGCTGACAAGGAGATTGCAAAGTAAAATTCATCTTTGCTTCGAACATTTTTTATAATGCTGAACAAGAGAACATTTGGGATACACAGATAGGCTACCAGAACATATCAATGTCTTAGAGCCCAATCCTTTCCAACATTCCTTTTCCTAGAGAAGGCCGCCGTGACTCCCCCCCCCCCCAGAGGATATAGTGCATGCTCTGTTGGCACAGTTACATCGACAATGGAAAGTTGGATGGGATTGCATCCTCAGGTGGTACTGTATGTGGAAATCTGCACTAGAAGATAGGCAGAAATTGCTGTATCTACAATTTTCTCTCATTTTTGGGCTCAATGCAGGTAGAATTCAGTTGCATTGTTCAGCACTTCTTAATCAAGCAATAATTTTCTTTTGTATGACCCTTATTTATTTACTTCCTTCATTTGTACCCTGCCTTTCTCCCCAATGGGACCCAAGACAACTTCCAATAATCATTAAAAACACAATTAAAAACATGAATCAAAAACAAGATAAAAAACACATTAACAACGAGAATATTCTTAAAAACAGCAATCAGATAAAAAGATGTAAAAGGAGCAGACAGCAGCAGTTTACAAAAAAGGCCCCAAGCCTGTAAAAGTTAAAAAAATGTTAGAAGATGTTAAAAAGGCCAGGGACTCAGAAGGTTACTCAGAAGTCACTCAGAAGAAACCTTGAATTTATCTTAATTTATTGTGAAGTCTTGTTGCTTTTGTTGACGAAAATGCTTTCAGCTTTGTGTCCATCACATTGTACCTGAAGCAAGGCAGGGCGTTCTTTGCCTGGTCCCGACCTACATAAGGCAGGGGATGAGGTTGGCACCCAACTGGTGCCTGGATCTCTGAGTTTGTAGCCACAGACACTGCATTCGACACATGGCCACATCATTCCAAAGCTCGTGGAGTGTGTGACCCAGGCCACCCACCTGTTAGGACAGTCTGAGACTATCTGGTTGCTGCTTGGAACCACATAGGAATTTTTTGCTTCACATCTGATGGGCCATTGGAAATTTTTTTTTTTTTTTGCCTCCCCTGGACTTTCCTTAAGATGGGCTTAGCCAGGATGGCCAAAATTGTAAGGATGTGAGGAAAAGGAATAGAACTAGGCATCTGATGTCTTCACTTAGATAAGCATGAGTCAGAGGGAGAACTAGAGCTGGTCTCAAGAACCTGGGATACAGGTTGGTGATTCCTTGGGCTCGAATTACAATGGTTATTTCAAAGGCTATCTGGCTTGGGGTAGATGGAGCAATGCAGCTTCTTTGACACTCTTTCTAGGGGTTGGTGTTGAAAAGCTGGGGTCACCAAGAGGTAATCTCAGGCTGAAGCCAGAGTGGTTTCACCCAAAGGGGTGGGTCTGAAAAGGTTAGCTGTCTCTTCCAGGGCTCGGGTCCGCACTTAAAGGAGTGGAGTGTTATAGATAGGACCTGCTGAAATTGCCAATTGATTAGTTATTGTAATCAATAAACATTCTAATTTCATTCTAAGTCACCTTATCTCATATGATTTATGGTGGGTACTTGGGCAATAGATCAGAAAAGTGTTATTTAGTTTCTCTGATCTACTGCTATCTGTATTGGAAATAAACCCTGAGGAATGCTGTATTAAATTATTAAATACTCCTTTCCTAGATGACTAGAAGACGAAATGTTTTTGATCTTGTAACTGTTAGTGCTAGATAAGAGAAAGGACTGGTCACTTATTGCCTAGACACTAAATTCTGACATTTGCTTAGCTAAAATGGGTTGATATCATCATTACTTTAATTAACCTTTTATTGCTTATGGCCACTGCTTATCACAATATAGTTTTAACAAGAAACAAAACACGCAGACAAGACAAGACACAAACCTTTTCTCATAAAATATATACACATAGGTTAAAAATCACAGAATAAAGGATCCCCTCAATCAAAGAAAAAGTATCTTGCATTTTTATGGCCCAATCCTATAGGCCTTGTACAACAGTGGATCTTTTGATCATAAAAGACCCAGAGACAGTGCAAATGTCATGCTGCCATTACATGTAGCTCCCTGTATGTGCCAGAATACCTCAGATACCAGATTAGGTGGGTTGACTGAGTGGGCAGTTTGGGATGGGGAGAATAAGGGGCATTTGGGGGGGGAGGAGTGGATCCCAGGGGTAGTGACTTATGTGGGATGCTATTCCATCTTTTGTTGTCCAACACACCCCCTTCCTCTCTTTATGCCAGCTACATAACTGGTGTGGGTCCAACTAGACCCATTGCCAACAAGGAAGCTTTACTGAGAGTTAAGTAAAAAGGTTTTTTACTGACCTCTCACAGATCCTTTGATACCTTCCCTCCCTCCCAATAGCCTTTTGCCTCCTTTGCATTACAGCTTGCTTCTCACTGCAGAGGGTGTGGCCTGGCAGTGTAGTAAGTGCTTAAAGGATTCCACCTGGGTTGTGAGAAGGCTGGGGCAGCAGCAGCAGCAAGAAGGAAAGTGGACTTTGTGACTGGTCTTTTCCTCCTCCACAGGTATTACAGCTCGCTCCTCACCGGGGCTGTAAGCCTTTGGCGTGAGCCAAAGGGCTCTTAGCCTGTGGATCTTAGTCCTGGAAGATTGGCTGATGACAACATAGATGCCAAACATCAACAGGATCTTTATCCAGCCCATACTCTTGTGTATGGTCTTC
This sequence comes from Tiliqua scincoides, assembly GCF_035046505.1. Taxonomy (NCBI): domain Eukaryota; kingdom Metazoa; phylum Chordata; class Lepidosauria; order Squamata; family Scincidae; genus Tiliqua; species Tiliqua scincoides. The sequence goes on from NC_089821.1 coordinate 89,447,319, forward strand.
TTCTGCAAGCCGGATAACTGATTTTGGATTGGCAACAGCTTGCAACATCTTTCTGACCTACAGAAGAGACTAACCCCCTTAGTTGGGTGTTTTGTGATTGAAGGTCAACAACTTTGAGCAATTAAGAACCGCATCACAAGAAGGAAATGTCCCTTTGAGCAAAAAGAGGATGTCCCTGTCCTTCCCCATCTCTTTAACCCTGGTGAGAGGAAAGTGGAGAGTATTGGGAGGTGTAGGGTGTGGCAGGACTCCTTCTGGTCCTGACGTTGGTGAGAGCACTTCTTGACTGTTTGGATTCTCACTGCTTTCCTGCCTCTTAATCTGCTAGAGCAGTTTTTATCAAACTGTGGGTCGGGACCCACTAGGTGTGTCGCAAGCCAATTTCAGGTGGGTCCCCATTGATTTAAATATTTTATTTTTAATCTATTAGATTTGATGCTACCATGGTGTGTAACTGCATTTGGGGAAATGTTACAGACCTGTACCTTTAGCAAGCTACTCTGTATATTCTTTTAACAATGATATTAAATGGGACTTACCCCTGGGTGAAGTGTGGGAAGGATTGCAGCCTAGGATTGTTAAAAAAATTTCCTGCTTGATGATGTCACTTCCAGATATGACATCACTTCCAGTGGGTCCTGACAGATTCTCATTCTAAAAAGTGGGTTCCAGTGCTAAATGTGTGAGAACCACTGTGTTAGACCCACAGTTTGAGAAACACTGTGCTAGAGGGTCTGATGTAGACATACAGGAGACAGCATTGTTGTTTGTCTGCTTCCTGTGCATCTATAGCAGTTCCTTGAGTGTTAATAGTTTTTCCCTCCTCCATTGCTTTTATTCATTCATTCATTGTTTTTATAAATATTTTTTATTTTTTTTATTTTATCTATAAATTGAAGCTGCTTTGGGCAGAGGAAAGGCAGGATAAAAATCTTTCACATAAATAAATAATAGTGAAGAATGACATTCTGTGCATAGTAAATATATCTACTTTGTCTGATACAGCACATATTATGCTGTAATTACTAACCAAGGAGTTTTTAATATAAAAAAGTTAACCCCAAATTAGGCAAGAAGTCAAGTTTCCCAGACACTTTGAATTGGTGTGTGTTTGACCATATGGATTGCAGTGAATGTGTGGCCAAGGACTTTTACAAAAGAACCTTAATGGCCCTTAATCATTCAGGGATTATTTTGTCCATAGGCTGAAATCTAGTCTTCAGAAGGTGACCTTCCTCAGAGCTGCAGGAAAGGACAGAGAAATACTAATGAGCTAGTTTTGTTGTTTGAATTGAGAAGAATTAAACAGATCATGTAGCCGTGAGTTAGCTGAAGGTGAAGAACCTTGAGGTGCAGGGGCTCGCTCTGGAAATGTGGGAATTTGTTGCCTGCTGCAAGATCTATATACTTACAAATCTCATTATATTTCTGGTAAACACAAATGGCCATGCAGTAATTGCAATCACTCGTTCAAATTTAATATGCTCAGATGAGGAGTGTCATTACTTTAAAGTAATGCAATAAGACTGAGCCTTTTAAGCATGTGTCAATAAAACTGGATTTGCAATCATATTATCATATGACAATCATTGCCTTCTAATGTTACTAACATTTTTTTCCTCTGAAGTCAATTTTATGACTAAAGTGAACAGAAGCAGCTATTCTGTCACTGTTGGAAGATGGATGGGTGAGAGGACACATGATATCACCACCACAAACAAGGGATGGCTCTTTGTCAATATAAGTGGACAAAGCATTTCACAGGACAAGAATCCACACAGACTAATACCTTCCTCTCATGGAAGAAGTTGTCATGAGAACAGCACAAGGTAAACATTAACTCTTGTTAATGTGAGTTGATGAAAGAATGAAAGACAGCAAACATTTAACATCCTTGGAATGCATTTGTTGCTAAGTTAATCATGCCAGCAACTTTATGCATTTTTCAATTATTATTAAAAACTGCAGTTTCACCTGAAATATAGAATATTGCTCTTGCCAGGTACCCCATCACAAATTACAGGTGACTGGGAGTAAAATGGGCCACAATCTCAACAGTTCTTATCAACACGAACTCCTCCCCATCTTTTGCTCACTTCGATTGCACTATCGCTTAAAAGTGCATGCCCAGCTCATGGCTAAACTAAACAGTCTGTGCCCCTGCACATGCACACGGGTTTCCTCAAAGTCTATGCATTATCCAAATTTACCTATATTAAGGCTTCCCACACTGTAAGTGCTAGACCTCAGTGTATCAGGGAAAAATATTTAAAACCTGCTTGGTATATGGCAGATGTTTGTGTGGTGACCACCTAGCAGTCCAGGAACAGTGGGTAATTTATCAACTTTGGTTAAGATTAGGGCCCAATCCAGTTCAGTGCACTCTAGAATGCCCTAGCGCCGGTGCTGCACTAGTACTAGCCCAGTGCTGGCTGGTGCTGGGCTAGCGCCAGTGGAGCACTGGAGCTCTGCCACTCAGTGGTCATGCGGACTGCAGGGCAGTGGAGAGGTAGGTGGGTTTGTGGGGGGAGGTGAGGAGAAGGTGTTCCAGGGTGGAGGGAGGCAGAGGGAGGGCTGGAAGGAGGCATGCCAGAGAAAGGGAGTGGGGCAGGTGGGAGGCAGGACTGGTGGAGCAGTGCTTCATCGGCTCCAGAGCCTCCATGTCGGTCTGGCCACCCGACACGGAGGTTCTTCATTCTACACCAACTTTCAGGTTGCTGTAGAATTGAGTAGCCCAATTGTGAGACTTCTTGCTTTAGCCAGGGGAAGGGGGTGAAAGTCCCATTTCCTGAGGAGGAGGTGGCTGCTGCTTGGGGTGCGCTGGATACAGTAGCAGCCATTTTGGGACCACTGCAGCCCCGTGCAGCTCAGAATTGGGCTGTAAGCATGGTATGTGTATGTGTGCAACAGTTACTGCATGAGGGATACTAGGCTCAGGCCTACACAAACAAACAGAATAGATCATTGTTGTGGTTGTATTAACCCCCCCCCCCCCGGTATCAAGCGCACAGTTAAAGCCACCTGTCTCACAAAATCTCATTCCCTGATTCCCCACTTCGTCACTATTCCTATGGTAGTCCCATCAAGCCATCCATATGAACAATAAGCTGAAATGCTCACTGCTAACATTGTATGTGCCCTTGGATTTAAAATCAGTTGCTTATTATGCAATTACAAGCCCTTCCCTTATTTCACCATAGAAAATCTCTGCCCACATTTGGCCTGCTAGCATTAGAGCAGGCAGGCCGAGAGTGAAAACGACAAGTGGTTGCTACATAAATCCGATTATGCCTATTGTCAAAATTGATGGCTCAATTAATGTGATCAACCTACTGCATGCATAGTGAACCTTATTCCTTCCTGTGGAACCTTATTGGTCAGAAAGATGCAAAAGTAACAGAATGTATGGAGCTGCCATTTGCAGAGTCAGGCATGGAACCTGTGAGCTCAGTGCTGCTCACACTGACCAGCATCAACCTCTCCATTCCTCAAGCCGAGGGGGGGGGGGGGAGATCACCAGGGAATGAACTCAGGCCCAGTTGAATGCAAAGACACCAAGCCAAAACTTTATTTTACACAGGATTATATCACTACAGCCATTGCCAGGCACTGAAACTATAGGAGAGCGGCCAGGCCAGGCCAAAGAAGAAGCCTGTTCCGCCAGACTCTAGTGAATGGGTGTTCGGGAAAGGTCACCATACCTAGGACCTAAATGAGCAAAACAAACCCACCACCAACACCCACAAACCAGAATATGACTCAAGGCCCAATCCTATCCAATTATACAGTGCTGGTACAGCCGTGCCAATGGGATATACACTGCATCCTGTGGTGGGGAGGCCTCCTCAATGTAAGGGAATGCTTTTTCCTGTATCTCAAGGCTGCATTGCAGCTACACCGGTGCTGGAAAGTTGGATAGGATTGGGCTCTCAGCCACTACTGAGCACGACCTATCAGCCCTTGCAAGCCCTTAACCTTGCTCCCTAAAGAAAAGAAAGAGGCAGGTTTTGCCTCTGTTTGATGCAAGCTGAGCAGGAAGCACACATTCCAAACATGTGTTTACATGGTTCTGGAGAGCAAAGGGCCAAACCTGAAATGTGCCTATGGGAAGGGGATGTTGGAATGAAACAGATCCTTCAGCCAGGAAGGCCATACTTTTGAGGAAAGGGCCAGGAAGGTCTCATCCCAATTTTGAGCCATGTAATCAGCTCAGGATGGAAACAATACCTCCACCATCTCTCTCTCTCTCTCTCTCTCTCTCTCTGGTCTTCCCCCCTTGTGTGACCATGTTATGTGTGTTTTAATAAAGCACCATGAGTAACATGTGTATTAGAACTATGTCCAAAAAAGAGGGAGCAAAACTTTCATGAAAACTAAGAATAAGAGTCTGCTGTATCAGGCCAAAGGCCCATCTAGTCCAGCTTTCTGTATCTCACAGTGGCCCAGCAGATGCCTCAGAGAGCACACAAGGCAACAGGATACTTGCACTTGGTGCAAGTTACCACTCCTTGCACTTGGTGTTCTGAAGTAGCTTCCTTCTAAACTACATTGTCACTGAAACTGCTCTTTCTAATAACAAAAATGCTCTTTGAAATAAGAATGCATCAGCATATGTATCAGAGATTTCATCTCAGTCTCCTTTTGCAAGCTTTACTACCAGCTAAACAAAGCAATGACCAGCTAGCTCCTATACTAGGCATGGAAGCGCCTGTGACTCTCCTTCATAATAAAGGAGTCAATAAAGGACTCAATAAAAACAACATGTCTGCTTGAAGGGTAAAGATACTGAAAATCACCGGAGAAAGCACTTTCCCAATTAAGTACTAAATTCTAAATTATTCTGCCTGAGAGCTCTGTCCTTTTTATTCCTATGATATGAAAAGCTGGATTGATGCTAGCCAATTGTTTTAGATGTGCCAGCTTTCCCCCCTCTCCTCTAGGGTCATAAAGGCCAAGCCCCATGTGTCTCTGTGTTTCTGCTTTCATATCACTTGTCAAAGGCAGGGATCCAGCAGGGTTTTCCCCAAGAACTGCCCCAGTGGATCTCTATTTTTAGACATCATAAGTTATTCCATCAGCGAGTCATCTCTGTAAAGAAACTACCCCATATCAGGCACACTCAAGCCTGTGAACAATTGTCTGAAGAATTTTATTGTAGAAATGCTGGTGGTAAAGTATGGCAGAAAGTGAAAGTTACATTTCATAGAGTGTCCTTTATTACATATGTAAAAACTTGGGCAAGCACTTGGGTTAAAAGAAGAGGCGTGTCACATGGAATGACAGAGATTTGATATTAATTATTTTGCATTGTATAAATTCTGCTCAACATTTGATCACTAATGAGGGATTTGTCAAAGGAATTTTATGTCGGTGTATTTGCTATATGCATCCAGGGGGAAATATTATCTATATTTTTACATCAAATGGTGAATAGACCTTGGATCAGATGATGATTTTAGAAAATGTTAATACTTGACTTCATGTTTCTTTTAAAAGGCAAGGACTTTTGAAGGGACAGTAATACCTGAATATGACACATGTTTTTATCTGAGCCAATTACAGACAAAAATGTCAGTACAGTATATTCTCCAAGCACTATTGCTACTATGGATTGGTTTCTCTCCTGCATAAGAAGGAGTGGTGTCTCTAGGGTTTGCGTCACCTGGTACCGAAGGCCAGCCTGTCACCCCCACGATGGACCTCCTCCCACACAGTGGGCAGGACAAAAACCCGGGTGGTGGGTGTGATGATGTACCATCACCCTGCGCCCTCTGGTTTTTCAGCCATACCTTTTGATAGAATAAAGATATTTCAAAGCAGTTTGTTTCATTGCATTCTGCTGAAAATTACACATCAAATGGTATATAACATTATGGCTGCAATCCTAAACACACTTTCCTGAGAGTAAGCCCTATTGAACAAAATAGGACTTACTTCTGAGTAGACATGGTTAGAATTGTGCCCTATGGTATTATTCCTAGAAACTGCAATTTTAGTGTGTGACCCACCCAGTGCATGTCACTCCCCCTTGTGCATCACCCAGTGCGTTCTGCACCCCCTGCACTGCCCTAGCGATGCCGTTGTACCTCACACACCATTTATTTAGCAGGCTTCTCAGTTGATCAAATAGTCAAGAACATAATTCTCCCTGATACAAACTGATAGGCACAGGTACCATTTTATACTCAGATGATAAAGGGGAGGGACCAAAAAGCACAACATGGAGCTTCTACAGCCTGTGCTAACAAAATGGCGGGCGCAGACTGAAGTAGCCCCATTGCGGGGCCTGCGCCCTTACTTGGGGGGAAGGGGATGAACATCCCCTTCCCCTAAGGAGACCTATGGCAGCCTCTGTGGGGTCGCTGGATGCAGCGGTAGCCCTTCTGGTGCCGCTGCACCCAGTGGCACCAAGGTGGTTAGGATTGGACTGCCTGCTAAGATTGGGCTGCCCTTATTGTATGTCTAGTTTTACCCTTATGTTTGAGTAAACCCGGTTAGGACTGGGCAGAACTGCATAGAACAAGCATACTATGTAAATAGTTCTTTTACAGGGTGAAGATTGGATAGTATAAGATAGTATAAGAACAGTCATGAAACAAGTTTACTCATTCCATTTTTTTCTTGTGTACCACAGGTGTGACATTTTAAGCCATATCACAACAGCTCTTGCAACAATTTTGCTTGGTTCTGCACAGTCCAGTGGGAACCTAGAAAATACCGGCTGAGATTACTAGCTTCTGGCATGAACTTTATGCTGTTTCATTAATCACAGGCTTTCCAATTACTTCCAGCTGATTCTTAAAGGTACTGCACACCTAGTCTGGTTGCTGAAAAATTAGAGTAAAACAGGTGAAATATCACAGAATAAACCAAGACAGAACATATACTGTCTTGACTGCTGATTATTTATTTATGGCACTGGTATTAAAAATAAAAAGGTATAAAAAGTGTAAAAAATACATCTGTAGTTTTTACTGTTTTCAATATCAGGATTTTACTGTCTGGGAGGATACTGTGTCATTCTTCACTCATTGCAAAGAATGTAAGGCTTTGGAGTGCAGTATTCGCATGTACAGAGAACTCTAACTTTGAGAAGGATGAATTAGGACTGCTTGAAGCCGTCGGATCCCATCAAAGCTTACCAGTAAAGACGATGAAAACGTCGCCAATTTACTGCTACAGCAATTTATAATAATGGGGTAGTCACATTAATGCTACACACTAGGTTGATTTCATTAGAGTAGCTCACTTATTGGAGTTCCAAAGCATGCTGTAACTTGCAAGAAGTAGGAAAGGGCAGTTGACCATGTTGCAGATCAACAAATGATGTGATGCCTACCTCTGGAAGAAACCAGCAAACAAAGAAGTCCACTAATAAATAAAAAAGAAACTGCCTTCAGTGGCAAGAGGATTTGGAATGTGCCACTGCTGCTGCTGGACCCAATTCACCCATACTCTGCCACATCTCCTCCCTATTCTACACTCTCACCCATCCCATTCCACAGCCTGTGCTGGGCTTACCTGCTCCAGCCGGCCTCCCAACTTCTGCTGGAAAGGGTCTGACCTTCCCGTAAGTGCACTGAAATACTTTACAACAACTTTATGGCAACCTATGCAGCAGAACATGTGTTCCACCTGCACTTCTTTACATAGGGTTGGGCTGTAAGTGTAATAAGTGCAATTATTATAATTAAGGTTAATGTAAGGATTTGTTTTTGTGCATGTGCTGAAAAATCACATGTATATAAATTATACATGTTACAGTGCTGTATTACTGTATTTACTATGACTAGCTATCTGTAGATTAAACACAGAGAGGCACATATGCTCCTTTGTGAGGAGTAACTGAAAAACAAACCCAGCTCCTTAGTGGCCTTTTATTTCATGCAGTTTCTTGTATTTTATTCACTCTGATAATGTACAGATTTATGTATGTAATTACTACAGATTACATAAATTATAGATTTGTGTATGTATGTACTAAAATCTAAAGCAAAAAATCTTAAGATTAAATGTATGAATACACAGCTGCTACCACTACTGTTTAATATTCGTCTAGCACCAATGAAATGGAATAGCTTCACTGTACAGAACATAAATGTAGCATCATTATTCTTGACCCCAAAGCCAACAATATGACCATACTCTAATTACAAAATTAAAACTGGAATGGAATAGACAGAGATACTAACATAGGAATAGAGGAGCAAGTGAGTGTGATTCTGCGAGAAGAGGATACAAAAAACAGGGCCTCGATGAAAGGAAAGCAAGCGTCAGTCTGATGAATGGAGATTGGTAGGCATAGGTTGAGGATGGTAGAGAGAGCAAAGAGAAAGCAGTGAGACAAATTAAGCTGACAGAAGCTGTGCTTGTGTAGAATGAAGGAAGCAAACAAGGATGTAAGAGGAGATAAGGAAGTCACAGCAGAGCCAATTCTGATGCAAGTTTCAAAGACTTCACATAGAGGCTGCCTCACCTCCATTTCACATGGGAGAGGGATTTAACTGAAATTGCCCCCCATGGGAATTGCAACACTCATCACGCTAGATGAAAATTTAGAGAATAGGGAAGGGAAAAAATAGCACCGTCAAAGAAAGCTTGATGATCTAAACAGCCCATTATCAACCTTCATCTTAGTTTTCACTTTTTCGTGCTGCAGAGACAAGAGAAGGTGAAGAATATATTAATTAAGAGTCCAACTCTTAGTTAATGTGCATGTTCAGGAAAATCGCACAGTAAAGCCCTCTAAGGACCATGCTACCTCAGAATGCAAGTGGAAGACTGCATGATTGATTTCCCTTCCACAGCCCAAGTTCCCTGTTGCCTAAAGCCAGTATTTTATAAAAGCACAGGAAGAGCCAATGGATCAGACAAGCAGGATGTGAAGGCAATCATCCCTTCTGCAGTTGCTGCTCCAGTGACCGCTATCCTGTGGCGCACTGCATGGAGGTGCCATACAGCCATCATAACCAATAACAGGTCACTATGAAAGTAAACCTCTTTTAAAGTCAGCTAAACTAACAGCTATCATGATATCCTTGATGTGCGTGTGCTCCTTTAAATTCCACATCAGTTGAGT